>NC_091164.1:15238418-15555121 GCF_040958095.1 Procambarus clarkii
CCCACCCTTCTCTTTCCTGCCTAATTTTTGTTGCCTGGTCATAAAATTCTATTAAACCTGTGAGGCACGATTTACCATCCTTGAACCCATGTTGGTGGTGCGTTACAAAGTTATTTCCCTCCAGATGCTCTACGAGCCTTTTCCTCACGATCTTCTCCATCACCTTGCATGGTATGCAAGTTAAGGAAACTGGCCTGTAGTTTAGTGCCTCTTGCCTATCATCCTTCTTGTATATTGGGACCACGTTAGCTGTCTTCCAACTTTCTGGTAAGTCTCCTGTTTCCAGTGACCTGTTATACACCATAGAGAGTGGCACACTTAGTGCTTCTGCACCTTCCTTTAGTAGCCATGGTGAGATTCTGTCAGGCCTAGCTGCCTTTGTCATATCCAGCTCCAGCAGACACCTTTTGACCTCATCACTGGTGAGGTCAAATTCCTCCAAGGTTGCTTGGTTTGCCGCCTCCTCATTTAGCGCAGGGGCTTCTCCTTGTTCTATTGTGAAGACCTCCTGGAATCTCATGTTGAGTTCTTCACACACCTCCTTGTCATTCTCTGTGTATCTGTTCTCCCTTTTCGCAGCTTCATCACTTGTTCCTTCACTGCTGTTTTCCTCTTGCTGTAGCTGTGGAGCAGCTTTGGTTGGGTCTTGGCTTTACTCGTGATGTCATTTTCAAACTGTCTCTCTGCTTCCCTCCTCACTCTGAGGTACTAATTTCTGGCCCCTGGTATCTCTCCCTGCTCTCTGGTGTTCTGTTATTTCTGTAGTTTCTCCATGTTCTTTTACTCAGTTGCTTTGCTACCTTGCATTCCTGGTTGAACCATGGGTTTTTCTGTTGTTTTTCGTTTTTCCCCTTTTGGACAGGGATAAACCTGTCTGCAGCTTCCTGACACTTCTGGGTAACAAAATCCATCATGACCTGCACATTCTTGTCTCTAAGTTCTGTTTCCAATGGTATTCCCCTGAGGAAGTTCCTCATCTCGTCATATTTTCCTCTTCGGTAGTTCAGTCTTTTTCCCTCCGATCCCATCCTTGGATAGGTTATCCCTACCTCCACCAAGTACTCAAAGGTCAGTACACTGAGATCACTCATTCCTATGGGGGCTTCAACTTTGACTTCCCATATTTCTGACTCATTCAAGATGAATATCAAGTCAAGTCTAGCTGGTTCATCATTGCCTCTCACTCTTGTGGGTTCCTTGACATGCTGGCTCAGAAAATTCCTTGTTGCCACTTCCAAGAGTTTAGCTCTCCACGTATCTGCATCATCATGTGCGTCCCCATTCTCCCAGTCTATCTTTCCATGGTTGAAATCGCCCATGATTTAGAATCTTGAGTCTTTCCTGCAGGCTACTGAAGCTGCTCTCTCTATTATATTAATGGTTGCCATGTTGTTCCTATCAAACTCCTATCTAGGTCTTCTGTCATTTAGGGGAGGGTTGTAAATGACTGCCACTATTATCTTAGGTCTACCCATTGTTATAGATCCTGTTATGTAATCTCTGAATCCGTCACAACCCAGAATTTCCATCTCATTAAAACTCCAGTCCTTCCTTATCAGCAGGGCCACTCCTCCACCTCCTCTCCCTTCCTTGTCTTTCCTTAATATATAGTTGTCCTCTGGAAACACAGCATTTGTTATGACTCCTGACAATTTTTTTTCCGTTAGTCCTATTACATCAGGGTTTTCCTCTTGCGCCCTCTCTGCCAGTTCACTTGCTTTATTGGTAATCCCATCAATGTTTGAGTACATTACCTTGAAGCTCACTTTCTTACATCCAATTTCACCCTCACTCCCTGTGAGGTAGTTGCCAGGGGTTCAGGGGGAGGTGGAGTGGGGGATGGAGGGCTTAGGTCTTCCTCAAGCCTGCTTTGGGCAGGAAGAAGTCCTGGGGGTGAGGGGGCAGGGATTGCTTGGGAAAGGGCACGCCCTCCTGCGGTGTAGTTTGACAGGGGTTTGGGGGGAGGTGGAGTGGGGGATAGAGGGCTTTGGTCTTGCTCAGGCATGCTTGGGGCAGGAAGAAGACCAGGGGCATGGGAAGAGCAGGGGATACTTGGGGTAAGGGGAGGGGAGAGGATTTGGGTTTCATGATGGGCATTGTGCAGGGGTAAGGAAGGGTTTGTGCTGGGGGGATAGGGGGGCTCTATTGGGTGGTGGGACTGGGGTGTTGCATTCCCCCCTGGGGTTCCTGGGTTGCTGGATTAGGGTCCCCCACCACTCCCCTCTGGGATTGCTGGGTTGGAGACTGAGGTTCCCTGGCTCCCTTCCCTCTCCTTGCGCCTTTTCCTTGCATCTGTATCCCTTACTATCTCGTCTCTGGTCATGTCCCTCTGAACATATACCTCTTTGTAGTTCCTTGCATACCTCAGTTGCTCTTCTTTACTAGGATGTCCTCTTTTATGTCCTCGCTCTTGAATACTACCTTGATCAATCTCTTTTTGTCTCTGTTGTACTGGCCTATCCGGAAAAACTGTTCAATGTCTCGTTCAGCCCCTTCCATTCCTATCTCCTTTAATATCCCTGCCACTACAGCTTTGTCTTTAGTCCTCGATTCCTCCCTTGTGGAGCCCTCTTGTTCCTTCACACCTACCACTACTACAGCTCTTTTCCTTTCCATTAGCTGGCTTGTGCATCTAGCTGCCTCCTGTGAGGTTACTGCTTTCATTACAACTTCCTTAGCTGTGGACATTGTTCCTGGGCTCTTCAGCATTTCAGCAAAGGTTGGGTCAATTGTAGGGGTCCCTGCCATTGTTATATATCTCCTGGTACCTGGGGGTTGGTCCCCTTGGCCCAGAATCTGAGGAGGGCCTGTTTTTAGGCTTTTTATCTCCTCTTGCACTGCACTTAGTTCTATATGCAGCTTACATATAGTTTCCCTCAGGTCCTTCAATTCCCCACTGACTTTCTTCCATGCCTTAGCAATCATCTCCATGTATGACTCGTCCAGTCCCTCTCCTCCAGCTTCATTCTGTTGTCTTATCATCCCGCTTGACCTGTGTGTGACACTTTTACACACACACTTTTCCCACACACACTGTGTGTGTTTGACCAACCTCACTTTATATTTCGTTTTTATAAAGTAGTAGTGGTTGTGTGAGGGTGAAAGTTTGTGCCTAACGATTAAAGAATTGCACGGGTCGACAACCTAGTCATCACAGGTGAGGTAAGAAAAATTACAACCAAGGATACAGCAATGAAAAACAGAAATATGAAGAAGCCGAGAACAGACTAGGGTCCGGGCCCCAACACAGCAAGAGCAGCAGAGCCACCAGGGAGAACCACCTTGGAAGAAAGGAAATCCAATCTTCCAGGTCAAACCAGCTCGAGGGTCTGGTTGCCCTTGAGCAACCAGGCACAGAGTTCCACTCTTTATTGAGGGATATCAATATTAAAATACATTTATTTTTTGCATTTAAAATCCTTAATTTTTTTCTATGCAAATTATAATTGCTAACAGTTCGTAGTTAGTTGTAAAACTAACATCAGAAAAACTGTCCAGCATTGCTACATATTGCATGAAGCTCGTGAGCCTAATGTAAACAATGTTTCCGCAGTGACGAACATCCCGAGTAACTTTATGCAAAAAGGAAACAAGGCCTATACGCTCTTTGACACTGGGATGACCTTCTCAAATGCCCTTCAAACCTGCTGGTCTCACTTGTCGAATCTTGCACTGCCTGAGGTAAGTCTGGTATCTTGATTCATGTTTTACATACAATACCTATGGCCGTAGTATCTTTCAGACATATCTATTCTAGAAGAGAATGTCTGTCTGTTAAAAGTTGGAGGCCACATGCTTGGGACTCACCCAAATAGGTAGGGAGAATATTCTCTCTCTTTCTCTCTCACCCACTTTCTCTCCCTCTACTTCATCTCAATTCAATAAAGATTATTATTTCTAATAATTCCAATAAATAAATTAAAATTATTGACATTTTAAAAAAGTTTCTTCCAAAATGTTATATCTTAACATTTATGGAACATCTTGATACACTTTTTTACCTCACTTTTATATTTCGTTTTTACAAATTTTCAAACAACTTTTTTAAAACGTAATGGAAAATCCAAAGCAAACAAGAAAATTTTTTATTTTAAATATTAGGAAAACGAGGAAATGTTTACTGGGTAGATGGTTTGTTGGATTGATGGATGGATGGATGAATAGATAGATAGATTGATTAAAAAATAGAGGGATAGGCACGAGTACATGGATGTATAGATGGAAGGATAAATGTATAGGAAGATAATGGGCTAAGTGTATTTATCATTTTAATTTAAAGAGAGTTCAGTGCATATTTGAAGATTTGTAATTAAATTTGAATGAACGTATAGCAGACGTGTTTTAATCTTCCACACAATTCCCCAATTGGGGAGTTTTGTTAGAATTCACATAAAGCAAATTGTGGTAATTATTTACTAAATTTTAATTAATTGTTAAGTTGTACTCATTAATTAAATTATTTAAGTTCCCCTGCCTTATCAGAATTATGGTTAATGAATAATTTTAGCCTTAGCTGTTCTGTTGTCTTCATAAACGTTGCAGACTTTGTGGATGGTTATGCAGAGAATAGAAAAGCCTCCTAAACAGGTCACGTCAAGTCTGACATTGTATGCTGATAACTCTGTTCCTCTCAGTAGTTTAATTATAATTCCAAAAAATTATTTGTAATTATTTCAATGAAATGCAGTGTTTCTAATTAATAACATTTAAAAATATCCTCATTAATATAATTTTTCATTCGTATAACCGGGCCTTTCATCTCATTTGGGTCCCTGATTATGCTATCTAGATATTATAAATACTGGGAAAACCTGTGGTTACTTAGCGTTATTTCTGGGTCCGGTACAAGCACGGTAATCATGGACTTCTAAACGGCCATCATCCACTAGGTGGGTCGAAATCGTTCAATATGTGCAGCCCTTAGCCATGCGTGTAGTCGCAAGTGAGCTGACGTGGTGCGAGACGGCCTCCTCACCCCTTAAACCAGCATTCGTGGGTCAAGTTAAAAGCTTATTATTAAATCAGATGTGGCCGTTAAACTATTGCTAGTCATAAGATCATCTTTTTCTTATTAACCTAATAGAGAGTTAAAGTGTTATCTCCAATTTCCTCTACTTTGTATTAATAATGAGAATGAACAAATTAAGTTTAGTAGCCAAATCATCTCGTATCAAATTACAAAAGTACTGGCAAAGAGATTGCGTCAGACTCTAGTAAGAAGAAACTGGTAGAATTATGTACTTTATTTGGGGTTCTTATTTATGAACAGAGGGCAAGTCTTCGTAGTTATTTATTACTGCATAAATTTATTATTCTGTTATTTATGCTTATAGGTTTGGAAATATTTCCCACATAATGGAAAGAAAAACGGGTCGAAGCCCAATGTTTAGGACTGGCCGAACACATCGTTACTCCTCAGAATTTTAGGTATAATACTGTCGTAGTTTCTGTTTGCACCTTTGTGAGGCAGTACGAACAAGGTGGATGTCACATATTGGAGTCATAGGTTTTTGAGGTCTCTGAGAACTTTCCTGCTCTGCAAACTCCTAATGTCCTAATATTTCAATTTTGTTTGAGAGTAGTAGTGCATTTGCTCTGTATTTAAACTATCCTCAAGATTTCCTAGCTGTCTGGATTTACAGAAACAACACGGCCTAAAGGCCACTCTGAGCATGGGTCATTGCTGTCCACCAGAACATCATCTTCAGGATGTAGTTTGATATTATTGTATGGAGAGTTGGCCCCTTAGTGATAGTTATGAAGAGATTAGAGATATTCCCTTTTCCAAATATCATTCCACCAACTGATAACTCGTGAAAAAGGGTTGTATCTCTGAACTGTCTATCTCACTAACATAAGAAGGATCTCTGGGTTCTTCATCTTCCCGGGATGCTACAGCTGTCAGAAATCCTCCATACGTTAGATGAGCTGGACTGAGAGGTTCATGTTGTGAGTGATCATTCGAGATATAAGTCAGTGGTCAGTTATTGAGCCAGGATTCTTTTTCTGTGACTATGGTTTGTAGTTCATGGAGATCTAATTATTGACAGTGTAAGTTCTTTCATAAGCAGCATTTCACTATTTGTATCATCCTCTCATAGAACCCACCATGCCACAGTGATAATGGTGGTACAAATTTCAAGTAGCACTGACTTTATCTTAAGGCAGTGCAAACAGCTGGATGTTCCAAGATCTCAATCAGGCGTGCCCCACCAGCCACCAAGTTGGACCTGTAACCAGAAATCACCAACTTGGGGCCGGAACTACGTGCAGGAAAACTGCCAAAAGATTGGATAAAGGATTTAACACTCAAATCAGGAGTCACTTCCAGGTGAACTCTTCGTTTGGTTGCACATGAAAACAGACAGATGTACATCGTAATACGACTCTTATCCTTGTTGACAATCAAGGGAACGGCACGTGTGAAATTCACACCAGTGATTTCCAAATGATGAAGGCGCACTACATGTTCCTGCAGGCGTGGCGGAGGTTCTGGGTAAGGATACACTAAAGAATAATACCTTCTGCAGAAAACTCATGATTTAATAAAGATTTTACAGTCTGACGCCCTTGTGGAAGCTCGCACTGATGCCTCAGTGAGATAAGAGTGTCAAGTACCCCACCGTGATGTGTTTAGTGTTCATGTATATGAAACACAAACAATGTGCTCACCCATTGATTCCAATGGAGGAACCAAGGGCGTTTCACATCCAAGTCAACATCTATATGTGATCCAGTCTTATACAGCAATGCAGTATGCTGTTGTTGTCTGGGGTCTATCCAAAGACCTAAATCTTGAATGGTCTTTGGTAGTAGATTCTCATAATCATCTCCGTGTGTTTGAACCTGTTCTTGTTTGACCCAGTATTTAGGTACACTCATAAACTTGTGTTTGAAACCTAATTTATGAAGAAACATGAACACATTCTCGGCGACTTCGAGTAGTTTCGACAGTACACAGTACCGAAGTAAAACTATTACTGTAGGAAAGTGGTGTTTTTGGGACTTCAGTGGGACCGGTGACATAGGTCACACTGACCTGTGGCTTTTGTTCAGGTCGCTAGTCACTGACTAGTTAGTGGGGCCCATGGAACCACATCTCAGCCTTAGCTTTTATTTTATATATATTTTTTTATATATTACTTATATATACGATAGTTTTCACATCCTCGTAAAGCTGCTAACAGACATGGTATTTCGGGCAGTTCTTTAATCATAATTTTCCCTGGTATATGACCCATCAAATCGTTTAACAAGCAGGTACCCATTCACTGCTGGGGGAACAGAGGCGTACAGTTAAGGATTGGTGCCTAGTCATCCTTCCCTACCAGGATACAAACCCATACCTCGCTTGCAAAGAGCGAGTTAACTGCTTTAACATAAGTCCCCTTGATAAGTAATCAGCTGGGTTCTCTTTAGTTGAGTCATACAAAGATGTATATCCAGCTGACAATTCACTGATTTCTTTAAATTGAATGCTTACATAGGGTGTCTTGCTATTGTTGTTCCACACCCACAGAAGCAATGCTTAATTTTCTGACCATACCACTGTTTGTTGAAAGTGGATGTTTAATTGTTTGTGTTCGGTTCACATAAGAAGCCAGCCTCACTACTAAGAGTAAGGCTGTGAGTTCAAGTTGTGGAAAGGATAGTTTCTTCACAGGTGCCACTCTTGCTTTTGTAGTTAGTATATTTACTTCTTTGTCAGTTACCAAATAAGCTTCCATGTCATAAGTTCTTGCTGAAGAGTCACAGAATACATGTAGACTAACTTTAGGTCATTATTTATTACTTTTCTAGGACACTTTATCGTATTAAGAGAATTGCATTCCTTAATTATCCTTCTCCATTTTTTCTGGAATTTTAGAGTTATAGGATCATCCCAACTAATTTTCTCAAGCCAGTATTCTTGCATCAACAATTTTCTCTCTATAGTTATGGGGCTTAATAGTCTTAATGACTCAAAGAGTTTGCTGACTTGAGAAAGTAATTTCCTCTTAGTTAAGATGTTAATCTCAGTAGATACTGAATTAACTGTAATTAAACCTGATTCAGTTTCTAACACTAATTAAGTACTTTCATTTGATGAGGCACTTGGTTTGCTAGGAAATTCTGTTTCTATTTATTTATTCAGTTTAATATTGTTAGAAGCCCATGTTAGAAACATTGTTTAATATTGTTAGAAACCTTTCACTGTTAGTTGGCTTCCTTTAAATGTTCAGCAGTTCTTGTTCACTGCTGGTTGTCCCATGGAAGTTGTTCATTTACAGATTGTTACAAATCTCTGCATTTTACGGAGTCTTCGACTTCTTCTAATGTGCATCTAAAGTTGTTTTGAGTATAAATGGTGAAGAAGTCGCACCAAACAATACCAAAGCACATCGATATATGGTAAGTTGACTATCATGATTCTTTGGGTTCTTAAAGGGAACGGAACTATCAGGTAAAAGTACAAAGCCATTGCAGATAAATATCACTTGGAAGGGATCAGAATAAAGATTTGGGATATGACAGGGAGACAGAATGGTGCTCACCCATTTGGACGATCGGGGATTGAATGCTGACCTGCATGCAGCGACCTGCATGAAGCAATATGCATGAAGAGGTGGTTGCTCTACCGTCCAGCCCAAGTGGTTGAGCATTTGATCCATAGAAACTTGGTGTAATTTCGCTCCTCCTCTTGGAAACTTACCCTAAGGAAGGCTTTATTAATATTGACTGTGTACGCATAAGTTCCTATATGGAATTTTAACAGCACATCATACAGCCTCTGTGTTCGGCTTGGTCCTGTTGGTTAACAATCATTTAATGTAATCGAAGCAAAACACTGTTTTGCTTCAATTTCGCTCTATAATTGAAAACTATTCTCAGCAGAGTAGCAACTGAGGACATCAATAATGCATAGTGTGGTAAATTGTGTCCCTCCCTTAAGGTTGTCGTCTTGGACGACTTCTGTAAATTTGTTGTTTAAATGTTGTTGTATAATGTCATGGTGAAGTTGGAGATGCTCAGGATTTGTTTGTAATCTCAACACTTGAGATCTCAATTGATTTTGTGTCATGAACTTGTTTGTTGATCATTAAGGGTGTAACGTACGATTATGTTACGTTGTTGGGCAGATTAGATACACAGTGTTGTGTGAGTTTCATATTTATTTAGTAGTCTTGATTACAGTAGTCGATTGTTGGCATTGTCGTAGACGTTCAGACGGAGCTTGGAGCAGAGCACGATTAGAACTGCCTACGCAGTTCTACATTGCTACATTGTTGACTGTGGAAATGGTACTGGTTCTAATCGTCTCCAAGACGCTACTGCTTCGACACAGAACAGACAGCAGACTAGGACTGCATCCAACTACAACGCTCTCCCACATAGAGCTCCGCGACTCCGACCACACTTAGCTCTCTGCTCTGCTCCAAGTTCCGTCTCAACGTTTACAACACTGCTGTATGCTGTCTGCTCTGTGTCGAAGCTGAAGCGTCTTGGGGTCGATTAGATCTGTACACGCTGAGTGCTACATTCTTGAGCTTGAAGAGGTGAGGTAAATCCAAAGTGTCTGTACTGGAGTTATCTGAATCACTGTGGAAATATTACTGTTGGCTATTCACTTCATGCTTGATTATATTTGGTGACTACATCTCAGCTTCCTCCAATAAGATAGAAGGACGGAAGAACTGTTACCTGTAATTAGGGATAGGATTATAGCTTCTGTAATTAGTGCTAATTAGTTATGCCATTAAGCTAATGAGAGATTGGAGCGAATATAAATTTTACGCGCTACAGGGGTGATCAATGAACCACGGTAGTCAGACCCAGTGTTGGTTATCATTGTAAACCACTGAGTCTAAACAGCTCTGGCAGGCTGTTTCATCATCTAGACTTATTTGTTCTGATTTGATACGTCCAGATCCCAGAGCCTGTGTACTGATTGCAGTCCCTCCTCTTCACTTTGTGTAATTTCGAGGGGAGAATCCTCCAGTCCCACTCTCACAATTATGATATTCTCGGCTTGTACTCTCTCTTTACGTTTGCACTGGTTTAATCTTAACACAGGTCCAGTCAACAACTTACCACTAGCTAAGTTTAGTACAGTCATCCCATACAATTGGTGTATGGTCCCTAAACCCTCAGAGGTTCATGGTTGTTCAATATCCTCTCAACAAGTCCAATATTGCTGGGACAACGATGGACATCTTCAAGAGAAAACTTGATAATTTTCTTCAAGATGTGCCAGATCAACCGGGCTGTGGTGGATGTGTGAGCTGCGGGCCGCTCCAAGAAACAACCTGTTGGACCAAGCTCTCATAAGTCAAACCTGGCCTCGGACCGGGCTTGGGGAGTAGAACTCCCAGAACCCCATCAAGCAGGTATTGGAATAGCTCTTTACAATCATCTTCAGTCAGAACAACTGTCTTTTCACCACACAAAGTGCATATAACATATGCGTATGTAAAAATAATAAAGGTAAATATAATATGTACTGAGATATAATTTGTAAATAGTCAACACAACTCGTGTTGACAGAAGTCTCACCCTTTAAAAGTCTTCACAAAATATTATTAATAAATGAATAGGTTGTACAGTATTCAGTATAAGCCTAGTCACTTGTAAAGCTCTAATTTTAATTCTACCTTTACGGGTTGGCAGTAACTGTTATGCTTAAGATAATTGTGCAGATTAAGATAGGTGCAACTGTTTTTGTTGATTTTTATATTTTAAAGGCAAACAATTCCCTATACTGTGGAATATAAACAAATAAACTTAAACTGTTTAATTAATAGTCACTCACTACTCTCAGGCAATTCTTAATAGTGTTGAATAGTTTGGCAACAACATGAGCCTGTGACTCTCGTGAAAGATGAACACCATCAGTGAATATTATTTCACGATAGGGTCTAGGACTTAGATTCACGAAGCGTTATGTGTTTCTTCTTATGACGTTGTTTTACAAAGGTTCTTAAGGACTCTGTAAGATGATCCCTATGCACGCTTCGGGAATACATTCACATGCAGTTATTAGTAATTTTGATGAAGTTCACATAAGATGGAAGCACCCTTGGGAATGAGTGATCACAGTGTATTGATCTTTGAGTACCTGATAGAGCTATGATTTATTCCCCCCCCCCCCCCCAAAAAAAAAAGAACTAGGTAACAAAAGGCTGACATACCGAAAGGGGAATTATGAGGAGATGAGAAGTTTCCTAAGGGAAATACCTTGGGACACAGATCTCAGAGCTACGTCTGTACAAGATATGATGGACTATGTCACCCAAAAGTGTCAGGAGGCAGTAAGCAGGTTTATCCCAGCCCAAAAGGAAAAATCCGAGAAGGAAACGAAGAATCCATGGTTTAATAGTGCATGTATGGAAACAAAGAAGCTGAACAAAAGGGCGTAGAGGAACTTTCGGAATAACAGAACACCAGAAAAGGGAAAGAGATACGTGAGAACCAGGAATGAGTATGTTAGTGTGAGAAGAGATGCAGAGAAAAATTATGAAAATGATATAGCAAACAAAGCCAAGACCGAACCAAAGCTACTCCACAGTCACATCAGAAGGAAAACAAGTGACAGAACAGGTAATGAAACTTAGAACAGGTGAGGACAGGTATACAGAGAATAACAAAGAGGTGTGTGAAGAACTCAACAAGAGGTTCCAGGAGGTCATCACAATGAACAAGGTGAGGTCACTGTGCTAGGAGAAGGGTAAGTAAACCAGGCGGCCTTGGAAGGGTTCGAAATTACGAGAGATGAGGTCAAGAGACACCTGCTGGATCTGGATGTGAGAAAGGCTGTTGGTCCAGACGGGATCTCGCCATGGGTACTGAAAGAGTGTGCAGAGGCACTTTGCTTGCCACTCTCCATAGTGTATAGTAGGTCACAGGAGATGGAAGACCTACCAGAAATATGGAAGATGGCGAATGTGGTCCCAATATACAAAAAGGGGTGACAGACAAGAGGCACTAAACTACAGGCCAGTGTCCTTGACTTGTATACCATGCAAAGTGAGAGAGAAGATCGTGAGAAAAAACCTAGTAACACATCTCGAGAGAAGGGACTTCGTGACAAATCGCCAACATGGGTTCAGGCAGGGGTAAATCTTGCCAGACTGGCTTAATAGAATTCTACGACCAGGTGACAAAGATTAAGCAAAAAAGAGAAGGCTGAGCAGATTGCATTTTCTTGGATTGTCGGAAAGCCTTTGACACAGTACCGATGGTACATGCACCGGAGGCTGGAACATAAGTTGGAGAGACAGGCAGGAGTAGCTGGTAAGGTGCTCCAGTGAATAAGGGAGTACCTAAGTAATAGGAAGCAGAGAGTTATGGTGAGGGGTGAGACCTCAGATTGGCGTGCAGTCACCAGTGGAGTCCCACAGGGCTCTGTACTCGGTCCTATCTTGTGTCTGATATACGTAAATGAACGCCCGAAGGGTATAGACTCATTTCTCTCAATGTATGCTGACGAAGCCAAAATTATGAGAAGGATTAAGAAAGAGGAGGACTGCTCAAGGCTTCAGGAAGACATGGACAAACTGAAGGAATGGTCGAACAAATGGTTGTTAGAGTTTAATCCAAGAAAATGTAATGTAGTGAAGATAGGTGTAGGGAGCAGGAGGCCAGATACACGGTAACATCTGGGAGATGAAATTCTTCAAGAGTCATAGAGAGAAAAAGACTTGGGGTTGATATCAAGCCAGACCTGTCCCCCTGCAGCCCATATAAAGAGGATAACATCAGCGGCATATGCCAGGCTGGCAAACATAAGAATGGAATTTAGAGACTTGTGTAAGGAATCATTCAGAACTTTGTATACCACATATATCAGGCCAATCCTGGAGTATGCAGCTACAGGATGGAGTCGATATCTAGTCAAGGAAATGACTAAACTGGAAAAGGTTCAAATGTTTGACACCAGAATAGTACCCGAGCTGAGAGGTATGAGCTACGAGGAGAGACAACGGGAATTAAATCACATGTCTCTGGAAGACAAAAGAGTTAGAGGGGACATGATCACGACATTAAATATTCTCAAAGGAATTCATATGGTAGATAAAGACAGGCTATTTAACACAAGGGACACACGCACTAGGGGACACAGGTGGAAACTGAGTGCCCAAATGAGCCAAATAGATATTAGAAAGAACTTTTTTAGTGTCAGAGTGGTTGACAAATGAAATGCATTAGGAAGTGATGTTGTGGAGGCTGACTCCATAGACAGTTTCAAGTGCTGATTTGATAGAGGCCAATAGGCTCAGGAACCTGTACACTTGCTGCTTGACGGTTGAGAGGCGGGACCAAAGAGCCAGAGCTCAACCCGCACAAGCACAAATAGGTGAGTACACATACACTGTTAAACAAGTAGTCTTTGATTCAGTCTTGGGGAGCTTCCTGAGACAAATAAGATTCTTATACTGATAATACCACACAAATACTTTCCATCCATTATTGATTCCTGAAAACTGATGTCAAACAACGATAAACTCTAATAATATAGACAAACCATGTATCTCCTAGAGGCAAATAAGTTTCTGATAACATCACACAAATACTTTCCATCTATTGAGAGGAGGGGACCAAAGATCCCAAGCTCAAACCCCTCCTCACGGGCACAAATAATAAAATAAAACAAAAATACAAATAGTAAACACACTCACACACACACACACACACACACACACACACACACACACACACACACACACACACGCACACACACACACACACACACACACACACACACACAATCAAGGGAGGTGCGAGGTGTCAAGGGAGGGAGTTAGGGTGTCAAGGGAGGGAGTCAAGGGAGACGAGTCACGTTGCGCCGCGCTCGTCAATAAGGCTTTATATCTCGGGACATCAGAGGGATACGCAGAAAATTCGGTGTTCAGTGATAATACAAAGTGCAACACACCATTCTGAAACTAGAAAACTTATGGATAGTGTCTGATAGTGCATATTAGACAAGATCAGGGGTACAACATCTGTGCCAGGACAAGCACGTGGGCCACTGCATGGTCAGAGTGTACACAACTAGATGTGATAGTGAAGATCATAACAAATAGTGAATAGGATAGTGAAGAAGTGATTCTAAACGTGTGGCATTGAACTATATCGGTGCTAAGAGGAATAAGGAGCAGAATACGGGAGATATATAGCGACAAGTTGGAGGGACCTACGTCTGGCAGCGGCGTGGATGGAGACAGCAGGCCTACACACCACTGTCTACACCTGTTTGTGCTGTGGGATGTTTTGAATTGGCGGTAAGGTAAAGCCTCTCATAAAGTCAGTCAGTCAATTGGTGTACAGTGTTATTGCTTTTAATAGTTAGTCTTGGATATAAGTAAACAAACTGAAACGAATATCAAGGGAAATGTGCGGCTCATGTGGGAACTACTTTTCTGACACTAAAGTGTGAAAAACACTACGCCCTACCTACACGGAGACAACTCTCCCCCCCCTTCTCTCACCCCCACCCCCTCCCACCAGACCAACAACAGTAAACAAGGCCTCCCTACCATATGGTCAACATATAACCTCACCACTCTAATCCCCCCACACACCCTCGCCATCCCCTCCCTCTCTCCCACCTCCCCCCTCCCCTTCAGTTCACACTCAGACACACCTACCTCTCCTCCCCACTCTCTCTGTCTCCTCTCTCTCTCTCTCTCTCTCTCTCTCTCTCTCTCTCTCTCTCTCTCTCTCTCTCTCTCTCTCTCTCTCTCTCTCTCTCTCTCTCTCTCTCTCTCTCTCTTCTCTCTCTCTCTCTCTCTCTCTCTCTCTCTCTCTCTCTCTCTCTCTCTCTCTCTCTCTATAACGCTCTCCTCTCCCCCTCCCTCCCCCCTCCCTTCATCTCCCCCTCTATCCTCTCCCCCCCCCCTCTCTCTCTCTCTCTCTCTCTCCCCCTTCTATACCTCTCTCCTACATCTCCCCTCTCTCTCTCTCTCTCTCTCTCTCTCTCCTCTCTCTCTCTCTCTCTCTCTCTCTCTCTCTCTCTCTCTCTCTCTCTCTCTCTCTCTCTCTCTCTCTCTCTCTCTCTCTCTCTCTCTCTCTCTCTCTCTCTCTCTCTCTCTCTCTCTCTCTCTCTCCTACCTCTCTCTCTCTCTCTCCCCTACACCTCTCTCTCTCTATCTATCTCTCTCTCTCTCTATCTCTCCCCTGCATCTCTCTCTCTCCCCTGCATCTCTCTCTCTCTCTCTCTCTCTCTCTCTCTCTCTCTCTCTCTCTCTCTCTCTCTCTCTCTCTCTCTCTCTCTCTCTCTCTCTCTCTCTCTCTCTCTCTCTCTCTCTCTCTCTCTCTCTCTCTCTCCTACATCTCTCTCTCTCTATCTCTCCCCTACATCTCTCTCTCTCTCTCTCTCTCTCTGCTCTCTCTCTATCTCTCCCCTACATCTCTCTCTCTCCCCTACATCTCTCTGCTCTCTCTCTATCTCTTCCCTACATCTCTCTCTCTCTCTCTATCTCTCCCCTACATCTCTCTGCTCTCTCTCTATCTCTCCCCTACATCTCTCTCTCTCTCTCTCTCTCTCTCTCTCTCTCTCTCTCTCTCTCTCTCTCTCTCTCTCTCTCTCTCTCTCTCTCTCTCTCTCTCTCTCTCTCTCTCTCTCTCTCTCTCTCTCTCTCTCTCTCTCTCTCTCTCTCTCTCTCTCTCTCTCTCTCTCTCTCTCTCTCTCTCTCTCTCTCTCTCTCTCTCTCTCTCTCTCTCTCTCTCTCTCTCTCTCTCTCTCTCTCTCTCTCTCTCTCTCTCTCTCTCTCTCTCTCTCTCTCTCTCAGGCAAGACATGGAAGGGACACGAACTCGTGCTTACATACGCAGGATGTCAATCGCGGTTTGAACAAATTCAGAGGATGGGGGGAACAGGAAGACTGGATGAAGGAACAACTCCAGCAAATGCGGAATGACTTCAGTGAAGGACTGAGGGTAATGAGGGAGACAGTAGCCAACCTGCAAGTTGATCTAAGGGCAGCAAAGGAGGAGATAAAATGCCTGAAGGAGACTCCTCTGCAATACCAGACGCAAGCCGTGCCTCAGGGAGACTGGAATGCTACTGTGGAGGGGACCTCCACACCTCAGCTCTCATTTGCTGAAATACTTAAAAAGAGCCCTGAAGCTAGGTCTGCAGTTAAGGAAGTTGCCATGGAAGTGGCCTCCTCTCAGGAAGCAGCTAGATGTACTAGCCGGCTGATAGAGAGAAATAGAGCAGTAGTAGTAGCAGGCATTAAAGAGCAAACAGGGACCAGACCAAAGGAGCGGAGAGACAAGGACAAAAATATGGTTAACAGAGATCCTTAAAGTGGTAGGGATGGAGGGAGCTGAACAAAATGTTGGAAAGGTTTTCAGGCTTGGAAAGTACAACAAGGACAGAGACCGAATGATAAAGGTGGTTTTCATGAGCGAAATTGCGAAAGAAGAACTGTTAGAAAGGAAGTGCTGTCAAGCATATGTAGAGAAGTTCAAAAGAGTATTCCTGCAGAGGGATATGACAAGGGAAGAGAGAATGCAGGCAGCAGACGCGAGGAAGGAGCGCAGGGAGAGAGAAAGGAATCGGGGAGCCACATCCCGATCCCTACAATCCAAGAGGGGAATGGGGAACCCTCCTCAAACAGTGCACTAGCCACAGGGAGTGCGGCACCACCCCCACATTCTTCCCAACAGAAACCCTACCTGCCCCAACCCCTGTCAGCCCCCCACTAAGCACTCCCCCCACCAAACCCTCTCCTCCCACTCACCCCCCCTCCTCCCACTCCCCCCTCCCCCAGGACCTCCCTTCTCCCCCATTCCCCAAGCCCTCCCTTCTCCCACATGCCCTCCCGTCTCTCCCACCCACAAGCCCTCCATTCTCCCCCGTCCCCCTATGCCCCCCACTCTCCCCTACCTCACCTAACCCTTCCCCTCCCCACCACTCCCCAAAACCCTCCCCTCTTCCTCAACCACCTCAGCCTTCCCTTTCCCCCCATGCCCCCCACACTTTACTGCCCCACTAAACCCCCCTTTCTCCCCCATCCCCCCAAACCTTCCCCTCTCACCCCCCCCCGCCCCAACCCTCCCCCTTTCACCCCCCTAACCCTCCCTCTCTCACCCACCCACCCCAACCCTCCCCCCCTCACCCACTCCCCCTACCCTCCCCCTCCCCCCCTCACCCGCTCCCCCTACTCTCCCCCTCCCCCCCACCCCCCCCAAGCCCTTCCTCCTCCACCAGGCTCCCCGTACCAGATCCTCCCAGCTCCCGCTCACCCCAGACCCCACAGGTCCCCCCCAGAGGAGAAGCAGAAGAGAGCCGGTTTCAGGGCAATGTACTCGAACATAGATGGGATCACAAGCAAGGCAAGTGAACTAAGGGAAAGAGCACAAGAAGTGAACCCAGATGTAATCGGACTCACTGAAACAAAACTCTCTGGAATCATAACGAATGCCGTGTTTCCCCAGGAGTACACAGTAATAAGGAAAGAGAGGGAAGGTAGGGGAGGAGGCGGAGTGGCCCTACTCATGAGAAAGGAATGGAGTTTTAAGGAGATGGCTTTCCCGGGCTGTGAGGGTTTCGGAGACTACATAGCAGGCACCATGACAATGGGAGGTCCAAAGATAGTAGTAGCAGTAATATATAACCCTCCACCAAATGACAGAAGACCCAGTCAAGAGTACTAAAACAACAACATGGCAGTTAACACTATAATTGAGAGGGCAGCCTCTGCTGCCTGTAGAAATAGATCCCACCTGTTCATCATGGGGGACTTCAATCACGGCAGGATTGATTGGGAGAACAAGGAACCGCATGGAGGCGAGGATACGTAGAGAGCCAAACTACTGGAGGTGGTGACTAGAAACTTCTTAACCCAGCATATCAGAGAACCCACAAGGATGAGAGGAAATGACGAACCAGCGGGACTCGACCTGGTCTTCACCCTGAAACACACTGACATAAGAGAAATCGGTTTTGAGGCCCCAGTAGGAATGAGCGACTACAGTGTATTGGTGTTTGAGTACCTGATTGAAGAAGGGCTATTGAACTCGAGGAGGGATACCGAAACCAAAAGGCTAGCATACCGAAAGGGAAACTATGAGGAGATAAGAAAATTCCGAACAGATATAGCATGGGAAACAGAGCTCAGGGAAAAGACGGCACAAGATATGATGGACTACATCACGCAAAAATGCAAGGCCGCAGCAAACAAGTTTGTCCCAGTCCAAAAGGAAAACAGTGAAATGAAGATGAGAAACCCATGGTTTAATCAGAGATGTAGGCTAGCTAAGCAGCAAAGTAAAAGGGCATGGAGAAACTATAGGAATAACAGGACACTGGAGAGCAGAGAAAGATACCAGAATGCCAGGAATGAATATGTCAGGATGAGAAGAGAGGCAGAAAGACAATACGAAAATGACATCGCAAGCAAGGCAAAGACTCAGCCTAAATTGCTGCACAGCCACATCAGGAGAAAAACAACTGTAAAGGAACAGGTGATGAAATTAAGGATAGGGGCAGAAGGATTCACTACAAACGACAAGGAAGTGTGTGAGGAACTGAATAAGAAATTCCAAGAGGTCTTCACCTTAGAGCAAGGAGATATCCCAGAGATAAGAGAGGGAATAGCTAACCAGGAACCACTGGAAGAGTTTAAGATTACCAGCGGGGAAGTAAGGAAGTGTTTACTAGAGTTGGATGTGACAAAGGCTATAGGCCCAGATGGAATCTCCCCTTGGATACTAAAGGAAGGAGCAGAAGAACTGTACCTCCCACTCTCCATAGTGTATAACAAATCACTGGCAACAGGGGAACTGCCAGAAATTTGGAAAGCAGCTAACGTAGTCCCGATATACAAGAAAGGGGATAGACAGGAGGCACTGAACTACAGGCCAGTGTCCCTAACTTCCATACCATGCAAGATGATGGAGAAGATTGTGCGAAGAAAGCTAGTGGAGCATCTGGAGCGAAAGAACTTTGTAACACAGCATCAACATGGATTCAGGGATGGCAGGTCCTGCCTCACAGGGTTACTTGAATTCTACGACCAGGCAACAAAAATAAGGCAGGAAAGAGAAGGGTGGGCAGACTGCATATTTTTGGATTGTCAGAAAGCCTTTGATACAGTGCCACACAAGAGGCTAGTGAAAAAACTGGAGATGCAGGCTGGAGTGAAAGGGAAGGTACTCCGTTGGATACAGGAGTACCTAAGTAACAGGAGACAACGAGTCAGTGTGAGGGGTGAGGTCTCAGATTGGCGAGACGTTACGAGTGGAGTACCACAGGGGTCGGTCCTTGGACCTATACTGTTTCTGATATATGTAAATGATCTCCCAGAGGGTATAGAATCATTTCTCTCAATGTTTGCCGATGATGCAAAAATTATGAGGAGGATTGAAACTGAGGACGATAGTAAGAGGCTACAAGATGACCTAGACAGACTGAGTGAATGGTCCAACAAATGGCTGTTGAAGTTCAACCCGAGTAAATGCAAAGTAATGAAAATAGGCAGTGGAAATAGGAGGCCAGATGCAGGATACAGAATAGGAGATGAAGTACTTAATGAAACGAACAGAGAGAAAGATCTAGGAGTTGATATCACACCAAACCTGTCTCCTGAAGCCCACATAAAAAAAATAACGTCTGCGGCATATGAGAGGCTGGCTAACATCAGAACAGCGTTCAGGAACCTGTGTAAGGAATCATTCAGAGTCTTGTACACCACATATGTAAGACCAATCCTGGAGTATGCGGCCCCAGCATGGAGCCCATACCTTGTCAAGTACAAGACGAAGCTGGAAAAAGTCCAAAAATATGCCACTAGACTAGACCCAGAACTAAGAGGCATGAGTTACGAGGAAAGACTGCGGGAAATGAATCTTATGACACTGGAAGACAGAAGAGTAAGAGGAGACATGATCACAACCTACAAAATCCTCAGAGGAATCGACCGGGTAAACAAGGATAAACTATTCAACACTGGTGGGATGCGAACAAGGGGACACAGGTGGAAACTGAGTACCCACATGAGCCACAGAGACGTTAGAAGGAACTTTTTCAGTGTCAGAGTAGTTAACGGATGGAATGCATTAGGCAGTGATGTGGTGGAGGCAGACACCATACACAGCTTTAAATGTAGATATGATAGAGCCCAGTAGGATCAGGAATCTGTACACCAGTTGATTGACAGTTGAGAGGCGGGACCAAAGAGCCAAAGCTCAACCCCCGCAAGCACAAATAGGTGAGTACAAATAGGTGAGTACACACACACGCGCGCAAAAATGCACACACAAACATTCAGTCAGGGAAGAAAGAATTAACACCTTTTGTGGAAAGAGGCATTAAGACCCCACTATCCCCCACCTCCTCTCTTACCCCTCAACTGACCTGACCTGACCTGGTCGCCACCACCGCCCCCCTACCCCCCCAGTCCCCCGCATCCCCCTTACAGATACTCTCCCCCTCTCTCACTCTCCTTCTCTCTCCTTTCTCTCTCTCACTCTCTCTCTCTCTCTATCTATCTCTCTCCCTCTCCCTTTATCTCTCTCTCTCTCTCCCTCTCTCTCTCTCTCTATCTATCTCTCTCTCTCTCCCCCCGTCTCTCTCTCTCTCTCTCTCTCTCTCTCTCTCTCTCTCTCTCTCTCTCTCTCTCTCTCTCTCTCTCTCTCTCTCTATCTCTCTTTCCCCCAACCCGCTCTGCCCTTCTGACAAATCCTATTTTTGCACAACTAGGAACAGGGTCAAGCATGACAGCCAGAGGCAACAGGGGAACAGGGGAACAGGGAAAAGTTCAGGTGACGAAATGAAGGAAATGTTCGCCCAGTTTCTGGAGGACATCAAGAGTGAGATGCAGGAAATGATGCAGGAAATGAAGAATGAAATAAGCAACCTAAAAAGAGAGCTGACAGCAGCAAAGGAGGAGATTAGAGCCCTCAAGGAGAACAGTATCGATACTGAGACTCAGATAACCTCCCAGGGAGATGGTGGTAATTGTATTTTGGAAGAGAATGCCACAATAAAAGCACCATTTGCAGAAATGCTAAAAAACAACAACTCTGAAGTAATGTCTGCAGTGATGGAGGTAGCCATGAAAGCAGCCACCTCACAGGAAGCAGCAAGCTCCACTAGCCAGCTGCTGGAAAGGAAAAGAGCAGTGGTAGCTGTGGGTATTAAAGAGCAGGAAGGCTCTAATAGGAAAGAGTGGAATGATAAGGACAAAGCGGCAGTGAATGAAATACTGAAGGCACTAGACATGGAAGGGGCTGAGCATAGCATTGAGAAGGTTTTCAGGTTAGGCTGGTACAAAAAAGACCGAGACCGTGTGTTGAAGATAGTGTTTGCAAACGAAAACACAAAGGACACGATTCAAACAAAGAAAAGCCACCTGCAACATGTGGGAGAATTAAAAAAATATTCCTCCAGAGGGACATGATGAGGGAGGAGAGGGCAATGGCGGCAGAAGCAAGGAAGAAGCACAGGGCGAGAGGAGAAAACCAGGAAACCACAGCTCCCAACACATCACCCCCAGAGGCGAGGGGGGAACCCACAACCAGCTACCCAGTAACACCAGCAGGGAGGGCAATACCCTCCTCTGCATTGAAAACCCCCCTTTCCTTCCTGTCCTCCCACCCCTTTCACCCCATACCCTCCCTGTCCCTCCCCCCCTCACTTGACCCCCCACCCCTCATCCCAGTATCCTCTGCAACCCTGGTATCCACCTCACAAATCTTCACACCCATGACACAGCTTCCTCCACCAGCAGAACACTCACCAAGGAGGAGATTTGAGAAGGGACAGAAGAAAGTGAGCCTCAAGGCAATGTACACTAACATAGATGGAATTACAAATAAAGCAAATGAACTTGGAGAATGGGTATTAGAGGAAAACCCAGACATAATACCTCTCACAGAAACAAAGCTGACGAAAACAATAACAAATGCAGTGTTCCCACAGGACTATTATGTCATGAGGAAAGAGAGAGAAGGAAGAGGTGGTGGTAGTGTAGCCCTGCTGGTAAGAAAAGGCTGGAATTTTGAGGAGTTGGTTGTTCAGGGATGTGAAGGTTTCAGTGACTACATAATAGGAACAATAACAACTGGAGGGCCAAAAATTATAGTCGTAGTCATATGTAATCCACCACCAAATGACAGAAGACCCAGACAGGAATATGATAGAAACAATATGGCCACCATTAACATAATAGAGAGAGCAGCTTCTGTTGCTAGCAGGAATGGATCTGGACTACTAATCATGGGAGACTTCAACCATGGGAAGATAGATAGGGAGAACAGAGACCCGCATGGAGGACCAGAAATATGGAGAGCTAAGCTGCTGGACGTGGCAACAAGAAACTTTCTAAGCCAGCACATCAAGGATCCAACAAGAATGAGAGGAGAGGATGAACCAGCACTGCTTGATCTGATATTTACCTTAAATGAGTGGGATATAAGGGAAGTCAAGATGGAAGCACCCTTGGGAATGAGTAATCACAGTGTATTGAACTTTGAGTACCTGGTAGAGCTAGGAATTATCCCCCCCCCCCCACCGAAAAAGACCTAGGAAACAAAAGGCTGGCATACTGAAAGGGAAATTATGAGGAGATGAGAAGCTTCCTAAGGGAAATACTTTGGGACACAGACCTCAGGGCTAAGTCTGTACAAGATATGATGGTTTATGTCACCCAAAAGTGTCAGGAGGCAGTAAGCAGATACATCCCGGCCCAAAAGGAGAAATCCGAGAGCAAAAGAAGAATCCATAGTATAATAGGGCATGTATGGAAGCAAGGAAACTGAACAAAAGGGCGTGGAGGAACTTCCGGAATAACAGAACACCAGAAAGCAGAGAGAGATACCAGAGAACCAGGAATGAGTATGTCAGGGTGAGAAAAGAAGCAGAGAAAAGTTATGAAAATGATATAGCAATCAAATGCCAAGACCGAACCAAAGCTACTCCACAGTCACATCAGAAGGAAAACAACAGTGAAAGAGCAGGTAGTGAAACTTAGAACAGGCGAGGACAGGTATACAGTGAATGACAAAGAGGTGTGTGATGAACTCAACTAGAGGTTCCAAGAGGTCTTCACAACAGAACAAGGTGAGGTCACTGTGCTAGGAGAAAGGGAAGTAAACCAGGCGGCCTTGGAAGAGTTCGAAATTACGAGAGACGAGGTTAAGAGACACCTACTGGATTTGTATGTTAGAAAGGCTGTTGGTCTAGACGGGATCTCGCCATGGGTACTGAAAGAGTGTGCAGAGGCACTTTGCTTGCCTCTCTCCATAGTGTATAGTAGGTCACTGGAGATGGGAGGCCTACCAGAAATATGGAAGACGGCAAATGTGGTCCCAATATACAAAAAGGGCGACAGGCAAGAGGCACTGAACTACAGGCCAGTGTCCTTGACTTGTATACCATGCAAGGTGATGGAGAAGATCGTGAGAAAAAAACCTGGTAACACATCTGGAGAGAAGGGACTTCGTGACAAATCGCCAACATGGGTTCAGGGAGGGTAAATCTTGCCTGACTGGCTTAATAGAATTCTACGACCAGGTGACACAGATTAAGCAAGAAAGAGAGGGCTGGGCGGACTTTATTTTCTTGGATTGTCGGAAAGCCTTTGACACAGTACCGCATAAGAGGCTGGTACATAAGCTGGAGAGACAGGCAGATGTAGCTGGTAAGGTGCTGCAGTGGATAAGGGAGTACCTAAGCGATAGGAAGGCAGAGAGTTACGGTGAGGGGTGAGACCTCCGATTGGCGTGAAGTCACCAGTAGAGTCCCACAGGGCTCTGTACTCAGTCCTATCTTGTTTCTGATATATGTAAATGATCTCCCGGAGGGTATAGATTCATTTCTCTCAATGTTTGCGGACGTTGCCAAAATTATGAGAAGGATTAAGACAGAAGAGGACTGTTTGAGGCTTCAAGAAGACTTAGACAAACTGAAGGATTGGTCGAACAAATGGTTGTTAGATTTTAACCCAATCAAATGTAATGTAATGAAGATAGGTGTAGGGAGCAGGAGGCCAAATACAAGGTATGATCTGGGAGAGGAAATTCTTCAGGAGTCAGAGAAAGAAAAAGACTTGGGAGTTGATATCACGCCAGACCTGTCTCCTGCAGCCCATATCAAGTGGATAACCTCAGTGGTATATGCCAGGCGGGCCAACATACGAACGGCATTTAGAAACTTGTGTAAAGAATCATTCAGAACTTTGAATACCACATATGTCAGGCCAATCCTGGAGTATTCAGCCCCAGCATGGAGTCCATATCTAGTCAAGGATAAGACTAAACTGGAAAAGGTTCAAAGGTTTGCCACCAGACTAGTACCCGAGCTGAGAGGTATGAGCTACGAGGAGAGACTACGGGAAATAAACCTCACTTCGCTGGAAGACAGAAGATTTAGGGGGGACATAATCACCACATTCAAGATTCTCATAGGAATTGATAGGGTAGATAAAGACAGGCTATTTAACACAAGGGGCACACGCACTAGGGGACACAAGCGGAAACTGAGCTCCCAAATGAGCCACAGAGATATTAGAAAGAACTTCTTTAGTGTCATAGTGGTTGACAAATGGAATGCATTAGAAGGTGATGTGGTGGAGGCTGACTCCATACACAGTTTTAAGTGTAGATATAATAGAGCCCAATAGGCTCAGGAATCTGTACACCTGTTGATTGACGGTTGAGAGGCCGGACCAAAGAGCCAGAGCTCAACCCCTGCAAACACAATTAGGTGAGTACAACTAGGTGAGTACACACACACACACACACACACACATTCATAGAAGAAAACCCAGACATAATAGTACTCACAGAAACAAAGCTAACGAAAACCATAACAAACGCCGTGTTTCCACAGGACTACTATGTAGTGAGGAAAGAGAGTGAAGGGAGAGGAGAAGGTGGTGTAGCTTTGCTGATAAGAAAAGGTTGGAGTTTTGAAGAGATGGTAATTTAGAACTGTGAAGGTTTCAGTGACTACATATCAGGCACCATAGCAAATGGAGGACAAAAATTTATAGTAGTAGTCATATATAACCCCCCACCGAACGACAGAAGACCCAGACAGGAATATGATAGAAACAACATCGCTACCATCAATATAATAGAGAGAGCAGCTTCTGTGGCTAGCAGGAACGGATCCAGACTACTAATCATGGTAGACTTCGACCATGGGAAGAAAGATTGGGAGAACAGAGACCCACATGGAAGACCAGACACATGGAAAGCTAAGCTGCTGGATGTGGCAACAAGAAACTTTCTAAGTCAACACGTCTAGGGACCGACAAGAATGAGAGGAGAGGATGAACCAGCCTTGCTTGATCTGATATTTACCTTAAATGAGTCGGGTAAAAGGGAAGTTAAGTTGGAAGCCCCTCTGGGAATGAGTGATCATAGTGTATTGAGCTTTGAGTACTTGGTTGAGCTAGAAATTATCTCCCCGCAAAAAAGAACTGGGAAACATAGGGCTGGCGTACCGAAAGGTAAACTATGAGGAGATGAATAAATTCCAAACGGATATACAATGGGACACAGAACTCAGAACCAAGTCCGTACAAGACATGATGGACTATATCACCCAAAAGTGTCAGGAGGCTGTAAGCAGGTTTGTCCCGGCCCGACAGGAAAAAACAGAGAAGCAAAAGAAGTATCCGTGGTTTAATCGGGAAGGTATGAAAGCAAATGAGCTGAACAAAAGGGCGTGGAGGAACTTCCGTAATTACAGAACCCCAGAAAGTAGAGAGAGATACCAGAGAACAAGGAACGAGTATGTTAGTGTGAGAAGAGCAGCTGAGGAAAGGTATGCAAATGATATAGCTAACAAAGCCAAGACCGAACCAAAACTACTACACAGTCACATCAGGAGGAAGACAACAGTGAAGGAGCAGGTGATGAAACTCAGGATGGGTGAGGACAGGTACACAGAGAATGACAAAGAGGTGTGTGACGAACTCAACAAAAGGTTCCAGGAGGTCTTTACAATAGAAGAAGGAGAAGTCACGGCGCTAGGAGAGGTGGCAGCAAACCAGGCGAACTTGGAAAGGTTCGAAATTACAAGAGATGAGGTCAAGAAGCCCCTATTAGAGCTGGACGTGAGAAAAGCTGTTGAGCCGGACGGAATCTCACCATGGGAATTGATAGAGTGTGCAGGAGCACTTTGTTTGCCACTCTAAATAGTGTATAATAGGTCACAGGAAACGGGAGACCTACCAGAAATATGGAAGACGGCTAATGTAGTCCCAATATACAAAAATGGTGACAGACAAGAGGCACTGAACTACAGGCCAGTGTCCTTAACTTGTATACCATGCAATTTGATGGAGAAGATTGTGAGAAAAAACCTAGTAACACATCTGGAGAGAAGAGACTTTGTGACAACCCATCAACATGGGTTCAGGGAGGGTAAATCTTGCCTTACAGGCTTGATAGAATTCTACGATCAGGTGACAAAGATTAAGCAAGAAAGAGAAGGATGGGCTGACTGCATTTTTTTGGACTGTCGGAAAGCCTTTGACACAGTACCCCATAAAAGGTTGATGCATAAGCTGGAGAAACAGGCAGGAGTAACTGGTAGGGCGCTCTAGTGGATAAGGGAGTACCTAAGCAATAGGAAGCAGAGAGTTACAGTGAGGGGTGAGACCTCAGATTGGCGTGAATCCACCTGTAGAGTCCCACAGGGCTCTGTACTCGGACCTATCCTGTTTCTGATATTCGTAAATAATCTCCCAGAGGGTATTGACTCATTCCTCTCAATGTTTGCTGACGACGCCAAAATTCGTGAGAATGATTAACACAGAGGCATATGCCAGGTTGGCTAACATAAGAACGGCCTTTAGAAACTTGTGTAAGGAATCTTTCAGAACATTATATACCACATGTCAGACCTATCCTGGAGTATGTGGCTCCAGCATGGAGTCCATATCTAGTCAAGCATAAGACTAAACTGGAAAAGGTTAAAAAATTTGCCACCAGACTAGTACCCGAGCTAAGAGGTCTGAGCTACGAGGAGAGACTACGGGAATTAAACCTCACGTCGTTGGAAGACAGAAGAGTTAGGGGGGACATGATCACCACATTCAAGATTCTAAAGGGAATCGACAGGGTATATAGAGACAGGCTATTTAACACAAGGGGCACACACACTAGGGGACACAGGTGGAAATTCCTATGTTTGTTTTCTTAGTGTAGATAGGAAACAAAAATAGAAATGTGCTTCTATGCCAACAGTGACTGCCCAGACAGTTACAAGAGGACCGTTGTTAACGCTTATGTCGACTGTGCTCTCAGCCACAGCTCAGAATGGAAGCAAGTCGATGAAGAACTCTGTAGTGTAAGGCAGATCCTAGTCAACAACGGCTTCTCCAATGGTTTCGTTGAAGACATTGTAAGAAGAAAGGTGAAACGCCATGCAACCTCTGAAGAGACAACTAACACAACACCTGTACCACCTATTAGACTATTTTACAGGAACTTTTTTACCACAGCTCTTAAAACGGAGGAAAGGGTCCTGAAAGATATTGTTAATAGGAACGTTATCTCTACAGACAAAAATCAGAAGATACAATTGACAATTTACAATAAAACCAAAAAAACGGCCAATATACTCATGAGAAACTCTCCAGACACAAAGCAGAACACTTTAAAAGAGACCAACGTCGTCTATGCCTTCAAATGTCCACTTGGGGACTGTAAGCCTCAAAGAGCTCAGTATATAGGGAAGACAACAACATCTCTTTCCAGGCGATTAACGCTCCATTAAGGAACATATAATCTCTTCCCACAACCACACCGTCACCAGAGAAGTCTTAACAAACAACACAGAAATCATCGATAGATACAGCGATAGCAGGCGGCTTGACATCTGCGACGCACTACACATCAAGAAGTCAACACCAGCAATCAACAGCCAATTAATGCACAACTATATTCTACCCACTTCAAGACTCCGCACCAATATAGAAGCATCAAGAAATATGGGCCAATAGGCCCTTTGTAGTTACTTCCATTCTTCCCTTTAATTTATCCAATTTATACCTAATGCACCGTGTTCTGTCTTGTGTTGAAAGTTTGCTCTGTCGTGTGTTGAAAGTTTTGTTCACCTCATCCAAAACTGTTGTAACATATCACCTCACCCAAATGCGAGTATACAAGATAAAAGCTGTTTAAATGATAGCATAGTAAAACTCTGTTTAGTATTTGCAGGTTATAGTTGTGTGTGTGTAAACTAAAATCTTTGAAAATTTAATAAGTTAATTACGAAACGCGTTCAAGTGTCGCATCAGATTAGAAATATTAAGATTAAAAATAAATTAATACAGTGCATTAAGCATTTGGCACTGAGTTTTCCCATATAACAGGGATCGATGAAAGAGCACCGGGGGTCCCACACTATCTCATTGCCTGGGAGAGGATTGGAGTTCTGGTTGGTTAAATACCCCAGAATTCCTACCTCTCTTAATGGCTTTGAAGTATGGTGTAGTGGATACAGCATGTAACTGCCACCTTGTTGGCCAGTGTTCGAGTCCCCTGGTGGGTTGAGTGTCTAAAAAGTTATAAACTTCAGCTAGTGGAACAGGCTAGTCTGTGCATTATATATATATATATATATATATATATATATATATATATATATATATATATATATATATATATATATATATATGTGTCGTACCTAGTAGCCAGAACTCACTTCTCAGCCTACTGTGCATGGCCCGATTTGCCTAATAAGCCAAGTTTTCATGAATTAATATATTTTCTCTAATTTTTTTCATATGAATTGATAAAGCTACCCATTTCATTATGTATGAGGTCAATTTTTTTTTATTGGAGTAAAAATTAACGTAGATATATGACTGAACCTAACCAACCCTACCTAACCTAACCTAACCTATCTCTATAGGTTAGGTTAGGTTAGGTGGCCGAAAAAGTTAGGTTAGGTTAGGTTAGGTTGGTTAGGTAGTCGAAAAAACATTAATTCATGAAAACTTGGCTTATTAGGCAAATCGGGCCTTGCATAGTAGGCTGAGAAGTGAGTTCTGGCTACTAGGTACGACATATATATATATATGTATGTATATATGCCGTACCTAGTAGCCAGAACGCACTTCTCAGCCTACTATGCAAGGCCCGATTTGCCTAATAAGCCAAGTTTTCATGAATTAATTGTTTTTCGGCAACCTAACCTAGCTAACCTAACTTTTTACGCTACCTAACCTAACCTAACCAATAAAGATAGGTTAGGTTAGGTTAGGTAGGGTTGGTTAGGTTCGGTCATATATCTACGTTAATTTTAACTCCAATAAAAAAAAATTGACCTCATACATGATGAAATGGGTAGCTTTATCATTTCATAAGAAAAAAATTAGAGAAAATATATTAATTCAGGAAAACTTGGCTTATTAGGCAAATCGGGCCTTGCATAGTAGGCTGAGAAGTGCGTTCTGGCTACTAGGTACGACATATATATATATATATATATATATATATATATATATATGTCGTACCTAATAGCCAGAACGCACTTCTCAGCCTACTATTCAAGGGCCGATTTGCCTAATAAGCCAAGTTTTCATGAATTAATGTTTTTTCGTCTACCTAACCTACCTAACCTAACCTAACCTAGCTTTTTTTGGCTACCTAACCTAACCTTACCTATAAATATAGGTTAGGTTAGGTTAGGTAGGGTTGGTTAGGTTCGGTCATATATCTACGTTAATTTTAACTCCAATAAAAAAAAATTGACCTCATACATAGAGAAAAGGGTTGCTTTATCATTTCATAAGAAAAAAATTATAGTAAATATATTAATTCAGGAAAACTTGGCTTATTAGGCAAATCGGGCCTTGAATAGTAGGCTGAGAAGTGAGTTCTGGCTACTAGGTACGACATATATATATATATATATATATATATATATATATATATATATATATATGTCGTACCTAATAGCCAGAACGCACTTCTCAGCCTACTATTCAAGGCCCGATTTGCCTAATAAGCCAAGTTTTCATGAATTAATCTTTTTTCGTCTACCTAACCTAACCTAACCTAGTTTTTTTTGGCTACCTAACCTAACCTTACCTATAAATATAGGTTAGGTTAGGTTAGGTAGGGTTGGTTAGGTTCGGTCATATATCTACGTTAATTTTAACTCCAATAAAAAAAAAATTGACCTCATACATAGAGAAAAGGGTTGCTTTATCATTTCATAAGAAAAAAATTATAGTAAATATATTTATTCAGGAAAACTTGGCTTATTAGGCAAATCGGGCCTTGAATAGTAGGCTGAGAAGTGAGTTCTGGCTACTAGGTACGACATATATATATCCATACACTTGCATAAACTCGCAAGGAATTTTTATCAAACAGAACACTTACCCATATGAGAGAATCAAACTATGGACCTGCAAATGCCAGGCCCCAGCGTTAACCACTAGACCACCATCAGATCGTCAAAAGGGAAGAGAATTAAGGCAGGTTTGCTACCTCATAACCTCCCTCCCCTGACGACACCACAGGAAATGGTCCCTGATCAAACACTCATTTTCTATCAATCATATTTTCTAGCTATCATATTATCAATCAGGCCCCAGCGTAAATGCTGGGGCTTGGCATCTGCAGGTCCACGATTCGATTCTTTCACATGGAGAAGGGTTGTGTTCGATAAAAATTCCTTGCGAGTTTATGCAAGTGAATGGATTTACTCAAAACACGAGAACTTAGGATAAAACACTTCCTTCAGATTTTAGAGACATATACTTTACATTTAAGGTGTAAGTTTCATGTAAATTGAATAAAAAAGAAAAAGTTACAAAAACTTTTATGTTACTTGAAAATAAATAAGAAAATAGTAAAGTCTAAGGTGCTGCCATCTGTGGCTGAGGTTGACATCAACTAATTTTCTCCAAAATTGGCACCCCAAACAGATAGCTTTACGTGTAGTCAGGTGTATAAGTTTCATGCAAATCATCCGATATTTTTTTTTTTTATATATAAGTATATTTTTAACTTAATTAAAAAAAAAAACTAATTATATATTTTCTTAATATATGCTATTGTGATAGCTGAGAGTCATAGACATGATTTCAGTTGACACGTGTGTTTCTTAATGTTTTTGACCATTTTGGATTAATTTTGACACCTACTTCAATATTTTTTTCTCCCTTCCTATATATGCTACGCTGCTGAGACTTGGACCAGATAAAACTCTTTTTATATACAACTCGCCAAAAAAGTTTGATTGAAATCGAACCAGTTTTTATTTATTGCATATTTGAATCGCAAACCATTCAAATGCCCCCTAATTCCCTTCTCTTTTGACGACCTGAATTTGGTCTAGTGGTTAACGCTGGGGCCTGGCATCTGCAGGTTCATGGTTCGATTATCTCATATGGGGAAGTGTTCTGTTTGATAAAAATTCCTTGCAAGTGTATGGATATACTCAAGACACGAGTTTTCCCCAGTAAATATGATTTATAGAAAATCAATGTTTGATCAGGAACCATTTCCTGTGGCGTCGTCGGGGGAGGGGGGTTATGATGTAGTAAACCTGCCCTAATTCCCCACCCCTTTTGACGATCTGATGGTGGTCTAGTGGTTATCGCTGGGCCCTGGCATCTGCAGGTCCATGGTTCGATTTTTTCATATGGGGAAGTTTTCTGTTTGATATATATATATATATGTCGTACTTAGTAGCCAGAACGCACTTCTCAGCCTACTATGCACGGCCCGATTTGCCTAATAAGCCAAGTTTTCCTGAATTTATATATTTTCTCGAATTTTTTTCTTATGAAATGATAAAGCTACCCATTTCATTATGTATGAGGTCAATTTTTTTTATTGGAGTTAAAATTAGCGTAGATATATGACAGAACCTAACCAACCCTACCTAACCTAACCTATCTTTATAGGTTAGGTTAGGTTAGGTAGCCGAAAAAGTTAGGTTAGGTTAGGTTAGGTAGGTTAGGTTGTCGAAAAACAATTAATTCGTGAAAACTTGGCTTATTAGGCAAATCGGGCCTTGCATAGTTGGCTGAGAAGTGCGTTCTGGCTACTAGGTACGACATATATATATATATATATATATATATATATATATATATATATATGTCGTACCTAGTAGCCAGAACGCACTTCTCAGCCAACTATGCAAGGCCCGATTTGCCTAATAAGCCAAGTTTTCACGAATTAATTGTTTTTCGACAACCTAACCTACCTAACCTAACCTAACCTAACTTTTTCGGCTACCTAACCTAACCTAACCTATAAAGATAGGTTAGGTTAGGTAGGGTTGGTTAGGTTCTGTCATATATCTACGCTAATTTTAACTCCAATAAAAAAAATTGACCTCATACATAATGAAATGGGTAGCTTTATCATTTCATAAGAAAAAAATTCGAGAAAATATATAAATTCAGGAAAACTTGGCTTATTAGGCAAATCGGGCCGTGCATAGTAGGCTGAGAAGTGCGTTCTGGCTACTAGGTACGACATATATATATATATATATATATATATATATATATATATATATATATATATATATATATATATATATATATATATATATATATATATATATATATATATATATATATATATATATATGTCGTACCTAGTAGCCAGAACGCACTTCTCAGCCTACTATGCAAGGCCCGATTTGCCTAATACGCCAAGTTTTCCTGAATTAATATATTTTCTCTAATTTTTTCCTTATGAAATGATAAACCTACCCATTTCATTATGTATGAGGTCAATTTTTTTTATTGGAGTTAAAATTAATGTAGATATATGACCGAACCTAACCAACCCTACCTAACCTAACCTAACCTATCTTTATAGGTTAGGTAGCCGAAAAAGTTAGGTTAGGTTAGGTACGTTAGGTTGTCGAAAAACAATTATTTAATGAAAACTTGGCGTATTAGGCAAATCGGGCCTTGCATAGTTGGCTGAAAAGTGCGTTCTGGCTACTAGGTACGACATATATATATATATATATATATATATATATATATATATATATATATATATATATATATATATATATATATATATATATATATATATATATTCAGTAACAGACAAAAACCAACTGTATACTGCCGTTATGTAGATGACATATTCGTAATAGTAAAAGACTCAGATGAACTAATTGACCTAAAAAGACACCTAGAGAGAGAGTCAGTACTCCGATTTACACATGAAAATAGTGAAAATAACAGTCTGCCATTCTTGGATGTACTAATAACAAAAACAGGAACCTCTTTAAGCACCAACGTATATACCAAGCCCACCAACATAGGATTATGCCTGAACGGTAGAAGTGAGTGCCCCCAAAGATACAAAGCCAGTGTTCTCAATGCTTATATTCGTCGAGCGCTTACCCACTGCTCTGAATGGAGCAACGTGAGTAGAGAGTTTGAAAGAGTAACTCAGGTATTGGTGAACAACGGATATAGCAACGCGGAAATAAACGCTGCTATAAGAAGACACTTGGACCGTTGGTATAATTCAGAACCTAGAACAGAAACCACAACACCCCCAATAAAATTATATTACAAATCAACCATGCACAGTGAACATATAAAAGAGGAAAGAATAATGAAAGAAATAATCCGTAAAGGAGTAAAAAGCACTACTCCTAACCAAAACATAAACCTGATAATATTCTACAAAACCAAGAAGACTTCCGAACTCCTTATCAAAAACAGCCCGAAGCCGACGGAGAACCTTCTACAGCAGTCAAGCGTTGTATACATGTACACTTGCCCCCACGAAGGATGTAACCTTCAATGTAAGTACATAGGTATGACGTCGACCAAGCTGACGAGGCGTTTGACATGCCATCTTCAATCTGGTGCCCCTAGGAATCACATGAGACAAGCCCATGACATTACTCTAACAAGAGAAATGTTGAACAAGAATACTTGCATAATAGACAAAACCCAAGATTCAAGAAGATTACAAATTCTTGAGGCAATTCACATAAGAATAGAGCGACCTACCATGAACACCCAAATCACGGAACTATTTACTCTACCCACCATGAGAGTAAGGACAAGACAAGAACATATCGATGCCAACACAGAAGACAATGTCCAACATAACAGGCCAATTACACTGGATTAATCTTTGTGTTTAGATAGGAGATGCCTCGTATGGGCCAATAAGCCTTCTGCAGCCCCTATGTTTATCCCTTATGTATCCCCCCATGTTTTCACCTTCATTGTATTATCACCTGACCTAATGCGGGTATAAAATCAACTAGTATTGTAAGATCTGTTCACTTGAGAATGAATCATGGAGGTTCGAAACGTCGTGCAAATTATACAAATAAGTGTAATACACTCTATAGTAAATCACTTCTTTTCTTCACCTTAAAAGTACGAAAATGAGTTTTGGAGAACTCCTATTTCAATTAAGCCCTGATGCTAAGAAAATAGTTAGAGGGATAGAAGCCTAAACCAGAAAATAATAAATACAGAATATATATATATATATATACATATATATATACATATATATATACATATATATATATATATACATATATATATACACACACACACATATATATATATATACATATATATATATATATATATATATATATATATATATATATATATATATATATATATATATATATATGTCGTACCTAGTAGCCAGAACGCACTTCTCAGCCTACTATGCTAGGCCCGATTTGCCTAATAAGCCAAGTTTTCCTGAATTAATATATTTTCTCTAATTTTTTTTCTTTTGAAATGATAAAGCTACCCATTTCATTATGTATGAGGTCAATTTTTTTTTATTGGAATTAAAATTAATGTAGATATATGACCGAACCTAACCAACCCTACCTAACCTAACCTATCTTTATAGGTTAGGTTCGGTTATGTAGCCGAAAAAGGTAGGTTAGGTTAGGTTAGGTAGGTTAGGTAGTCGAAAAAACATTAATTCAGGAAAACTTGGCTTATTAAGCAAATCGGGCCTTGCATAGTAGGCTGAGAAGTGCGTTCTGGCTACTAGGTACGACATATATATGTATGTATAATATATATATATATATATATATATATATATATATATATATATATATATATATATATATTGTGACGGTAACGCGTTGGTGTTCGGCTGTTTAAGGCTAGGGGTATGGCCTCGTCACATAGTTATAAAAAAAAATAGAAAAACTGGAACTTCGTCTGTGGTAAGGTAAGGAGAAGACACACAAAACACAAGTAAAACTTTAACAATGAAATTTTAATTACGTTAAATAAATCAAAACATGAAAATAATGCACAAACAAATATGTATAATAAAATCAATGAATCAAAATAATAAGAATACTGAAATGACACAATGAAAGTTACGTTAAGGCAAAATAATAAGAAGTGCAACACAAAAGTTAAGTGGGAGGTGCTGGAATATTGGCTTAAAGCCACCACCTCTCTCAGTACACTCTAGAGTCTAGCTGGGAGGAGTGCTGGCTACGAAAGCACGGAACATTCTGAGGACTGATGTTGGGGCGACCCCAGACATCAGGTAGTATTGGGGGCGAGTGCAGGTGCAGCCAGACCGGCGACCAATCAGCGGAGCCGTAGCGATCAACGGGTAGTTTGGTGGTTGGAGTTCGAACAGGTGGCTGGTTGCATACGTTTCTGCTCACCCTGGCAAGCCTTGCTGGTGCTGGTGTTGTTGTCGTTGTTGGACATTTCTTCCATAGTCTTTTTATATAATTGTGAAGACGTAATTTTGGAGGGAAGAGCAGGCTCAATCTCTTGAAGGAGATTATCGTCACAACTCTCCCCCGAAGCCTGCGGTTCTGGAAGAAGTACGTCGTTATGTGGTGGAGTAATGGATGGAGTCGCTTCTACTTCATAAACTCTGGAGAGGGCATCGGCTATGGTGTTGTCAGAACCCTTGATATAGCGGATCTCCAGGTTGAAGTCTTGTAAATACAGAGCCCATCGTAGAAGACGCTGGTTGGTGAATTGGGCTTGATGTAGGAAGCGGAGAGGGTTGTGGTCTGAGAAGATGGTGGTAGACCTGGCGCCTTGTAGGTACGGAGCGAAGTGTTGGAGGTTCAGGACGATGGATAGTAGCTCCTTTTCAATAGTGCTGTAGTTCCTCTGGTGTGGTTTCAGTTTGTAGCTGTAGTAGCTGACAGGTAGAACCTCCTCGCCTCGTAGTTGCATCAGGACACCACCAACGCCGGTACCACTGGCGTCGACATGAAGGACGAAAGGCTTGGTGATATCTGGAGAGGCGAGAATGGGGTTAGAACAGAGGAGGAATTTGAGTTGTTCGAAAGCAACGGTTTGCTGCATGGTCCAATTATACCGTTGCTTGGGACTGGTTAATAGAATTAGAGGTGTGGCGACTGTACTGAAATTCCTCACAAACCTACGGTAGTAAGAGGCAAGACCAAGGAAGCGCAGGAGCTGCTTCCTGGTGGTAGGCTGTGGATACTGTAGGATGGCTTGAGTGTGTGAGTCTAACGGAGCTATGCTGCCACTCCCAATAACATGACCCAGATAACGCACTTTACCTTTCGCGAAAGTGGACTTGCCCAGGTTGATGGTGAGGCCGGCTGTCAGGAGCTTGGAGAACAGACGTCGCAGCTGGAGAAGATGTTCACTCCAGGAGTTGGAGGCTACGACGATATCGTCCAGGTAGGCGTATGTGTTATCCAAGCCCTGGATGACACGGTTGACAGCTCTTTGAAAGGTGGCCGGGGCATTACATAGTCCGAAAGGAAGGCGTTCATATCTGAAAAGTCCAAAAGGAGTGATGAAGGCAGATATCTCTTTAGCGCGCTCCGTTAGACACACTTGATAGTACCCCTTAAGCAAGTCCACTTGGGACAAGTACTGGGCACTACCAATGGCATCAAGGATGTCATCTATCCTTGGCAAGGGGTAAGCATCCTTGACAGTGACAGAGTTCAGTTTACGATAGTCGGTGCACAACCGCACCTTACCTTGGGGTTTGGGCACCAAGATACAGGGTGAGGCCCAGGGGGACTCACAAGGTGTAGCCAGTCCATGGTCCAAGAGGTACTGCACCTCAGCACGCATGACTTCCTTCTTGCTCGGGCTGATTCGGTAGAAGGGTTGACGAATCGGCCGGGTGTCGGGGAGCAGTTGGATGTCGTGCTGGGTAACATTACACTCTTGGGGATCATCTCTGAACAACTCTTGATGTTCTCTGAAGATCTTGACGAGAGGTGCACTATGATTATCCTGAAAGTATTTGGGAAGATCATTAAGGATTTCGGAATTAGAAAGCGCTGACTCCTTGTCAGTGCTTTCGGGAGGAGAAGCTGGGAAGGTCTCACTGTGGATGTAGGGTTCTGTGAATGTGGAATAATTAGTCAAGACAGTGGGAGGAGTACCATTATATTGCTTCAGGAGGTTGACGTGGCACAGCTGGGTCTTCCGCCGCCTATCTGGAGTCTCTATCACATAATTATTATTATTCCTGCACTCTTTGACGCAGTAAGGTCCTGAAAATCTGTTTTGTAAAGGTGAACCTGGGATAGGGAAATAAGCAAGGACGAAGTCTCCCGGCTTGAATTTTCTTACTTTGCTGGTCTGGTCGTAATGAGTCTTCATTCTCACCTGGGCTTTCAATAGATTATCATGAGCAAAGCGGTGGACTCTCTCTAGAATGTGTTGAAGGTTTTGAAGAAACTGGGGCACATTCTGATGCTCACTGAAGGTGGCATCTCTGAGAGAGTCTTTGAAAGCCTTAAGGGGAGTACGGCACTTACGGCCGTAGAGCATCTCATAAGGAGATACTCCTAGGGACTCATTGGGGAGACTTCTGAAAATACACATTATTAGGTCAATCTGCTTATCCCAATCCTTTGAGGTTTCACTACAAAACTTTTTCAAGAGTGCTTTGATGGTCTGATGACTACGTTCAAGAGAACCCTGTGAAGCAGGATGATAGGGGCTGGACAATACCTGTTTGATGTTGAACTCCTCCAGTGTCCTTTTGAAGAGATCACTGGTGAAGTTGGTGCCACAGTCACTTTGAATCTCCCTGGGAAATCCGTATTGAGTGAAGATCTTCAATAGATGTTTGATAACCGTAGCAGCCGTGATGTTCTTCACTGGAACTGCTATGGGAAATCTGGTGGTAGGACACAGGATGGTTAGGATGTAGGCGTTACCTGAACTGGTCCGAGGTAAAGGACCGACACAGTCTATTATGAGTCTGTGGAAAGGTTCCGCAGGCACCTGTATGGGAATCAGTGGTGCTCTGGGAATGGAGACGTTCGGTTTGCCTGCCATCTGACATGTATGACACTGTTTTACGTACTGTTTGACGTTATTTACCATACCTGGCCAGTAGTAGTCTTGGCGAATCCCATGGTAAGTCTTGTTGAAGCCGTAGTGGGAGAATGCTCCATGGGCCAGGTGTAGAATAGTGGGCCGCAGGCTGGTGGGAATCACAAGTTGTTCGGTGTTGGCCCAATCGTCCTCCTCCTTCAGTTTACTGGGTCTATATCTGCGGTAGAGCAAGTCGTTCTCTAGGAAGAACCCAGGAATACTGTCGGGTTGAGTCTCAGCCTGGAAAAACAATGGTGTTAAAGTAAGATCTTCCCTCTGCAACTTACGGAACTCCAACTTGGTCAGATGCGGGGGTAGTTTCTGAGGGTCTTGAGGGACAGCGGTAGCAGTAGAGTCAGCTGGCTGTGGACGTGCGGCTTGTGCACGGGTGGTCACGAGAACCGGAGGAGAAACTTCATCACTCTCTTGAACCTCTGCTGGAACATACTCGAGAATAGGATTTATTGGCACAGAGTTACACACCTGGGGTTTGTCCATGACGATCAGGTTGGTCGGTTGCAGGTCTTCTGCCAAGTCGTTGCCTAGGAGAAGTTGCACTCCAGGCATGGGAAAAGGCTTTTCCCTGACGGCGACTTGGACTTCCCCGTTCACGTAGGGACAATCCAGGTGGACTCTGGCGAGAGGGTATGGAGTGGTAGCAGTGAGGTCAGTGATGAAGACTGTTTCCCCGGTGTAGACTATGTTGGGCACAGCCGACTTCAAGATGATCGATTGTAGAGCCGCTGTGTCCCTCAAGATCTTCAATTTGAAACGTCCCTCCGGATTTGAACCGTTGGCAGAGACAGTTCCAGTATACAGGTGGTTACTGAAAAGAGAAAGATCATTAACATCAACACCAACATTCATCACAGGCTTACCGGACTTAGGAGGAGTTGGTTTGGGTCGTTGTTGGTCAGTGGTTCCCTTGTATTGAGACTTACCACACTTGTCTATGGTATGTCCATAGAGTCTACAATATTTGCAGTACAGTTGTGAACCAGCTTGATCGGGGCTCACCTTCTCGTAACTGTACCACGACTTCTTACTGGAGGATGGTTCGGGTGTCAGCCGGTGGATGAGGCTGTAAGTGTCAGCCGACTTAGCACACTTCAGGTAGTCGGTTTCTTCTTTATCTGCTAAGTAGAGGCGGACAGGAGGCGGCACACGTCTCAAGAATTCTTCAACAAGCATCAGGTTCACGAGTTCTGTAAAAGTAGAGACATGTGCTGCTTCCAGCCATTTCATGAAATACCTCCGTTTCGTGTTAGCAAACTCGAGGAAGGTAGTGGTACTTGCCTTCAGGTGGTCACGGAATTTCCTTCTATAACTTTCGGTGGAAAGTAGGTAGGCGTCTAACACTGCTTGTTTCAGAGTGTAGTAGTCATTCTCAGACGCCAAAGTACTGAGTGTGACTGCAGCTCTACCTGTAAGATGGACTCTGAGAAGTGTTGCCCATTGGTCGACAGGCCAACTGAGTTGATTAGCAAGGGTTTCAAAGGTGGTAAAGAACACATCAACTTCTGCTTCTACAAAGGATGGCATTAACTTACTTGCATGTGATATATTAAAACTGACGGGAAGATTGGCAGTAGCTTGTTGGCGTTGAGTGAAGTGTGAAGTTTCCAAGGCGATTTCACGTTGACGACACTCTAGAGCCAGAGTTGCTTGTTGCTTGTCATGTTCGCGTTGTATTTCCAACTCGCGTTGTTTGGTTTCAAGCTGTAAGCGTTCCCGCTCCTGGAGTGTTTCAAGCTGTACTCGTTCACGTTCACGGAGTAATGCGACCTCACGTTCGTGTTCTTCTCTCCTCAAAGCAGCTTCGCGTTCTTGTTCGTCTCTCCTCAAAGCGGCTTCGCGTTCGTGTTCTTCCCTTCGTATGGCAGCTGCTTCTCTTTGCTGCTCACGTTCAATCTTGGCCAGCTCTAGTTTAAGTTTCATCGTTGCCAAGTCAGTTTTCTCTGCAATATAGTAAGTTTCATGAGTTTCAGAGTCTATCTTACCTTGCTCTAAATAGTAATCCAGCAACAGGTTGTGTAGGTCATTTTTGTTGGCTTGGTAGGGAACTTCTAGTTGATACTCATGTGCAAGAGTTTGTAGTTCAGTCCTCTTGGCACGACTCAAAGTCCCTATTTCACCTGCTGGATTTGCACGGAAAGTTTGGAGACGAAACATGGTGAAATTAGCAAATAAAGGTACACGAATGTTCAATAATGAAATGTCAGAAACAGGACAACGTGGCAACTGGCACCTATCCTGTGTGATCTTTAACAATTAACGTTAAGTGAAAGATATTAAATGATTAAATTAAATCAAGGGCGCAGGAAATCTTGTACCCGGTACTCATGTAAGAGAATAAGGGCAAGAAAATCCTACTAACAAATGAAACAAAGTTTCGAAAACAAATGAAACAGTTAAATGCTTCAAAAGTAAAATTGGTAGTCCAAGGATGTAGGCATACCTTGCCAAGTCTCTATAGGACATAAAGCAAGTTTTTCCTACTGAATTTAATATGATACTTACAGAATTAGCGAACTTTTGTGCTCTGAAAAAATAAGCTAATTCCCTACCGTTGTATGTATCATCATCTCTGACTGACGTGTAGGGGTGCGAGGTGTCAACTGGTGACGAGAACTGTTGCTGAGGTCCCAATTCAGCAACTAAAGTTCGAGCTAGAGGAACTATGGCCCTCTTTGTCCTCCTACAGTCAGATTGCAGAAGATTGGGTACTCTTGACCCGGGGCAGACCACAGTACCAGGGTACCAATATGATGATCTGTCAGAATGAGAAATATTCAAGGGACATAGATGGTAAATACGAGTAATAACATGGAGGGTGAGATGACCAATTAAGAGTATGACTGAGGCCTACAGTCACCACGTAATCCAAAGTTGTCTCACCTTCACTATATGTTACTCTCGTAATGCACAATACACCGCACCTTATAAAAAATGAAATTGAATGAAAAATAGTAAAGCTACGTTAACAGAGTTAAATACGCTTACCATAAATTACCACTTGGCACCAGTACCTGAGTGAGGCTCCTAGGACAGGCCCCCATATAACTTGTGACGGTAACGCGTTGGTGTTCGGCTGTTTAAGGCTAGGGGTATGGCCTCGTCACATAGTTATAAAAAAAAATAGAAAAACTGGAACTTCGTCTGTGGTAAGGTAAGGAGAAGACACACAAAACACAAGTAAAACTTTAACAATGAAATTTTAATTACGTTAAATAAATCAAAACATGAAAATAATGCACAAACAAATATGTATAATAAAATCAATGAATCAAAATAATAAGAATACTGAAATGACACAATGAAAGTTACGTTAAGGCAAAATAATAAGAAGTGCAACACAAAAGTTAAGTGGGAGGTGCTGGAATATTGGCTTAAAGCCACCACCTCTCTCAGTACACTCTAGAGTCTAGCTGGGAGGAGTGCTGGCTACGAAAGCACGGAACATTCTGAGGACTGATGTTGGGGCGACCCCAGACATCAGGTAGTATTGGGGGCGAGTGCAGGTGCAGCCAGACCGGCGACCAATCAGCGGAGCCGTAGCGATCAACGGGTAGTTTGGTGGTTGGAGTTCGAACAGGTGGCTGGTTGCATACGTTTCTGCTCACCCTGGCAAGCCTTGCTGGTGCTGGTGTTGTTGTCGTTGTTGGACATTTCTTCCATAGTCTTTTTATATAATTGTGAAGACGTAATTTTGGAGGGAAGAGCAGGCTCAATCTCTTGAAGGAGATTATCGTCACAATATATATATATATATATATATATATATATATATATATATATATATATATATATATATATATTTGGCACAACTCTCCTAAACACGAGAGTTAAGTATACAACTTTAGAACACTTTCCCACCAGGAGACTCGAACCCTAGCCAGCACAGAAGCCTTCCAGCAACTGGCATAACAGGTACGCCTTAACCCGCTCCACCACCCGCTCAGACCCTTAAAGAGATGGTAATTTCGGAGTATTTAAATACACCAAAGATCACCACCTCCCAAGAGCACTAGAGCAAGTGAGGGGTCATTTAGACGTTAATTTCATCAAGTCCCTGTTAATATGGGAAGACACAGTGTCTATGCTTAAGGCACAACTCTCCTAAACACGAGAGTGAAGTATACAACTTTAGAACACGTTCCCACCAGGAGACTCGAACCCTAGCCAGCACAGAAGCCTTCCAGCAACTGGCATAACAGGTACGCCTTAACCCGCTCCACCACCCGCTCAGACCCTTAAAGAGATGGTAATTTCGGAGTATTTAAATACACCAAAGATCACCACCTCCCAAGAGCACTAGAGCAAGTGAGGGGTCATTTAGACGTTAATTTCATCAAGTCCCTGTTAATATGGGAAGACACAGTGTCTATGCTTAAGGCACAACTCTCCTAAACACGAGAGTTAAGTATACAACTTTAGAACACTTTCCCACCAGGAGACTCGAACCCTAGCCAGCACAGAAGCCTTCCAGCAACTGGCATAACAGGTACGCCTTAACCCGCTCCACCACCCGCTCAGACCCTTAAAGAGATGGTAATTTCGGAGTATTTAAATACACCAAAGATCACCACCTCCCAAGAGCACTAGAGCAAGTGAGGGGTCATTTAGACGTTAATTTCATCAAGTCCCTGTTAATATGGGAAGACACAGTGTCTATGCTTAAGGCACAACTCTCCTAAACACGAGAGTTAAGTATACAACTTTAGAACACTTACCCACCAGGAGACTCGAACCCTAGCCAGCACAGAAGCCTTCCAGCAACTGGCATAACAGGTACGCCTTAACCCGCTCCACCACCCACTCAGACCCTTAAAGAGATGGTAATTTCGGAGTATTTAAATACACCAAAGATCACCACCTCCCAAGAGAACTAGAGCAAGTGAGGGGTCATTTAGACGTTAATTTCATCAAGTCCCTGTTAATATGGGAAGACACAGTGTCTATGCTTAAGGCACAACTCTCCTAAACACGAGAGTTAAGTATATAACTTTAGAACACTTACCCACCAGGAGACTCGAACCCTAGCCAGCACAGAAGCCTTCCAGCAACTGGCATAACAGGTACGCCTTAACCCGCTCCACCACCCGCTCAGACCCTTAAAGAGATGGTAATTTCGGAGTATTTAAATACACCAAAGATCACCACCTCCCAAGAGCACTAGAGCAAGTGAGGGGTCATTTAGACGTTAATTTCATCAAGTCCCTGTTAATATGAGAAGACACAGTGTCTATGCTTAAGGCACAACTCTCCTAAACACGAGAGTTAAGTATACAACTTTAGAACACTTTCCCACCAGGAGACTCGAACCCTAGCCAGCACAGAAGCCTTCCAGCAACTGGCATAACAGGTACGCCTTAACCCGCTCCACCACCCGCTCAGACCCTTAAAGAGATGGTAATTTCGGAGTATTTAAATACACCAAAGATCACCACCTCCCAAGAGCACTAGAGCAAGTGAGGGGTCATTTAGACGTTAATTTCATCAAGTCCCTGTTAATATGGGAAGACACAGTGTCTATGCTTAAGGCACAACTCTCCTAAACACGAGAGTTAAGTATACAACTTTAGAACACTTTCCGACCAGGAAGCTCGAACCCTAGCCAGCACAGAAGCCTTCCAGCAACTGGCATAACAGGTACGCCTTAACCCGCTCCACCACCCGCTCAGACCCTTAAAGAGATGGTAATTTCGGAGTATTTAAATACACCAAAGATCACCACCTCCCAAGAGCACTAGAGCAAGTGAGGGGTCATTTAGACGTTAATTTCATCAAGTCCCTGTTAATATGGGAAGACACAGTGTCTATGCTTAAGGCACAACTCTCCTAAACACGAGAGTTAAGTATACAACTTTAGAACACTTTCCCACCAGGAGACTCGAACCCTAGCCAGCACAGAAGCCTTCCAGCAACTGGCATAACAGGTTCGCCTTAACCCGCTCCACCACCCGCTCAGACCCTTAAAGAGATGGTAATTTCGGAGTATTTAAATACACCAAAGATCACCACCTCCCAAGAGCACTAGAGCAAGTGAGGGGTCATTTAGACGTTAATTTCATCAAGTCCCTGTTAATATGGGAAGACACAGTGTCTATGCTTAAGGCACAACTCTCCTAAACACGAGAGTTAAGTATACAACTTTAGAACACTTTCCTACCAGGAGACTCGAACCCTAGCCAGCACAGAAGCCTTCCAGCAACTGGCACAACAGGTACGCCTTAACCCGCTCCACCACCCGCTCAGACCATTAAAGAGATGGTAATTTCGGAGTATAGGGTTCGAGTATAGGGTTCTAGGGTTCGAGTCTCCTGGTGGGAAAGTGTTCTAAAGTTATATATATATATATATATATATATATATATATATATATATATATATATATATATATATATATATATATATATATATATATATATATATATATATATTTATATATATATATATGACAATGTCAGACCACGGAGGAAAAATGAAACAGGAATTTCCTTAAGTACTTTCGTATATTAAATACATCTTCAGAAGGTCATTTTACAGATCGAGTGATGGGTATAAATAGGCAGGAGAGAGTGGTGAAGTAAGGTGAGGTACAATACTTGGACAACGCAGACGGCCCATTGGCCCATCAGATGCACCCAATTGGCCCATCCGATGTAGCCCAATGGCCCATCTGATACAGCAGACATACAAGCATAATACATAGGTAATTATAACATAAAGAGGTAAATATATACAATAAATTAGTGAGACAAATGTTTTTCAATGATCTCATTGAAAATTGGGATCATTGAAAAACATTGTCACATTCTTAATATATATATATATATATATATATATATATATATATATATATATATATATATATATATATATATATATATATACATATATATATATATATATATATATATATATATATATATATATTATAGATATATATATATATATATATATATATATATATATATATATATATATATATATATATATATATATATATATATATACATATATATACATATATATATACATATATATATATATATATATATATATATATATATATATATATATATATACATATATACATATATATATATATATATATATATATATATATATATATATATATATATATATATATATATATATATATATATATATATATGACAATGTCAGACCACGAAGGAATATAGGCAATGTCAGTCTTGCCTATATACTGAGTTTTTTGAGGCTTACAGTCCCCAAGAGGGCATTTGAAGGCATAGACGACGTTGGTCTCTTTTAAAGGGTTCTGCTTTTTGTCTGGTGAGTTTCTCATGAGTGGGCTGGCCGTTTTTTTGGTTTTATAGTAAATTGTCAGTTGTATCTTCTGATTTTTGTCTGTAGGGATAACGTTTCTACTAACAATATCTTTCAGGACCCTTTCCTCCGTTTTATGGGCTGTGGAAAAGAAGTTCCTGTAAAATAGTCTAATAGGGGTTATAGGTGTTGTGTTAGTTGTCTCTTCAGAGGTTGCATGGCGTTTCAATTTCCTTCTTATGATGTCTTCCACGAAACCATTGGAGAAGCCGTTGTTGACTAGGACTTGCCTTACCCTACAGAGTTCTTCGTCGACTTGCTTCCATTCTGAGCTGTGGCTGAGAGCACGGTCGACATATGCGTTAACAACACTCCTCTTGTACCTGTCTGGGCAGTCACTGTTGGAATTCAGGCACATTCCTATGTTTGTTTCCTTAGTGTAGACTGCAGTGTGGAAACCTCCGCTCCTTTCCATGACTGTTACTTCTAGAAAGGGCAGCTTCCCATCCTTCTCCATCTCGTAAGTGAAACGCAACACAGAATTCTGCTCAAATGCCTCCTTCAGGTCCTGCAGATGTCTGACATCAGGTACCTGTGTAAAAATGTCGTCAACATACCTGCAGTATATGGCCGGTTTCAAGTTTATGTCGACTTAGACTTTTTGCTCGATGGTACCCATGTAGAAATTTGCAAACAGGACACCTAGGGGAGAACCCATGGCGTCCCCATCTACTTGCTTATACATGTGTCCATCCGGGCTCAAGAAGGGTGCCTCTTTAGTACAAGCTTGTGGTAGTTTCCTTAGAATTTTTTCTGGTATGTCATAATCTCATATGTCGTTTATCTACTGGAAGCGAAATGTGGATACAGTGCTAGGATTTCAGGTAATTTATCCATGGTAATACGATAGGTTGCCATATCATACAGAGTGTGCTTAGATTTATCTCCAAATGGCTCAATTTTACTACAATCCAAGATATAGTGTTCGAGTGTGTGTCCCTGTGTTTGTCCACACACTTTACACTTTATTTCATCTAGATCCCTAAACAAGCCCAACTGCCAGAGATACTTGTAGCCAAGTCTTATACGAGCTGTGACGACATCTGTTAGTCTACTTATTTTGTTACTTGCCCCATACACATGTTTTACTTCACACATTTCTTTGTGATGAACAATGGATCTGCTAGTTCCAGTTTGCTCTGTTATACTTACTTCAAATTCATCCAGGAGTTCTCATCTAATGACACTTTTAAGGGACCTATTTGATAACTCAAGATTCCGTTCAATACTGTCTTTATTTACTGCAGCCTTAGCAAAGGCGTCAACTTTGTCATGTTCTTGCAGTCCAAGGTGAGAAGGAATCACAACATTTTCATATTTACCCTCTTACTAAGTATTCTTATATATCTACGTCTAGCTTCCAAGACAAGCACGTTATTACTTGATTGCAAACTGTTTATTGCTCGTCGTGAGGAAAGGGAGTCGGAAATAATTAAGCTGTCTACTTCAGTGTTGTCAATAATTTCGTGTGCTACCAGTATTGCTACCAACTCGGCTTGCATTGTGGATGCCCAGTTACTAATTCGTACATGCCTTTGAATTGTGCTGCCATCGGGCTGATGAACAATAACATCACTTCCTGCCCTCCCTGTTGCTGTATTGAGTGATCCGTCAGTGTATATGGTCTGCGCTATGTTGTTTTCTGCTTGTATAACGTGAATGTGTTCTATGGTGCTTAATTTAGCAGCAAGCTAGCAAGCTAAGCATGAGGGTTGTTTGTGATTAGTTTCTTGGTTGGATATGGAGGGGTCAGGATGGCAATACAGCACTTCCTTCCACCTGCCAGGGTGGAAGGAAGTGCTGTACTCTTTCGTCTGTATATACATCGTTCAGTCCCATCATTTTAATATGAGTGGCTGTTCTTTGAATCTATTTAGACTCGCTGGTTCCATTTCGTATGTGTTCTAACAGTTCAACTGACACAATGTTGTTTTTGTTATCACGCAGAAGCTTTAGTCCCATCATAAGATTAATTTAAAATATTCTATCTCGAATGCTAAGTATATTTAATTCTTTCCACATGTTGAGAACGTTGGTAGTTATAGGACAGCCAAGTATAATTCTGAGCGCCCCATTTTGCACCTTTTCCAGTCTATCAATACTTTTGCCATTTTGCAGGACTAAAGCTGGTGCATGATAGTCTATCAGAGACCTTATATATGGTAAATACATCATTTTTGCTATTCTAATATTAACACCGTATTTAGGACTGTACCCCACTTCAGTTCTGAGAACCTTGAGTCTGTCTCTTCATTGTTGATGCAACTTATTGACTGCAGTTGAGATACAAGGGACAGAGACACCAAGGTAGCTTCTCCCCTGCTTCAACCTACCTTTCAACCTAGGGTAAGCAACTCCAGACCGACAACTAGGATGCAACTCCATAATCCCCTGAGACTGAAGGATGCCTACTGCTACTACTACTACTACTCCGTACAGAACCAATTCTCCACATAACATTAATGCAGGTGCTGTACTGACCACAAAACTTTACAGCAGATGTATAAAGAATCTCTATAGAGCACTACATCAGGCACTGTATAGAGACTCTCCACACAACACAGTAGGTACTGAACTAGTACACACGACTGAACATTTCAGCAGATGTATCAGACTCTCCTCTGAACACTTCATCAGTCACTGTACTCCACAGAACAACAAGGAGATGAAAGCAATTGCCGAGTTATATCCCAAAGGTGCTTTCTGGATCCTTGGCTCCAACGAGGTCACTGAAGACACCTGGAGGAAACCTGACACGAGTGAGTCTCTTAACTAATATATTTAACTTTTATTTTATTTTAACCATCATCTTCAGATTAATAATAAATTATCTATGTTGGTGATAGGCAACCTGATATATATATATATGCACTATGTTGGTGATAGGCAACCTGATAAATATATATATATATATATATATATATATATATATATATATATATATATATATATATATATATATATATATATATATATATATGTCGTACCTAGTAGCCAGAACTCACTTCTGAGCCTACTATGCAAGGCCCGTTTTGCCTAATAAGCCAAGTTTTCATGAATTAATTGCTTTTCGACTACCTAACCTACTTAACCTAACCTAACCTAACTTTTTCGGCTACCTAACCTAACCTAACCTATAAAGATAGGTTAGGTTAGGTTAGGTAGGGTTGGTTAGGTTCGGTCATATATCTACGTTAATTTTAACTCCAATAAACAAAAATTGACCTCTTACATAATGAAATGGGTTGCTTTATCATTTCATAAGAAAAAAATTAGAGAAAATATATTAATTCATGAAAACTTGGCTTATTAGGCAAATCGGGCCTTGCATAGTAGGCTGAAAAGTGAGTTCTGGCTACTAGGTACGACATATATATATATATATATATATATATATATATATATATATATATATATATATATATATATATATATATATATGTCGTACCTAGTAGCCAGAATGCACTTCTAGGCCTACTATTCAAGGCCCGATTTTCCTAATAAGCCAAGTTTTCCTGAATTAATATATTTTCTCTAATTTTTTTCTTATGAAATGATAAAGCTACCCATTTCATTATGTATGAGGTCAATTTTTATTTATTGGAGTTAAAATTAACATAGATATATGACCGAACCTAACCAACCCTACCTAACCTATCTTTATAGGTTAGGTTAGGTAGCCGAAAAAGTTAGGTTAGGTTAGGTAGGTTAGGTAGCCGAAAAACAATTAATTCAAGAAAACTTGGCTTATTAGGCAAATCGGGCCTTGCATAGTAGGCTCAGAAGTGCGTTCTGGCTACTAGGTACGACATATATATATATATATATATATATATATATATATATATATATATATATGTCGTACCTAGTAGCCAGAACGCACTTCTCAGCCTACTATGCAAGGCCCGATTTGCCTAATAAGCCAAGTTTTCCTGAATTAATATATTTTCTCTAATTTTTTTCTTATGAAATGATAAAGCTACCCATTTCATTATGTATGAGGTCAATTTTTTTTTATTGGAGTTAAAATTAACGTAGATATATGACCGAACCTAACCAACCCTACCTAACCTAACCTAGCCTATCTTTATAGGTTAGGTTAGGTTAGGTAGCCGAAAAAGTTAGGTTAGGTTAGGTAGGTTAGGTAGTCGAAAAACAATTAATTCATGAAAACTTGGCTTATTAGGCAAATTGGGCCTTGCATAGTAGGCTGAGAAGTGAGTTCTGGCTACTAGGTACGACATATATATATATATATATATATATATATATATATATATATATATATATATATATATATATATATATATATATATATATATATATATATGGTTCTTGGATGATGGTACCCTAGCTGGTTCCCAAGACTCCCTCCTGGAGGACATCAGAAAAATCCAGGAGCAAGGTGCAGTTTTAGGCCTCACCTTGAACCCTTCTAAATGTGAAATAATATGTTCACACCAGGGCATCGTAGAGAGAATAGAGGGTCTTCTGCCAAATATCCATAAAACTAAACCTGAAGTCAGCACTCTCCTAGGAGCTCACCTGGGGTTGAAAGCAATCGATGAGGTCCTTGATAAGAAAATCGCCGACCTTAAGAGGGTGGATGGGAGGATTGAGGATATTGATGCTCATGATGCACTCTACCTCATCACCAGATGTCTGTCCCTCCCCAGGTTAACCTACTTTCTGAGGTGTTCACCATCTTACAGTAGCCAAAAACTAAGGGAGTATGACCGGTTACTGAAATCAATGCTAGAAAAAGCCCTTAACCTCTCTCTTGATGACCTACAGTGGAAACAAGCCTTTTCTTCCCGTAAGACTTGGGGGCCTCGGAGTTCTAAGAGCAACGCAAATCGCTGTTCCAGCCTTCCTGTCCTCCTTATCAGCATCCGACGACCTTGTGAAGGAAATTCTACCTGCCCACTTACATCAGCTGGCAGGTGTACATGATCCCAATTTTACACGCTGTGCCACAGAGTGGGCCTCTCGTGCAGGCCCATCACCTCAACCACCATCCCCAAAAGCCCACAAGCAGTCCAGCTGGGATGGCCCCATTGTAGACCAAGTTGCTGCAGAGTGCCTGGCTGCTGCAACAACACAACACGACATTGCTCGCCTCACAGCAGTAGCAGCCCCACATGCAGGAGATTTCCTGTTAGCAACACCAATGTCAGCAACTGGCACGCGTCTCACACCACACGCCCTCCGAATTGCTGTGGCCATTCGCCTTGCTGCCCCAATCCACACCACATATAGGTGTATTTGCGGCGAGGTGGTGGCTGACAGGTACGGCCACCATGGCCTACTCTGCCAAAGCACAGGGGGATGGCACTCGAGGCACAGTGAAGTTAACAACATCATCAAGAGGAGCCTCACTACAGCTGGATGCCCAGCTGAAAGAGAGCCCTGTTACATAACGCCCCGTAACTCTGATGCTCTTATTGGTCGCCCGGATGGTATCACAATGAACCCCTGGAAAAATGGCAAGCAGTTGGTATGGGACTACACGTGCGTATCAACCCTGGCTAACACCTACATTAACCTCAGTGTTGCACAACCAGGTGGCGCTGCCACCCACAGGGAAGCAGCCAAATCCCGTAAGTATAGAGAACTGGATCACCACTACAATTTTGTCCCCATTGCTTCTGAGACACTCGGCGCCTGGGGTAAAAGTGCTACCAGTTTTTTGAAGGAACTGGGTTCTAGGCTCATTGAAACAACAAGGGACCCTAGAGCTGCCAGCTTTCTTTTCCAGCGCCTCAGTGTGGCGATACAGAGGGGAAATGCGCACTGCATCCAGGGTTCCTGCCCGCCGTCTGAGGAGCTGGAGGAACTCGACAACCTATGATAACCATCTTTGTAACCTAAATGTAACTCCTTTTTTGTAACAAAGTTCAAATAAAGCAAATATATATGTGTACATACAAAAGAATGGGGGTGGTAGGTATATATATATATATATATATATATATATATATATATATATATATATATATATATATATATATATATATATATATATATATATATATATATATATATATATATATATATGTCGTACCTAGTAGCCAGAACTCACTTCTGAGCCTACTATGCAAGGCCCGATTTGCCTAATAAGCCAAGTTTTAATGAATTAATTGCTTTTCGACTACCTAACCTACCTAACCTAACCTAACCTACCTTTTTCGGCTACCTAACCTAACCTAACCTATAAAGATAGGTTAGGTTAGGTTAGGTAGGGTTGGTTAGGTTCAGTCATATATCTACGTTAATTTTAACTCCAATAAAAAAAATTGACCTCTTATATAATGAAATGGGTTGCTTTATCATTTCATAAGAAAAAAATTAGAGAAAATATATTAATTCATGAAAACTTGGCTTATTAGGCAAATCGGGCCTTGCATTGTAGGCTGAAAAGTGAGTTCTGGCTACTAGGTACGACATATATATATATATATATATATATATATATATATATATATATATATATGTCGTACCTAGTAGCCAGAACGCACTTCTCAGCCTACTATGCAAGGCCCGATTTGCCTATTAAGCCAAGTTTTCCTGAATTAATATATTTTCTCTATTTTTTTCTTATGAAATGATAAAGCTACCCATTTCATTATGTATGAGGTCATTTTTTTTTATTGGAGTCAAAATTAACGTAAATATATGACCAAACCTAACCAACCCTACCTAACCTAACCTAACCTATCTTTATAGGTTAGGTTAGGTTAGGTAGCCGAAAAAGTTAGGTTAGGTTAGGTTAAGTAGGTTAGGTAGTCGAAAAACAATTAATTCATGAAAACTTAGCTTAATCGGCAAATCGGGCCTTGCATAGTAGGCTGAGAAGTGCGTTCTGGCTACTAGGTACGACATATATATGTATATATATATATATGTCGTACCTAGTAGCCAGAACGCACTTCTCGGCCTACTATGCAAGGCCTGATTTGCCTAATAAGCCAAGTTGTCCTGAATTAATATATTTTCTCTAATTTTTTTCTTATGAAATGATAAAGCTACCCATTTCATTATGTATGAGGTAATTTTGTTTTATTGGAGTTAAAATTAACGTAGATATATGACCGAACCTAACCAACCCTACCTAACCTAACCTAACCTATCTTTAAAGGTTAGGTTAGGTTAGGTAGCCGAAAAAGTTAGGTTAGGTTAGGTAGGTTAGGTAGTCGAAAAACAATTAATTCATGAAAACTTGGCTTATTAGGCAAATCGGGCCTTGCATAGTAGGCTGAGAAGTGTGTTCTGGCTACTAGGTACGACATATATATATATATATATATATATATATATATATATATATATATATATATATATATATATATATATATATATGCAGAATAACCACATATGAAAAATAGAAACTGCTTAACGCGTTTTCGGCTAATTCGCCTTCATCAGAGCAAAGTAGAATGAAGATAAGATTGCTGATCAGACCTTTATATCCGCCTGGGCAGATCACCTGACCACCAAAAATAAGTGGAGGAAAGGAATTATAAGAAAGAAGGTAACTGCAGAAGGCCTATTGGCCCATACAAGGCAGCTCCTATTAATATCTCCAAGTGCCATACGTGTTTAAATGATTGCTATATTGTTTTGACGCGCTATATTGAGGCTTAAATAGGGATCCAACTTGTACATACCGGAGCTCACATTAAGGCTGTTGTTACAATGTTTGATCAGAGCAGACTCGATCACGTTTCGTTCAACAAAATCCTTACTTTTAACAATACATTTTGCCCCTGTGAAGTCGATAGAATGATTACATAAACTGGAATGTAAATACAATGCACTGGATTGCTGGGCTGTACGAATAGCGTATGAATGCTGTTTTAAACGCGAGGAAAGAGATTTACCTGTCTGGCCGATGTAAACACATGCACACTCATTACAAGGGATGGAATACACACAAGCTGCTACAGACGAGGGCGAGTTCTTAATTAACATGGACTTAACTGTATTATCATTTTTGAACACTAGATTAATATTAAGGTTCTTCAGGGCTGGGGCAAGATTTACTAGACCCTCAGAATATGGTAATACCAACGAATTTTTCAGTTCTGGTTTCGACTTAGTAGTCTGTTTGTAGAAAGTCCTTTTTGCTTGACCAAACGCAAGATCCAAGATCGATTTTGGGTATTTTAACTTCTTCCCGATTTCAAATATATTTGCTATTTCTTCATCGAAAAATTCCGGACTACAAACTCTCAGTGCTCTGAGAAACATACCAGAAAAAACTGCCCGCTTGACCTGAACATGATGATTTGAATAGAAATGTACATACGAGCACACATTGGTAGGTTTCCTATACACATTGAATTTGAAACTTCTACCAATTCTATGAATCATGATGTCTAAAAAAGGCAGAACACCATTCACTTCGTTCTCAATTGTGAATTTAATTGACGGAACCAGCGAATTGATTTGATTGAGAAAATCAGTTTCGTCATGATTAACCGGCCACAGGCACAAAATATCGTCAACGTACCTGTACCAAAGCAAATTTGAGGGTAAAATCCTGGGAAGGATATTTGTTTCGAAACATTCCATGTACAGATTGCTCAAAACAGGGGAGAGGGGATTACCCATCGCCATGCCAAATGTTTGTTTATAAAATGAATCATTAAAGCTGAAATAATTATCTTTAATGCACAATTTTATAAGTTCAATAATGGTGTTAGTAGGCAAAGTTAAATTATACCTAGGGAGTAGATCCCGTAAGAATGACAACAGATCATCAACAGGAACCCTAGTGAACAGAGCCGTCACATCAAAACTCACAAGTTTAAAATCATAATTTAATTTCAAACTAGACAACTTGTTAACCAAGTCCAAGTTGTTTGTTGTCACTAGATGAAATCTCACTAGATTTCTCCAAATTGCAAAAACTTTTGGCAATATTTGCATAATTCACATCTCTATTTGATATGGAGAAACTCAGACCGTAACCAAGAGCAGTCATCGTATCATTATCAAGTTGTTTACTAGAGAGATTAATAACAAAGTCAGTGTTGGCATGTTTATTCCAATCACTTTGTTGAATGAGCCTATTTAATTTTGAATCAAGCTTCGTACTTACATTCATTCAACAAAGTGATTGGAATAAACATGCCAACACTGACTTTGTTATTAATCTCTCTAGTAAACAACTTGATAATGATACGATGACTGCTCTTGGTTACGGTCTGAGTTTCTCCATATCAAATAGAGATGTGAATTATGCAAATATTGCCAAAAGTTTTTGCAATTTGGAGAAATCTAGTGAGATTTCATCTGACGACATCAATATTTGCAAGGGAATGGTGTACGGTTCTCTACTTAAGGGTACTGTGCCTAATTGTCCAGAGAGGTTTATGCGAGCGTTCAAAACCCTCAAAAAAGATAACTCTCTACATATCACTAAAGCTGATAAATCCAATGCTGTTGTCATCATGGACAAAGAAGACTATGTCCAAAAAATGAACCAATTATTGGAGGACAGAGACACTTACTTACCTGTTAATAGTGACCCTATTGAAAGAGTTATTGCTCATTTCAACAAAACTCTTAAAACCGTGCTCAAGAAAGATAAGGAGTTGATTCCTAAGTTTTTAAGTCGTTCCCCTTCTCTCTCCATATCTATATGGGCTTATTAAAACACACAAACCGAATAATCCTGCAAGACCTATTATTAGTTCTGTTGGATCTGTGGCATATAGACTTTCCAAATGGCTTGTCCAAGTCTTGTCTCCAGTAGTAGGTTCCATTTCCAACTCACACATAACAAACAACTTGGACTTGGTTAACAAGTTGTCTAGTTTGAAATTAAATTATGATTTTAAACTTGTGAGTTTTGATGTGACGGCTCTGTTCACTAGGGTTCCTGTTGATGATCTGTTGTCATTCTTACGGGATCTACTCCCAAGGTATAATTTAACTTTGCCTACTAACACCATTATTGAACTTATAAAATTGTGCATTAAAGATAATTATTTCAGCTTTAATGATTCATTTTATAAACAAACATTTGGCATGGCGATGGGTAATCCCCTCTCCCCTGTTTTGAGCAATCTGTACATGGAATGTTTCGAAACAAATATCCTTCCCAGGATTTTACCCTCAAATTTGCTTTGGTACAGGTACGTTGACGATATTTTGTGCCTGTGGTCGGTTAATCATGACGAAACTGACTTTCTCAATCAAATCAATTCGCTGGTTCCGTCAATTAAATTCACAATTGAGAACGAAGTGAATGGTGTTCTGCCTTTTTTAGACATCATGATTCATAGAATTGGTAGAAGTTTCAAATTCAATGTGTATAGGAAACCTACCAATGTGTGCTCGTATGTACATTTCTATTCAAATCATCATGTTCAGGTCAAGCGGGCAGTTTTTTCTGGTATGTTTCTCAGAGCACTGAGAGTTTGTAGTCCGGAATTTTTCGATGAAGAAATAGCAAATATATTTGAAATTGGGAAGAAGTTAAAATACCCAAAATCGATCTTGGATCTTGCGTTTGGTCAAGCAAAAAGGACTTTCTACAAACAGACTACTAAGTCGAAACCAGAACTGAAAAATTCGTTGGTATTACCATATTCTGAGGGTCTAGTAAATCTTGCCCCAGCCCTGAAGAACCTTAATATTAATCTAGTGTTCAAAAATGATAATACAGTTAAGTCCATGTTAATTAAGAACTCGCCCTCGTCTGTAGCAGGTTGTGTGTATTCCATCCCTTGTAATGAGTGTGCATGTGTTTACATCGGCCAGACAGGTAAATCTCTTTCCTCGCGTTTAAAACAGCATTCATACGCTATTCGTACAGCCCAGCAATCCAGTGCATTGTATTTACATTCCAGTTTATGTAATCATTCTATCGACTTCACAGGGGCAAAATGTATTGTTAAAAGTAAGGATTTTGTTGAACGAAACGTGATCGAGTCTGCTCTGATCAAACATTGTAACAACAGCCTTAATGTGAGCCCCGGTATGTACAAGTTGGATCCCTATTTAAGCCTCAATATAGCGCGTCAAAACAATATAGCAATCATTTAAACACGTATGGCACTTGGAGATATTAATAGGAGCTGCCTTGTATGGGCCAATAGGCCTTCTGCAGTTACCTTCTTTCTTATAATTCCTTTCCTCCACTTATTTTTGGTGGTCAGGTGATCTGCCCAGGCGGATATAAAGGTCTGATCAGCAATCTTATCTTCATTCTACTTTGCTCTGATGAAGGCGAATTAGCCGAAAACGCGTTAAGCAGTTTCTATTTTTCATATGTGGTTATTCTGCATACTTGGATCAGTGTTTTTGTGATCATTGTTGCATATATATATATATATATATATATATATATATATATATATATATATATATATATATATATATATATATATATATATATATATATATATATATATATATATATATATATATATATATATATATATATATATTTATATATATATATGTCGTACCTAGTAGCCAGAACGCACTTCTCGGCCTACTATGCAAGGCCCGATTTGCCTAATAAGCCGAGTTTTCATGAATTAATTGCTTTTCGACTACCTAACCTAACTTTTTCGGCTACCTTACCTAACCTAACCTATAAAGATAGGTTAGGTTAGGTTAGGTAGGGTTGGTTAGGTTCGGTCATATATCTACGTTAATTTTAACTCCAATAAAAAAGAAATTACCTCATACATAATGAAATGGGTAGCTTTATCATTTCATAAGAAAAAAAATTAGAGAAAATATATTAATTAACGAAAACTTGGCTTATTAGGCAAATCGGGCCTTGCATAGTAGGCTGAGAAGTGCGTTCTGGCTACTAGGTACGACATATATATATATATATATATATATATATATATATATATATATATATATATATATATATATATATATATATATATATATATATATATATATATATATATATATATATATATATATATATATATATATATATATATATATATATATTATTAAATATGACCGAAAAAGTAAGATTAATAATTCTAACACGAATTTTCTCAATCTTTCTTATGTTTCTTTTCACTGTTGATGGTAATTCAAAGATCAATTCACCAAAATTCATTTTTATTTCTAGTCTGACGCGACACTTGAGCGCGTTTCGTAAAACTTATTACATTTTCAAAGACTTTAGTTTACAAACACACAACTGAAACTGAATAGAGCTTTACACATCTTCGAGGTTTATATCTACATTTGGGTGAGGTGGATGAGGGGAAAAACGAACTTTCAACAATGGGTATTAAATTCCAACACAAGACAGAACACGAAACAATGGGAATTGAATGGGTATTAAATTCAAACACAAGACAGAACACGCAACAATGGGTATTGAATGGAAGTAATTGTAGAATGCCTATTGGTCCATATTTCTTGATGCTTCTATATTGGAGCGGAGTCTTGAGGTGGGTAGAATATAGTTGTGCATTAATTGGCTGTTGATTGCTGGTGTTGACTTCTTGATGTGTAGTGCCTCGCAAACGTCAAGCCGCCTGCTATCGCTGTATCTATCGATGATTTCTGTGTTGTTTGCTAAGATTTCTCTGGTGATGGTTTGTTTGTGGGAAGAGATTATATGTTCCTTAATGGAGCCCTGTTGCTTATGCATCGTTAAACGCCTGGAAAGAGATGTTGTTGTCTTGCCTATATATGCCCTCTTGGGGACTGTAAGCCTCAAAAAAACCAGTAAGCAACAGGGCTCCATTAAGGAACATATAATCTCTTCCCACAAACAATGATGTTTGTGGGAAGACAAACCACAATTATAATGACTTATTGTATATATATATAATATATAATATATATATATATATAATATATATAATATATATATATATATATATATATATATATATATATATATATATATATATATATATATATATATATTGTGACGGTAAAGCGTTGGTGTTCGGCTGTTTCAAAAGCTAGGGGCAGAGCCTCGTCACATAAAGAAAAAAAAGAGAAAAGCTGGAACTTTCGTCTGTGGTAAGGTAATGGGAAGATACATAAAACACAAGTAAATTTAACAATGAAATTTTAATTACGTTAGAAAAACAAGACATGAATAAAATTGAGCATAAAATATAACAGACAAGTCAACAAACAAAATAATAAGAATAATCACTGGCAAATGAAAGTTACGTTAAGACAAGTGAGTAATAGCAAAGTAAATAATAAATGATGATGCCGGAATATTGGCTTCGAGCTGCCACCTCCCTTAGTACACGTAAGCCAAGGCTTAGTCTACCAATGAGAGATGTCACCTGCAAGGAGCACTGGAATATTCTGCCTTCTCTGGGTCGCTGCAGCCCAGACATCAACTAGTGGCGGAGGGTGGAAGGCAGGTGCGACGGGACACCAGCCAATCAGCGACAGGCAGGCAATGGACAAGCAGCTTGCCGGTTTACGGTGGTGGTGGCGGCGAGCAGGTGTGCCGGTGTGCTGGATACGTTTTGCTCTCTGGGCAAAACGTTTTGGAGATACTTGCTGTATATATCTTCTATATTATCTGTTGTAGTAACGTACTTTGGAGGGAAGAGCAGGCTCAATCTTTCTTGAAAGAGATTATCGTCACAACTTTCCCCCGAAGCCTGCGGTTCTGGAAGAAGTACGTCGTTATGTGGTGGAGTTGCTTCTACTTCATAAACTCTGCAGAGGGCATCGGCTATGATGTTGTCAGAACCCTTGACATAGCGGATCTCCAGGTTGAAATCTTGTAAATATAAAGCCCATCGTAGAAGTCGCTGGTTAGTGAATTGGGCTTGATGTAAGAAGTGGAGAGGGTTGTGGTCTGAGAAGATGGTGGTAGACCTGGCACCTTGTAGGTATGGAGCAAAGTGCTGGAGATTCAGGACGATGGATAGTAGCTCCTTTTCAATAGTGCTGCAGTTCCTCTGGTGGGGTTTCAATTTGTAGCTGTAGTAGCTGACAGGTAGAACCTCCTCGCCTCGTTGCTGCATCAGGACACCACCAACGCCGGTACCACTGGCGTCGACATGAAGGACGAAAGGCTTGGTGATATCTGGCGAGGCGAGAATGGGATTAGAACAGAGGAGGAATTTGAGTTGTTCGAAAGCAACGGTTTGCTGCATGGTCCACTTATACCGTTGCTTGGGACTGGTTAATATGATTAAAGGTGTAGCGACCGTACTGAAATTTCTCACAAACCTACGGTAGTAGGAGGCAAGACCAAGGAAACGCAGGAGCTGCTTTCTGGTGGTAGGCTGTGGATAATGCTTGATGGCTTGAGTGTGTGAGTTTAACGGAGCTAGGCTGCCACTCCCAATAACATGACCCAGATAACGCACTTTACCTTTCGCGAAGGTGGACTTGCCCAGGTTGATGGTGAGGCCGGCTGTCAGGAGCTTGGCGAACAGTCGTCGCAGCTGGAGCAGATGTTCACTCCAGGTGTTGGATGCTACGACGATATCATCCAAATAGGCGTACGTGTTATGCAAGCCCTGGATGGAACGGTTGACAGCTCTCTGAAAGGTGGCCGGGGCATTACATAGTCCGAAAGGAAGGCGTTCATATCTGAAAAGTCCGAAAGGAGTGATAAAGGCAGATATTTCTTTGGCTCACTCCGTTAAACACACTTGGTAATACCCCTTAAGCAAGTCCACTTGGGACAAGTATTGGGCATTACCAATGGCATCAAGGATGTCATCTATCCTTGGCAAGGGGTATGCATCCTTGACAGTCACATTATTTAACTTACGATAGTCAGTGCACAATCTCACCTTACCTTGGGGTTTAGGCACCAAGATACAGGGTGAGGCCCAGGGGGACTCACGAGGTGTAGCCAGTCCATGATCCAAGAGGTACTGCACCTCAGCACGCATGACTTCCTTCTTGCTAGGGCTGATTCGGTAGAAGGGTTGACGGATCGGCCGGGTGTCGGGGAGCAGTTGGATGTCGTGCTGGGTAACATTACACTCTTGGGGGTCATCTCGGAACAACTCCTGATGTTCTCTGAAGATCTTGACGAGAGGTGCACTATGATTATCCTGAAAATAGTTTGGAAGATCAGTAAGGATTTCCGAATTAGAAAGCGCTGACTCCTTGTCAGTGCTTTCGGGAGGAGAAGCAGGGAAGGTCTCACTGTGGATGTATGGTTCTGTATAAGCAGAGTAGTTAAGCATTACAGTGGGAGGAGTACCGTTATATAGCTTCAGGAGGTTGACGTGGCACAGCTGTGTCTTCCGCCGCCTATCTGGAGTCTCTAGAACGTAGTTATGGTTGTTTCTGCACTCCTTGATGCGGTAGGGTCCTGAAAACCTGTTTTGTAAAGGAGAACCTGGGATAGGGAAGTAAGCAAGCACGAAGTCTCCCGGCTTAAATTTTCTTACTTTGCTGGTCTGGTCGTAATGAGTCTTCATCCTCTCCTGTGCTTTCAATAGGTTATCTTGGGCAAAACTGTGGACTCTCTCTAGAATGTGTTGAAGGTTTTGAAGAAACTGGGGCACATTCTGATGCTCACTGAAGGTGGCATCACGTAGAGAGTCTTTGAAAGCCTTGAGGGGAGTACGGCACTTACGACCGTAGAGCATCTCATAAGGAGATACTCCTAGGGACTCATTGGGAAGACTTCTATAGATACACATTATCAGGTCAATTTGCTTATCCCAATCCTTAGAGGTTTCATTACAAAACTTTTTCAGGAGTGCTTTAATAGTCTGATGACTACGCTCAAGAGAACCCTGTGAAGCAGGATGATAGGCAATACCTGTTTGATGTTGAACTCCTCCAGTGTCCTTTTGAAGAGATCACTGGTGAAGTTGGTACCACAGTCGCTCTGAACCTCCCTTGGAAATCCATACTGGGTGAAGACCTTCAATAAGTGCTTCACAACCGTAGCAGCCGTAATGTTCTTTACTGGAACTGCTATGGGGAAACTGGTGGTAGGACACAGGATGGTTAAGATATAGGCGTTACCTGAACTGGTCCGAGGTAAAGGACCAACACAGTCTATAATAAGTCTGTGGAAAGGTTCCGCAGGCACCTGTATGGGAATCAGTGGCGCTCTGGGAATAGAGATGTTCGGTTTACCTGCCATCTGACATGTATGACACTGTTTGACGTACTGTTTGACGCTATTTACCATACCTGGCCAGTAGTAGTCTTGACGGATTCAATGGTAGGTCTTGTTGAATCCGTAGTTGGAGAGTGCTCCGTGGGCCAGGTGTAGAATAGTGGGCCGCAGGCTGGCAGGAATCACAAGTTGTTCAACGTTGGCCCAATCGTCCTCCTCCTTCAGTTTACTGGGTCTATATCTGCGGTAGAGCAAGTCGTTCTCTAGGAAGAACCCAGAAATACTGTCGGGTTGAGTCTCAGCCTGGAAAAATAATGGTGTTAAGGTAAGATCTTCCCTCTGTAACTTACGGAACTCCAACTTGGTCAGATTCGGTGGTAGTTTCTGAGGGTCTTGAGGGACAGCGGTAGCAGTAGAGTCAGCTGGCTGTGGTCGTGCGGCTTGTGCACGGGTGGTCACTAGAACCGGAGGAGAAACTTCATCACTCTCTTGAACCTTTGCTGGAACATACTCATATATAGGGTTATCTGTCACAGACGTACACACCTGGGATTTGTCCATGACGATCAGGTTGGTCGGTTGCAGGTCTTCTGCCAAGTCGTTGCCCAGGAGAAGTTGCACTCCAGGCATGGGAAAAGGCTTTTCCCTGACGGCGACTTGGACTTCTCCGTTCACGAAGGGACAATCCAGGTGGACTCTGGCGAGAGGATAAGGAGTGGTAGCAGTGAGGTCAGTGATGAAGACAGTTTCTCCGGTGTAGGCGATTTTGGGCACAGCCGACTTCAAGATGATCGATTGAAGAGCCGCTGTGTCCCTCAAGATCTTCAATTTGAAACGTCCCTCCGGATTTGAACCGTTGGCAGAGACAGTTCCAGTATACAGGTGTTTACTGAAAAGAGAAAGATCATTAACATGAACACCAACATTCATCACAGGCTTACCAGACTTAGGAGTTGGTTTGGGTTTTTGCGTTTCGGTGGTTCCTTTGTATTGAGACTTACCACATTTATCTATGGTATGTCCATAGAGTCTACAATACTTACAGTACAATTGCGAGCCAGCTTGATCGGTACTCACTTTCTCGTAACTGTACCACGACTTCTTACTGGAGGATGGTTCTGGTGTCAGCCGGTGGATGAGGCTGTAAGTGTCAGCCGACTTAGCACACTTCAGGTAGTCGGTTTCTTCTTTATCTGCTAAATATAGACGGACAGGAGGCGGCACACGCCTCAAGAATTCTTCACCTAGCATAAAGTTGACGAGTTCTGCAAAGGTAGAGACATGTGCTGCTTCCAGCCATTTCATAAAATATCTCCTTTTGGCGTTAGCAAACTCGAGAAAGGTAGTGGTACTTGCCTTCAGGTGGTCACGGAATTTCCTTCGATAACTTTCGGTGGAGAGAAGGTAGGCGTCCAACACTGCTTGTTTCAGAGTCTGGTAGTCATTCTCAGACGCCAAAGTACTGAGTGTGACTGCAGCTCTACCTGTAAGATGTACTCTAAGAAGGGTGGCCCATTGGTCGGCAGGCCAACTAAGTTGATTAGCAAGGGTTTCAAAGGTGGTGAAAAACACGTCAACTTCTGCTTCTACAAATGGTGGCATTAACTTACTTGCATGTGATATATTAAAACTGATGGGAAGATTGGCGGTAGCTTGCTGGCGTTGAGCGAGGTGTGAAGTTTCCAACGCGAATTCTCGTTGACGACATTCCAATGCCAGAGTTGCGTTTTGCTTGTCATGTTCGTGTTGCATCTCCAACTGGCGTCGTTTTGTTTCGAGCTGTATTCGTTCACGTTCACGGAGTAAGGCAATCTCACGTTCTTGTTCTTCCTTCCTCAAGGCAGCCTCACGTTCTTGTTCTTCCCTTCGTATGGCAGCTGCTCGTTCTTGTTGCTCGAGAGCTTCTCTTTGCATGGCAGCTGCTTCCCTTTGCTGCTCGCGTTCAATCTTGGCAAGCTCTAGTTTGAGTTTCATCGTTGCCAAATCAGTTTTATCTGCAATAAAGTAAGTTTCATGAGTTTCAGAGTCTATCTTACCTTGCTCTAAGAAGTGATCCAGTAACAGGTTGTGTATCTCATTTTTGTTGGCTTGGTAGGGAACTTCTAGTTGATACTCATGTGCAAGAGTGTGTAATTCAGTCCTCTTGGCACGACTTAAAGTCCTTATTTCACCTGCTGGATCTGCACGGAAAGCTTGGAGACGAAACATGGTGAAATTAGCAAATAAATGCACAACGAATATACCGTTGTGATATAGTGAATGTCAGAAACAGGACAACGTGGCAACTGGTACCTATCCTGTGGAATCTTTAACAATTAAAGTTAATTACAAGATGTTAAATGATTAATTAAATCAAGGTCGCAGGAAATCTTGTACCCGGTACTCATGTAAGAGGATAAGGGCAAGAAAATCCTACTAAACAAGTGAAACTGAGTTTCTAAAACAAATGAAACAGTTAATTGCCTCAAAAGTAAAATTGGTAGTCCAAGAATGTAGGCATACCTTGCCGAGTCTCTATAGGACATAAGCAAGTTTTCCCACTGAAATTAATATGATACTTACAGAATTAGCGAACTTTTGTGCTCTGAAAAAAGAAAGCTAATTCCCTACCAATGTATGTATCATCATCTCTAACTGACGTGTAGGGGTGCGAGGTGTCAACTGGTGACGAGAACTGCTGCTGAGGTCCCAATTCAGCAACTAAAGTTCGTGCTTGAGGAACTATGGCCCTCTTTATCCTCCTACTGTCAGATTGCAGAAGATTAGGTGCACTTGACATCTTAATTAAGCCATCTTAATTTTTCCCCCAATGTAGTACACTTGTAAGGTTTTTCGCCTGTATGAACTCTCATATGACTCTTTAAGAAGCATAGCCATCTAAATTTTTCCCCACGTGTAGTACACTTGTAATGTTTTCGCCTGTATGAACTCTCATATGTCTCTTTAAGAAGCATAGCCATCTGAATTTTTTATTGCGACCTGAACATTCATAATGTTTCTTCTCATTATTTATTTTTGGGGGCCTTTCTTTGTGATGTTGTGGTTGAAATGTTGGTAATGATGTAGTAGACTGTAAAGTTACATTGGACTGTTGTATTTGCTGATGAGAAGAATCTGAAAATGATTGGGGCATTTTTATGTAGTACTTTAATGATTACCCCCCCCCCTCTCTCCATATACAGTATGAAAAACTAAAAAAAATATGTACAACAGATAAATGAAAATAGTTAAAAATGTTTAAGGATTTTTAAAATTCCTCAATTACCTCCATTGTTTCATACATGGTCTTCGTTCAATTATTGATGTTATTTCCAAATAAATTATTCTGATACCGGATGAGTAAGATTCTTAAAACAATTAAAGTTTAATCAAAATGGAAAGAGACATCCTCATATCTCCGACCCCTCTTTCCTTTAGTAAAAATATATATGTTGTACCTAGTAGCCAGAACGTCGTTCTGGACTACTAGGTACTTTCTGGACTACTACTACTAAACTCTGGACTACTTCTGGACTACATACTACTAGGTACGTTCTGGGCTACTACTACTAAAACGACTAGTGAATATAGTGAGTATAAAGCCCTGTGGGACTCCACTGGTGGCTTTACTACGCCAATCGGAGGTCTCACCCATATTGCTTAGACAGTCCCTTATCACTTAGTAGCACCCTACCAGTTTCTTTTACCTGTTTCTTCAACTTATGTACCAGCCTCTGTGTCAAAGGCTTTCCATCAGTCCAAGAAAATGCAGTCCACTCATCCTTCTTTTTCTTGCTTAATTTTTGTCACCTGATCGTAGAATTCTATTAAACCAATAATTTAAAAAATGAGTGAAATTGTTAAAACAATCTTGAATATTATAACATTCCCAGACGATGGTTCCTCGGGTTTAAGAGAACGTATATTCATAAAAACTCTTATTAACAATTTTGTTGTTGTGAATGATGATGATAAAAGAATGGTTCTATTATTGAATAAAATGCTTCATTTGTTTACTATCTCTGATCGATATATTAAATTAATAACTGAAACATATTCTCTTAAAAGTCGGAATCAACAAAAACAAACAATAGCTCATTTTAATAAAAAAAATGTAATGAATGCGAAAATGAAAAAAAGTGAATTAGAAATTAAATGTGGAAATCAAGATGCCTCAATAACAGATTTAAATACAAACGTGAGAGATTTAGAACTTACTATTGTGCAGCTCTCAGAGAAATTAGGAGACCATGAAAATGAAATAGAGAATTTAAAGAAGGAAAAATCAACTCTTCAAGATAATCAAAATAAATTGAAAAATAACCTTTAGGATCGAAACAATACTGAATTAATGAAGCTTAGAATCCAATATGATGATGAAAAGAAACAGTATGAAACAGAATATGCATTTATGTTAGATGAGAAAGACAGACAAATTCAACATATCTCCGAAGACAAAGACAAACAAATAAAAGACTTAGCTGATGAAAATGAAAAACTAACCGATTTAATAAATTCAAATAATACTAGAATAAGATCCAAATACGTTACACTCGAGAATGACCTAAAAACATGCAAGGAACAATTAAATAGTGCACTTGAACAATTAACTATAAGTCGTCAACACCAACAAGAATTATATAGGCAAATAAATACAAATTTAATGTCTCTTGAAGAATACCAACTAAAATTAGCCACATGTGAAAACGATATAAAGAACCAGAATATGCAATTTCTGGAATGCCAACAAGCCCTACAAAAATGCAAAGATGATAAACTCAGAAAAAGAAGAATATAATAATTTATTAGTATCCCAAAAGCATTATGTTCAGGAATGCCAACAAAAACTACTAGCTGGTGAAAATTCTAAAAAATAAAGTATGATGCATATAATACATTAGTAAAGAATATAAATGAAGCAAATAAATATAATATTGAAACATTAGAGCGACTTTATACAAAACCTATACTATCGAATAGCGATATAATTCATTGTTTTTCAAGCATATTTCCTTTAGATGATGATGAATCGAAAGCAACAAGAAAATCACAAATTGAAGCAAATTTAAATAAGTTCATTCATCAGTTGAATACTGAACGTGATAACTACATTCGCGAAGAACGTGAAAAGGACATTAGAGACAGGATTTCCCGTTTAAATTATATTAATAATAATGATCCACACCAAAAGAATATATACTTAATATTTTTACTAATGAGGAAGAAAGAAATTTATTTAATCAAATATTAGAAAAATTTAAAATTAATATTATCGATGAAACAGTATATAAACACGAACATCAAATAATTAATGTCTTATGTAAATGAAAATGATAATTTAAAACGCCAATTAGACGAACCTAATTATGTTGCTAAACTGTTAATAGACGCGGTGGCATCAATAGTTTTAGTTAAAGAAATTATAATACGACAAATTGTTGACCTGGAAAGAGATCATAAAGGGACGAATGAGGAAGTTATAAAAGTTTATACATTTGTTACTATTATATAAACATTATTCCAGAAGAAAATAAGGCAAGATTTGAATGCAAATAATGTACAACGCTTTTATTACATTATCTTGAACGTGATTCGCAAGTCCCCTTCTGATAATATTCATGAAATACTGGCTTTACAACAACAAAATTATATAAATATTAAGACCTTACAACAAAGAAATGAAACAATAACTTCTAACCTGTTGACCATTCAACAGACAAATGCTAGTCTCCAGGATTCCAACAAACAAATGCTTTCAGAATTGAGACAAGAATGCATTTGTCAATGATTAACCATGATGAGACTTCGGTGGACCCCATAGAATATGAAGAAACTCAAATGAATAAATTCACTTCGATCATCCAAGCCGTCACTACTCAGCTCGATGCTTACTTGGCCTGGACATGCAACAATAAGTATTAGAGATCAGCACTCGTCAAACTCTCAATAAGAGAAATGTTTTGCAGGAATGAAATGGCCAAATCTGAAATGATGCAATTATTTATTTCACTTTCAAATCATATCTTCGAATTTATATTCTGCGCCCAGTTCTATAAGAATCTTGTCACGGTAATAAACGATAATATTCTTCGGCGTTCCATTCAATTAAACCTTCATTTTTCACGAGAAATGTATAACCACCAAGATATGCTATCTGAAATATTAAACATACCGATGATAAATGAAGCTATAGAAATAGCACCCGTTTTCCCGATTCTATACAATATTAGTAAATTAACCCTGATAAATGGTACGTATTCTATAAGCAACTATGAGGATAATAGTCAAATAGTGTCTATCGATAACGAAAAGAAGAATTTAAAATCGATTGCGTTATTGCTCGAGACTAATATGGAAGCAGAAAAATCTTGGTTCCTTAAAAACCTAAAAGTTAAGTACGAAAGTGTATTGGGTGATGGCAGCATTTTAAAAGCAATCGCCTCTCAGAAAGTTTATTCGCCTGAAACTGTTGAGAAAACAACCACACAAAAAATAGATAAAACAAAATTAAAAGACTTAAAACAAAGGGCAAAATATAAGACTCAAGGCAGGCGACAAGTCGAGGCATTAACAGAGAAAAAGAATCAAAGGGATAGACATGTAAACATTATAAGGGGAGGAATAGTTGAAAATAAATCAGAAGATGTTGATGGTAAGCAGTTAACTCATTAGAGAAAGAAATTTTGTAAATATAAAAAAAAAATAATAAAAGGCCTGGTAGCCTTCAATTAAAAAATAATTAAAGATAATAATTTATTTGGGAACTGTTTTATAAACTAAATCATCACCAATGTTGCCATAGATCATCTCAGGCTGTATGAGTTTTTATTCTTTGGATAATGTTGTTTTAACACTAGAGTGATCTTGTTGTTTCCTAGAGATATAGCAACGTTACAGTACATTAATATGTTATAAAAGTTTTTTTTACCCCATTCATCCTATTTTTTCTTTCTTTAAAGATTGACCTGATGTCTTCTTATACTATTCAAACAAGTCAATCTAACCCAACCACGGTGTAGAAAGAGACCAACAAATATAAAAGAAACTACTTATACCTAGTGCATAATAATTATAAGGATGGTTCTTAAAGAGGAGCAGACTTATTATTAAAAATATCAAAGCTAAACATAAAATTAATATATCCCATTTTGAACTTGAAATTAAATTTTCCACTTCTTGTATTTCAAATTCTGCCGTTTGAATGGGATAATGTTTATATTTGGCTTCATGAATTATATGGTGACTCATATCGATCACTTTAGTATCTTTCTCGTAAGTTTCAGAATTAAGCTTTTGAGTAATTGCTTGGCCCAGACTGTTTACCTCAAACTGATTAAGCAGGTCTAAAATCATCTTGCCTTCCTCTAGATAATTTGTGGTCGTCCCGTCCATAGCAATTATGTTTGTACATTGAGGGTAAAGACGAATTATTTCATATATTGCTGACAAATATATCATATATGGTGATATTTGCGGGGTGGTTACAGATTGTGGAGGCCCCACTTTAATATATTGACCCAAATTTATGTCCTGTTCCAACAATATATGAATCATTTCCTTGCGAATGTTATTTAAAGTAGCATAGGTCATTTCTTTATTATACCCTCCAATATTATTGATAGATAAATATAATTCTAATGGTAGCAACACTAGTCCCACTGATAAAATAAATGATAATGAAGTCGAGAGACCAGATAAAAGCCGGAGTGAAAATTGAATGCCCATTTCGACCATTGATGATCGAATGATAATCACTAAAAGTTGAACTACGATTTGCTGAGCTGATGCTCCGGCCATCATTACTGGCAATACTTCTTGAAGAGCGTCACGGAGGATGTTTTCTGAGAAATATTTTAACAATCTTGAAATGATTTTAGGCACTCTAGTTGTAACTTCAATTTCAGTTATAGTAATGGCTCCATCTTTTAATAATGCGAATAAATCAGAAAATTCAGAGTTTAAATGATTTATTATAACATGCAAAGAATTATAAGTAGTAGTATACTACTCAATGAGTGATACATTTTCAGACGATACCACTACATCTGCCTTGTTCACAAATAATTCCTTTTCGAGTATTGACTGTGGAACAACTTTTTCGCTATAACCTCTATCTACATCCATATAATCTTGTTTGCCCCATTCATCTATAAGAATGCTACTCCCTCCCGTGAGAGCAAATACGTCCACTAATTCATCATCACTGAATTGGTTAACAATTTGTGTACCAAGTATAAAACCCAATATCTTGTGGGTGGACATGACTATTGTATTGATCTATCTGACTATCGTAGTATTTACGAAAGCGTTTACAATATACTGGATTGAAGTTTATATTATGATACTGAATATTCCAGGACAGTGGTGGAGCATCGATTAAGCCAGCTGCAGCTTATCTCAGTTGAGAGGTATTTCGATTTTTCGCATAGGCAATGGGGTTCTTTTTATATCATTGTGCATCGTTTTCATCGGAAGGACTCCATCGACAAGAAGGTCTTTGAGCCAATGTCTTAAGGGCAGATAACTGTACCCCAAAGTAATCTTCATTAGATTCCTTGACGTGAATTGACCAAGTTTCAAAGGGAATAGGTTTAGAGAAAGGATGATGATTATCTGTTATTGTATTATTTAGAACAGACGTTAAATCATTATCAAATCTTTCTTGAAGAAATTCAAGAACCTCATTATAAACTGCGTAACATGCTTCACTACAGGCATGTTCACGTTCATTAATTAAAATAGCTGATCCCGATCACGGTCGACAGTTAGTTTCTACATCGTAAGAAAATTTTAGCATGTTGCAACCTAGCGTTGTAAATTTTACTTCAAAATCGTAAGGATTTTAATCTAAGAAAGCTTTGGGGAAATTGGGAGGTATATTTTTCCATGGTACATTCTGAATAATTATGTTTCTAAAATATTTACTTCCTATTCTTTGTTGAAAGGTCTCCATTGTTTTTCTTTGTGATATACGACTTACCTGTAGGTAAGCACCAGGCCTCGTAGCCTGGTGGATAGCACGCAGGACTCGTAATTCTGTGGCGCGGGTTCGATTCCCGCACGAGGCAGAAACAAATGGGCAAAGTTTCTTTCACCCTGAATGCCCCTGTTACCTAGCAGTAAATAGGTACCTGGGTGTTAGTCAGCTATCACGGGCTGCTTCCTGGGGGTGGAGGCCTGGTCAAGGACCGGGCCGCGGGGACACTAAAGCCCCGAAATCAACTCAAGATAACCTCAAGATACCACGAAAGTTGCTATTGCAATATCAGAAACTGTAACGGCTGATTTGGATAATGTCATTATGATAATTGTTGGGAATATTTTTTATGGTAAGATTCTTAATTAAAAGTATTGCCAAATTTAATGAAAAAAGGAAGAATTTTCATTTTTATTTATTATTTATTTATGTGGGAACCGACCTGTGAGATTTATATTTATTTAATTTATATGAATTTATATTTACGTTAATTTATATACTTCGATAGCAATTTGTATAATGATAAGTGGACTGTATTTCTGCAATAATCTCATAATCTCACAAATCGATCCTCTACACATTAGGGGGGTTTTATTTATATATATGCAGCCAATCAAACTACAGTAACTACATACATTGATGAGGTTCCTTATCTTATAGTACAGCAGGCTAGTCCACCAGGTATAACTAGGGTGTAGACACCAAATTATCCTCTTTGAGGTAGCTTCCATATCACCCAGTAACTGGTGCACAAATCTGGCTTCCTCGTCTTGACCTGTCAAAAGTGCGCTAGCTGTGAAGCCAGAATCCTATATATGACAAGCTATATCAGAGAAAACTGTACATGGAACATTAAAGACCTGGCTTAATTACCTTTAGTTTGAGGCTTCCACGTGATCTAACCGGGTCACCCTATATCCTGACATTAATGGCCATAAATGAATGATAAACTGGTTTCGGATAGACACTTAACTTGAATTTGTAGACAGCGTGCTGACAATGGTACACCTTTGGTTTCCATAACACTACGTCCAAGTAAATTTAACAGGAGCCGAATTTGCTCCCGTGTGAGCCTCTGGTCTCAATAAACAACAATGGCTGCCCTCCTTCCTCCCTCTGACGCCTGGCTTACTTTGTCCAGATTTCAGAAAGTGATAGAAGGGTCACATTTACTCTACTTTAATATTGATAATTAAGTTAATTTATATAAGATGTTTTTATGATGGTAAAGTCCAAAGACTAATGTATTTAAGAATAATTCCCAGCAAAATAGCTGGTGAATTATAATAGTATGTGGTGATGATATCCCGTTTTCTATAGACGGTAATTCCACTACAAGTTACGTTTTCTATGGGTAACTTGTTTATACAATACAGCTATTATCTGTATGATTATTAAATGGTGTCGGATTTTCCGACATAATTCCCCAGGGGGCTGCTCACGGGTCGAAGTCCTATTTAGAACAGACGAACACCGATACTCCTCCTTCGAATTATTAGATTAATTTGATGTTAGTAGTTAGTAATCACACATTTGTGTGTCTGTTCGTACCGGACGGATGTCCCATACTAGAGTTGCAGGGGTTAGAAGTCTAATGCGATTTCATTTCCCCGTCCACTCTTGAAAGGCTAATATTCAAGCCTTATTACATATTATTTAACCCAGAAGACTGGATGTGATCAAGTACTACAGTCAAGTATGATTCAGGGACTGCAGTGAGATCAGTGACATTAGATATAACTTGAAGTTTCTTCAGGTAACTGGTCACTGATATATAAACACTGAGGCCCATGGAATACATCTTGATTAAATAATAAATGTATCAAATCAGTCATCAGATTTATTGGGGTTTAATTTAGTTAATTGATTCAGAAGATTGAATAGCTCATCATTAAAGTAAAGTGTGGTTCTGAGACTGCAGTGGGTTCAGTGACATTGGTCGCAGTGACTTGTAGCTGTTTTAGGCTACTGTTCACTGATTTGCCACTGAGGCCTCATGAACTCATCTCCAGCTTTAAATGATGACACTAACATCAACCTCTGTTACTATAGTCAGCTGTCATCTCCTTAGTATAATGCTACTGGAGAAATATAATCAGCTGACAAATTTAGTTTCTATTGGTATTGTTTATCTGCAGGCATAGGTCTCCTCAGGCTTGATACTGGGCCTGAGAGTAATTTACCTCCTGCAGAGTTTAACATGGTTATACCCTGATATTTAGTAGGGCTACCGATGAATCGATGGCAATAGTCTGTCCCAACAAGGAGACCGAAGTCAGTGAGGTGATCAGACTTAATATTATCTGCCAATTTTATTCCTCTATTTCTCAGGAATTTGGCTGTTGCTCTCAGACCTTGAACTTGTAGGTCTACTGGTATTTTGTCCACCACAATGGCTTGTACTCGACAGACGTACCTGCCTAAACGTACTGATGGTTGTACCACCTGGTAGACTTGAGGTCCTGCATCTGTTACAAACCCTGAGATGTTGAATGACATCTGGGCTACAGGCCTTAATTGTAGTTCATCTGCCAACTTTTTAGTGACATATGTTCTCTGGGATCCTTGGTCAAACAACCCACGGGTATGGACCTTGGCCCTCTTATTCAGGATGGTAATTTGGGCAGTAGGCAAAGTCGTATTACCTTTAGACTTTGCTGATTGGACACTCTTTGTTGGTTGCACCTTGCAGTACTGTACTGTGGTGGGAATGCTATCTTCCGCCTTGGGGTTTGGAGACGTTGTTTTGGTGTCTCTGCATAATGCTGCATGGTGCTGACCTTTGTTACACCTATTACAGGTGTGTAATTGGGTCTCACAGTCGTTGATGTTATGTTTCCTGAGGCACCTCGTGCAATGTTGCAAATCTTTGAGTCGCTCAACACGGGCGTCACTATCAGGAAAATTAGGGCAGTGGTACATTGAATGTTTCTCATTGCAGAACAAACATGTTCCATAGCTTCCAGTACCCTTTGGTGTCACGTTCTTGGGTGACACAGTAACTATAGGCTTGGAGGGTCCAACTGCATATACGCCCACACTGCCACTGTTCCACTTTGGTGTTGAATTATATTGTCTAGATTGATTTGGAGTACCTTTGGTACTCTGTGGTTTACTATTATTGGTTTCTGAGGGTTTACTTGGTGGTTTTAATTTGTCATGTGTTCGTAATTGATGAACTACTGACTTTAAACCTTCAGATATTTCATTCATGGATAAGATGCTTTTATTGTAATGAGCACTCATTTGTCTCAATATGTCCCTAGGTATTTTCTCCTGGACAATTATTTTCAAGACCCACTCAGCCCCGTTTGTATCTGCTGTCAGGCTGAGGGCATTGATCAATGATTCTACCTCCAGCTTGAAGACTTGGAGTGAATCAGCTGAAGCCTCCGGTGGGGGTAAATGCAACAGCTCATGAACTAAATGTGATGTTCTTACTTCTGGATCAGCATAATTATCCTTGAGGAGTTTTACTGCCAGATCATAGCCGTCATTAGTTAATCTCAGATGGGATACTACTGTTTTAGCCTCACCTGATAATTGGCCTTGCAAATAAGAGAATTTACTACTCTTTGGTAAAGATTGTTTTGAGTCTACAAGGTCAACGAATTTGTTCCAAAATTCGTCCCAATCTTCCTCATCTTTTCCTGAGAAAGTGGGTAAATTAATTGGAGGGAGTCGAGCTTCTGCTTGACTCGTATTAGATGCAACTGTTGTTGTTGTTGCTGTTGCCTTGTTCTGGGCAATTAATTTGACATAAGGCTGTAACGTGGCCTGAGTGTGATCTTCATAATTCGCAAGATCAACCATAATGTCGTCTATTTCTGTTTCTGATAAATTAGTGTTGGCAAGTTCAGCCACATATGTTGCTATTTGACATTTGATTTGCTCAAATTTACCTGCAGCTGCTTGATAATAGCTTTCCAGGTCAGCATAATCAACTTGAGATTGTTGTGACAAATCTTCACATTTCTTGATCTGTCTTGTTAAGTGGCCTTTAAGACCTGCAAGGGTTCTTTTCATTCTCCCTGCATTATCCATACTGGCTCGTTGGTGAAGCCTTGTGGGACTTGTACTTGGGCTGCTCATAATACTGAACAAACACTAATGATAGCCTAGGGTAAATTCTGCACTCACTAAGCAATAATCCTACCTCTACTAGAGGTTAGCACTTAAAATTAATACACATTATATATACACAATCATACACACTAATGATTTGAGTGATAAACCAGTGTCACTGGAAGTACCTTTAGGTTAGCTCTTCTATATCACCCTAGGATGGAATAGACACTAATTAATCACTCAAAGGATTAATGATCATAAGTAAATTATTATATATACAACTCAATTCGAGTTGGTAAAAATTACACCCAAAATAGGGTCTGGACCATTCATTAATGGTGTTAGGTTATTCAATATAGTACAACTGACTATGGTAATAATGGGACTAGGATGAACAATAATAGTTCAACTAGTCATATCCTACCCTGTTGTGGGTTGGCAATTAGTAAATATTATACTGTGATCACTAGTGCAATATATATTAAATAATTCTCTATTTTGGAGAAATAATATACACAATTATTGATAATAGCCTCTTAATTAGCCTCTATGAAACTTCTAATATTATCAAGAAGTATTAAATATTATTAGTGACCTCGCGAAATAAAGTCCACAAAATTCGTAGATAATCTCTCGCGAAATGTAACACCACGAAATCCGTGAACAATCACGCGACACCACAGCCACTACATTGGCTGGCTTCAATATTAGCGCTGTCATTTCACGAAATAACACGCCACCAAATATCTGTGGGTGTGCATGAAACCGCTGATGAGGCTGAACTCAGTTGAGGGAGGCTCCTGAGCTCCCTCGAGGCTTCGCCGCTGTCTTGACTGCTGGCTTTGTTTAAATAACACTGCACTAGTATATTTAATGAATCCACTGGATAACTGGTTCATCCGGTACTAAGATGACCAAATGTGGGTTCAAAGGACCGAATATTCCGGTTCCGAAGGTCCAAATAATGTGGGAACCGACCTGTGAGATTTATATTTATTTAATTTATATGAATTTATATTTACGTTAATTTATATACTTCGATAGCAATTTGTATAATGATAAGTGGACTGTATTTCTGCAATAATCTCATAATCTCACAAATCGATCCTCTACACATTAGGGGGGTTTTATTTATATATATGCAGCCAATCAAACTACAGTAACTACATACATTGATGAGGTTCCTTATCTTATAGTACAGCAGGCTAGTCCACCAGGTATAACTAGGGTGTAGACACCAAATTATCCTCTTTGAGGTAGCTTCCATATCACCCAGTAACTGGTGCACAAATCTGGCTTCCTCGTCTTGACCTGTCAAAAGTGCGCTAGCTGTGAAGCCAGAATCCTATATATGACAAGCTATATCAGAGAAAACTGTACATGGAACATTAAAGACCTGGCTTAATTACCTTTAGTTTGAGGCTTCCACGTGATCTAACCGGGTCACCCTATATCCTGACATTAATGGCCATAAATGAATGATAAACGGGTTTCGGATAGACACTTAACTTGAATTTGTAGACAGCGTGTTGACAATGGTACACCTTTGGTTTCCATAACACTACGTCCAAGTAAATTTAACAGGAGCCGAATTTGCTCCCGTGTGAGCCTCTGGTCTCAATAAACAACAATGGCTGCCCTCCTTCCTCCCTCTGACGCCTGGCTTACTTTGTCCAGATTTCAGAAAGTGATAGAAGGGACACATTTACTCTACTTTAATATTGATAATTAAGTTAATTTATATAAGATGTTTTTATGATGGTAAAGTCCAAAGACTAATGTATTTAAGAATAATTCCCAGCAAAATAGCTGGTGAATTATAATAGTATGTGGTGATGATATCCCGTTTTCTATAGACGGTAATTCCACTACAAGTTACGTTTTCTATGGGTAACTTGTTTATACAATACAGCTATTATCTGTATGATTATTAAATGGTGTCGGATTTTCCGACAATTTATTTATATATATACAAGAAGGTACATTGGGTTTGTGAGAATACATTGGATAGTACAGTATTTACACTCTTGTAAAGCCACTAGTACGCACAGCGTTTCGGGCAGGTCCTTAATCTAACAGATAATTTTAAGTAGGTAATTTCTATCAGAATTGATAAAGATACATTGCAAGAGAAAAATGAGATGAGAGAGCTTAGTAAGTATATTAAAGCACATTGTTATATTAAAGCTCTGTTTGATTACATTGACAGCTTGATTAGTAATTTAAACAAGATTAATAGACACCATACAGCAGATTGACAGCATATATAAGACAGCAATGATCACAATGGTAAAGATGTTCAGATTGGGTACATAAAGATTGGGTAGCAATAGATACAGATAAACAAGATTAATAAACACAATACAGCAGATTGGCAGCACATATAAGAAGACAGCAATGATCACAATGGTAAAGATGTTCAAATTGGGAACATAAAGGTTGGGAGATTGGGTAGCAAAAGATACAGTGCAATTTTAAGGCAAAAAGTGAAAAACTATGAAGATGAAATTAGGTACTTTTTAGTATTGATTTTGAATGATGTAAAAGTTGGACAGCTTTTCAATTCAATAGGGAGTGAGTTCCATAGACTGGGTCCCTTTATTTGCATAGAGTGTTTACACAGATTAGGTTTAACTCTGGGGATATCAAAGAGATATTTATTTCTGGTGTGGTGATAATGGGTCCTATTACATCTGTCCAGGAAGAGTTTCAGAGCAGGATTTGCATTTAAGAACAGGGTTTTGTAAATGTAGTTGACACAAGAGAATTTATGGAGTGAGATTATGTTTAGCATGTTTAGGGAGTTAAACAAGGGGGCTGAGTGTTGTCTGAAAGCAGAGTTTGATATTATTCTGATAGCAGATTTTTGCTGGTGATGATGGACTTAAGTTAGTTTGCAGTGGTTGAACCCCATGCACAGATACCATAGTTGAGATAGGGATAGATTAGTGCATAATATAGCGAGATGAGAGCAGAGTTAGGTACATAATATCTGATTTTGGAGAGTATATCAACTGTTTTAGAGACTTTCTTAGGTATGTGTTGTATATGGGTACTGAAGTTGAGTCTCTTGTCTAGGAATAGGCCAAAAAACTTTCTTTCATTTTTATTGCTAATGTTTACATTGTCTATCTGAAGCTGAATTGCATTTGTAGATTTGCTTCCAAATAGGATGTAGTAGGTATTTTTTATGTTAAGTGTTAGTTTGTTGGTTGACATCCATAAGTGGACTTTTTTTAGTTCATTATTAACAACATCATTTAGTGTATGTGGGTTGGGGTTGGAGTAGATGAGGGTAGTATCATCAGCAAGCAAAATAGTTTTCAGAATGTTAGAGACATTAGGCAGATCATTCATGTATATAAGAAATAGAAGAGGTCCCAAGATGCTGCCCTTTTTATTTTAATCTAAGGATTTTAATCTAAGAAAGCTTTGGGGAAATTGGGAGGTATATTTTTCCATGGTACATTCTGAATAATTATGTTTCTAAAATATTTACTTCCTATTCTTTGTTGAAAGGTCTCCATTGTTTTTCTTTGTGATATACGACTTACCTGTAGGTAAGCACCAGGCCTCGTAGCCTGGTGGATAGCACGCAGGACTCGTAATTCTGTGGCGCGGGTTCGATTCCCGCACCTGGCAGAAACAAATGGGCAAAGTTTCTTTCACCCTGAATGCCCCTGTTACCTAGCAGTAAATAGGTACCTGGGTGTTAGTCAGCTGTCAAGGGCTGCTTCCTGGGGGTGGAGGCCTGGTCAAGGACCGGGCCGCGGGGACACTAAAGCCCCGAAATCAACTCAAGATAACCTCATGATACCACGAAAGTTGCTATTGCAATATCAGAAACTGTAACGGCTGATTTGGATAATGTCATTATGATAATTGTTGGGAATATTTTTTATGGTAAGATTCTTAATTAAAAGTATTGCCAAATTTAATGAAAAAAGGAAGAATTTTCATTTTTATTTATTATTTATTTATTTATATATATACAAGAAGGTACATTGGGTTTGTGAGAATACATTGGATAGTACAGTATTTACACTCTTGTAAAGCCACTAGTACGCACAGCGTTTCGGGCAGGTCCTTAATCTAACAGATAATTTTAAGTAGGTAATTTCTATCAGAATTGATAAAGATACATTGCAAGAGAAAAATGAGATGAGAGAGCTTAGTAAGTATATTAAAGCACATTGTTATATTAAAGCTCTGATTGATTACATTGACAGCTTGATTAGTAATTTAAACAAGATTAATAGACACCATACAGCAGATTGACAGCATATATAAGACAGCAATGATCACAATGGTAAAGATGTTCAGATTGGGTACATAAAGATTGGGTAGCAATAGATACAGATAAACAAGATTAATAAACACAATACAGCAGATTGGCAGCACATATAAGAAGACAGCAATGATCACAATGGTAAAGATGTTCAAATTGGGAACATAAAGGTTGGGAGATTGGGTAGCACAAGATACAGTGCAATTTTAAGGCAAAAAGTGAAAAACTATGAAGATGAAATTAGGTACTTTTTAGAATTGATTTTGAATGATGTAAAAGTTGGACAGCTTTTCAATTCAATAGGGAGTGAGTTCCATAGACTGGGTCCCTTTATTTGCATAGAGTGTTTACACAGATTAAGTTTAACTCTGGGGATATCAAAGAGATATTTATTTCTGGTGTGGTGATAATGGGTCCTATTACATCTGTCCAGGAAGAGTTTCAGAGCAGGATTTGCATTTAAAAACAGGGTTTTGTAAATGTAGTTGACACAAGAGAATTTATGAAGTGAGATTATGTTTAGCATGTTTAGGGAGTTAAACAAGGGGGCTGAGTGTTGTCTGAAAGCAGAGTTTGATATTATTCTGATAGCAGATTTTTGCTGGGTGATGATGGACTTAAGTTGGTTTGCAGTGGTTGAACCCCATGCACAGATACCATAGTTGAGATAGGGATAGATTAGTGCATAATATAGAGAGATGAGAGCAGAGTTAGGTACATAATATCTGATTTTGGAGAGTATATCAACTGTTTTAGAGACTTTCTTAGTTATGTGTTGTATATGGGTACTGAAGTTGAGTCTCTTGTCTAGGAATAGGCCAAAAAACTTTCCATCATTTTTATTGCTAATGTTTACATTGTCTATCTGAAGCTGAATTGCATTTGTAGATTTGCTTCCAAATAGGATGTAGTAGGTCTTTTCTATGTTAAGTGTTAGTTTGTTGGTTGACATCCATAAGTGGACTTTTTTTAGTTCATTATTAACAACATCATTTAGTGTATGTGGGTTGGGGTTGGAGTAGATGAGGGTAGTATCATCAGCAAGCAAAATAGTTTTCAGAATGTTAGAGACATTAGGCAGATCATTCATGTATATAAGAAATAGAAGAGGTCCCAAGATGCTGCCCTGTGGCATATTTATAACCCTGCTTTTTTTATAAGTATATATATACATTAAATAAATAAATAAATAAACAAATAAATAAATAAATATATATATATATATATATATATATATATATATATATATATATATATATATATATATATATATATATATATATATATGTCGTACCTAGTAGCCAGAACGCACTTTTCAGCCTACTATGCTAGGCCCGATTTGCCTAATAAGCCAAGTTTTACTGAATTAATATATTTTCTCTATTTTTTTTCTTATGAAATGATAAAGCTACCCATTTCATTATGTATGAGGTCAATTTCGTTTATTGGAGGTAAAATTAACGTAGATATATGACCGAACCTAACCAACCCTACCTAACCTAACCTAACCTATCTTTATAGGTTAGGTTAGGTTAGGTAGCCGAAAACGTTAGGTTAGGTTAGGTTAGGTAGGTTAGGTAGACGAAAAACAATTAATTCATGAAAACTTGGCTTATTAGGCAAATCGGGCCTTGCATAGTAGGCTGAGAAGTGCGTTCTGGCTACTAGGTACGACATATGTATATATATATATATATATATATATATATATATATATATATATATATATATATATATATATATCACACGTTTATTGGTCCTGGGGACCATTCAGGCTTGTTCGCATATATATATATATATATATATATATATATATATATATATATATATATATATATATATATATATATATATATATATATATATATATATTCTAATATATATATATTAATAAACTAATATATATATATTAGTTTTCATTCGCATATAGTCCTGGGGACCATTCAGGCTTGTTCGCATTTGTGTTCCTCACGTGTGCCCCAAAGAATGAGGTGATTTGGTGAAATGCTATGCCCAAGATTACCATCCGAGTTGCCGTCGGGGAAGTGGCTCAAATTGCCTCGGCTATCACTTCCTTTTGACGGCCGTGATGGTCAAGCGGATTAAGGCGCCCTGTAGTTACCAGTTGCGTTGCTTCTGGGAGTATGGGTTCGAGTCACTTCTGGGGTGTGAGTTTTCATTCATATATATATATATATATATATATATATATACATATGAGCTGTGGAAAAGACCATGCAACCTCTGAAGAGACAACTAACACAACACCTATACCCCCTATTAGACTATTTTACAGGAACTTCTTTTCCACAGCTCATAAAACAGAGGAAAGGGTCCTGAAAGATATTATTAATAGAAACGTTATCCCTACAGACAAAAATCAGAGGATACAACTGACGATTTACTATAAAACCAGAAAAACGGCCAGCCTACTCATGAGAAACTCTCCAGACACAAAGCAGAACGCTTTAAAAGAGACCAACGCCGTCTATGCCTTCAAATGCCCACTTGGGGATTGTAAGCTCCAAAAAACCCAGTATATAGGCAAGACAACAACATCTCTTTCTAGGCGTTTAACGATGCATAAGCAACAGGGCTCCATTAAGGAACATATAATCTCTTCCCACAACCAAACCATCGCCAGAGAAATCCTAGTAAACAACACAGAAATCATCGATAGGTACAGAGATAGCAGACGGCTTGACGTTTGCGAGGCACTACACATCAGGAAGTCAACACCAGCAATCAACAGCCAATTAATGCACAACTATATTCTACCCACCTCAAGACTCCGCTCCAATATAGAAGCATCAAGAAATATGGACCAATAGGCTTTCTACAATCACTTCTATTCAATACCCATTGTTTCGTGTTCTGTCTTGTGTTGATAAAATTAATCCCTATTAAATACCACCTCACCCCATCCACCTCACTGAAATGTCGATATAAACAAATCGGAGATGTGTAAGTTCTATTCAGTTGTGTATGTGTAACTAAAGTCTTTGAAAATGTAATAAGTTTTACGAAACGCTCTTAAGTGTCGCGTCAGACTAGAAATAAAAATGAATTTTGAAGAATTGATTTTTGAATTACCACCAACAGTGAAAAGAAATGTACGAAAGATTGAGAAAATTCGTGTTAGAATTATTAATCTTACTTTTTCGGTCATATATAATAATAATATATATATATATATATATATATATATATATATATATATATATATATATATATATATATATATATATATATATATATATATATATATATATATATATATATTAGTATATTTTGGTAGCAGTCTTTCCTGTAGACATATATTATTAAATATGACCGAAAAAGTAAGATTAATAATTCTAACACGAATTTTCTCAATCTTTCGTACATTTCTTTTCACTGTTGGAGGTAAATCAAAAATCAATTCTCCAAAATTCATTTTTATTTCTAGTCTGACGCGACACGAGCGCGTTTCGTAAAACTTATTACATTTTCAAAGACTTTAGTTTACAAATACACAACTGAATAGAACTTACGCATCTCCGATTTCGTTTATATCTACATTTGAGTGAGGTGGATGGGGTGAGGTGGCATTAATAGGGTATTAATTTCATCAACACAAGACAGAACAAGAGGTGGCATTAATAGGGTATTAATTTCATCAACACAAGACAGAACACGAAACAATGGGTATTGAATAGAAGTGATTGTAGAAAGCCTATTGGTCCATATTTCTTGATGCTTCTATATTGGAGCGGAGTCTTGAGGTGGGTAGAATATAGTTGTGCATTAATTGGCTGTTGATTGCTGGTGTTGACTTCCTGATGTGTAGTGCCTCGCAAACGTCAAGCCGCCTGCTATCGCTGTATCTATCGATGATTTCTGTGTTGTTTACAAGGATTTCTCTGGCGATGGCTATAAACAAATCATTGATAATACGTTTGGAATTATATTAGGAGAGGTTTCGTAGATCTAATAGATTTCTCTATACACCAACTACATCTTATAATGTTGAGTGCATCGTTAAAAAATTCATTGACAATACGATTGGAATGGTATTAAGAGAGGCTTCATGCATCTAATATTTTAAAACGACCTTGTGTTTTTTTAATGAAAACGAACCATAAATGATTTCTTTTAATGTGCCTAATAACTTCCCCAACGCACCAACTGCATCTTATAATGTTGAATGCATCTATACAAAAATCATTGACAATACGATTGGAATGATATTCAGAGAAGCATAATAGATGTAATATTTTATAACGGTCTTGTGTTTTATTAATGAAAGCAAACATAAACGATTATATTTATGGTGCCTAATAGATTCCATAACACACCAACTGCATCTTATAATGTTGAATGCATCTATAAAAAAATCATTGACAATACGATTGGAATGATATTCAGAGATGTTTCATAGATCTAATATTTTTAAACGATCTTGGGTTTTTAATGAAAAAAAACATAAATGATTATTTTTAATGTGCCTAATAGCTTTCCCTAACACTCCAGCTGCATCCTATAATATTGAGTGCATCTATAAATATCCTTGACAGTCCAATTGGATATTGGGCATACAGGTTACGGTCACCTGATGATCATGTGATCAGCGTGTTCTCAGGGCTAATAATGGTGTCTGACTCATCCTCTATAATGATGATTCATCTGATCACGTAAACATCAGGTGACCTAAACACTTTCCCATTAGAGGAAAAAAAACTTTCCACCGGTCTAATCTAGCTTTGTGGCCTGCATAACTGTAGGCAGTATATATAAAACTAAACCCTTATTCTTTTTTTTTATATTAAGTATATAATATAATATTATTATTTAGTAATTACTGAAAAAAAATAAAAAGACTGGTTACATATATAGTGGTTGAAATTTTATTTTCATCCAGTATGTGTGGATGTGTGTGTGTGTGTGTGTGTGTGTGTGTGTGTGTGTGTGTGTGTGTGTGTGTGTGTGTGTGTGTGTGTACTCACCTAGTTCTCACCTAGTTGTGCTTGCGGGGGTTGAGCTCTGGCTCTTTGGTCCCGCCTCTCAACTGTCAATCAACAGGTGTACAGGTTCCTGAGCCTATTGGGCTCTATCAAATCTACACTTGAAACTGTGTATGGAGTCAGCCTCCACCACATCACTTCCTAATGCATTCCATTTGTCAACCACTCTGACACTAAAAAAGTTCTTTCTAATATCTCTGTGGCTCATTTGGGCACTCAGTTTCCACCTGTGTCCCCTTGTGCGTGTTCCCCTTGTGTTAAACAGCCTGTCTGTATCAACCCTGTCAATTCCCTTGAGGATCTTGAATGTGGTGATCATGTCCCCCCTAACTCTTCTGTCTTCCAACGAAGTGAGGTTTAATTCCCGTAGTCTCTCCTCGTAGCTCATACCTCTCAGCTCGGGCACTAGTCTGGTGGCAAACCTTTGAACCTTTTCCATTTTAGTCTTATGCTTGACTAGATATGGACTCCATGCTGGTGCCGCATACTCCAGGATTGGTCTGACATATGTGGTATATAATGTTCTGAAAGATTCCTTACACAAGTTTCTAAAGGCCGTTCTTATGTTAGCCAACCTGGCATATGCTGCTGCTGTTATCCTCTTGATATGAGCATCAGGGGACAGGTCTGGCGTGATATCATATGTGTGTGTGTGTGTGTGTGTACTTCTTAGGTTGTGTTTGGGGGGGATCGAGCTTCGGTTCTTTGATTTCACCTCTTAATTGTCAATGAATTAATGTGCAGATTCCAGGGCCTATTAGGCTCTATCATACTGTACCTAAATTTGAAACTGTGTATACAGAGTCTGCCTCCACCTCATCACTGCACAATGTATTTTATCTGTTAGGTACTCTGACAATTTTCTTTCTACACTCTAAGTTTTCCAAAGCCTCACCAAACATTGACCAACAAAACGATTCCTTTCAATCCTCAGATTTCTTGAAATCTTTTATCAGGGGGTACCTCTCTTGCTCTCTCTCTCATAACGAACCATAAATATTTATTTTTAATTAGCCTAATAGCATTCCCAATACATCAACAAAATCTTATCATGTTGAATGCATCCTTTAAAATAATCATTGACTCATACGATTGGAATGATATTAGGAGAGGTTTCATAGATCTAATATTTTAAAACGATCTTGTGTTTTATTAATGAAAGCAAACATAAACGATTATATTTATGGTGCCTAATAGATTCCAAAACACACCAACTGCATCTTATAATGTTGAATGCCTCTTTAAAAAAATCATTGACAATACGATTGGAATGATATTAGGAGAGGTTTCATAGATCTAATATTTTAAAACGATCTTGTGTTTTATTAATGAAAGCAAACATAAACGATTATATTTATGGTGCCTAATAGATTCCAAAACACACCAACTGCATCTTATAATGTTGAATGCCTCTTTAAAAAAATCATTGACAATACGATTAGAATGATTTTAGGAGAGCTTTCATAGATCTAAAATTTTAAAACGATCTTGTGTTTTATTAATAAAAGCAAACCATAAACGATTATATTTATGGTGCCTAATAGATTTCCCTATACACCAACTGCATCTTATAATGATGAGTGCATCTTTAAAAAAATTAATTGACAATACGATTGGAATGATATTAAGAGAGGTTCCATACATCTAATATTTTAAAATGATCATGGGTTTTTTATTGAAAACGAACCATAAATGATTATATTTAATGTGAATAAAAGCTTTCCCAGTACACTAACGGCATCTTATAATGTTGAATGTATCTTTAAAAATAATTGACAATAGGATTGGAATGATATTCAGAGAGGTTTCATAGATCTAATATTTTATAACGATCTTGGGTTTCTAATGAAAACAAACCAGAAACGATTATTTTTAATGTGCCTAATAGCTTTCCCTAACAACCCAACTGCATCCTATGATATTGAGTGCATCTATAAAATTTCTTAACAATGCAATTGGAATTCGGGCAGGCAGGTTACTGTCACCTGATGTTCATGTGATCAGCGTGATCTCACATCCAATAATGGTGTCTGATTCATCCTCTATGATGATTCATCTGGTCACGTGAACATTAGGTGACCTAAACACTTTCCCATTGGTGGAGAGAAAAACTTTCCACCGGTCAAATCTAGCTTTGTGGCCTGCATAACTATAGACAGTATATATAAAACTAAACTCTTATTCTTTTTTTTATTAAGTAAATAATACAATACTATTATTTAGTAGTTACTAAAAAAAAGAAATAGAAAGAGTAGTTACATATATACTGGTTGAAATTTTATTTTCACCCAATATGTATGTGTGTGTATGTGTACTTCTTTAGTTGTGTTTGGGGGGAGAGATCAAGCTTTATCTCTTTAGTTTCTCATCTTAATTGTCAATGAATTAGTGTGCAGATTCCTGGGCCTATTGGGCTCTATCATATCTACATTTGGAACAGTGTATACGGAGTTGGCTTCCACCTCATCACTGCGTAGTGTATTCCATCTGTTAGGTACTCTGACAATTTTCTTTCTACACTCAAAGTTTTTCAAAGCCTCACCAAACATTCACCAACAAAACGATTCCTTTCAATCCTCAGAATTCATGAAATCTCTAATCTGGGGTCTCTCTCTCTCTCTCTTAACGAACCATAAATATTTATTTTTAATGTGCCTAATAGCATTCCCAATACACCAACTGCATCTTATAATGTTGAACGCACCTTTTAAAAAAATCATTGACAATATGATTAGAATGATATTAAGAGAGGTTTCAAAGATCTAATATTTTATAACGATCTTGGATTTTTTAATAAAAGCAAACCGGTGAGCGGTGACTCACTATTAAGTGGAGGGGAAACTTTAAGTGTAAATTGATAATGAGAATCAGGAAACAAAAATAATAAGTGCTATGAAATTTAATTATTTAATAAATTTATAAGGTGTTTAGCTAGAGGGGCTATTTTCTGGGCATAAGAAACAATTGATTTGTATTGATATTGATGATAGGTTAATATAAATGTAATTAATAAAAGAGCAATAATACAAATGACACTAATGATTTATAAATATTTGTTCCTAGTAGATAAAACGTGACTATTAAACCAATAAAAAAAGACAGATACATAAAAGAAATAGCCCAATTTTTCATTTTCTTACTGACATTGACTTTTTCTGGTGCTATTTCTGTATTCTTATTATTATTTTACCTATGAATAGTTGTTATTGGACCCCAGTAAGAATCTTCATGTATTCTGTTAGCTGTTCTCAACTCTGCAACATGCGGCTGGGGTAATAACTGAGGCAGTTGTTGAGGATTTACAGTATTCTTTGTTGATGTGGATGTTATTAACGAAAGTGGAGTATGAGTCATTGTGGTAAAAGCAATTTACTTTTATTTTTTTTAATTTTACATTTAATTAATCTTTCACTATCAAAGGGTATTAGTGCCTTTAGTCGATGGCAATTCATGAATATTAGGGCTTCTTCCAGTGGGATAAAAGGTAGTTTTTGCTTCATCCAAACGATGGCTGAAAAGAAAACGATGTATATACTTCTCGGTTGTTGGTCACATCAGAAATCACAATAGGATGATGCATCAAACAAAAAAATCCACAAGGGGCCGTGATGAGGGTTCGAACTTTTTCCCAGGATGCTCCCTGACACACCTAAGTTGACAATGCCACGACATGGCATAGTGAATGTGTGTGTGTGTGTGTGTGTGTGTGTGTGTGTGTGTGTGTGTGTGTGTGTGTGTGTGTGTGTGTGTGTGTGTGTGTGTGTGTGTGTGTGTGTGTGTGTGTGTGTGTGTGTGTGTGTGTGTGTGTGTGTGTGTGTGTGTGTGTGTGGTGTGTGTGCATGGGGAAATTGTGTAAAACCCTGGTTTGTGTCTCTGAGAGACTGCAGGATCCGTGTGAGGGCAGTAGCACTCCAAATTACAATTCTTTTAACAACTACCTATATATGCCAATTCCTTCCTTTTTATTTATGTGACGCATGGTAATGCAAATGGATACAATGAGGACGAAGAAGTACTTCCTCTACCTCAACATGATCGTCCACTTTTGAATGTCAGACGTCTCGTAGAACTATTTGAAAAAGAAACTAACAGGCCCAATCTTCAAAAAAACTATATATTTATTGTGGTGACTGACGATGGTAGAAGCCAAAAAGATTCTATAGAACCCTCTTCGTTTGTATCTTTTTATACAAAAGCTAACACCCATGTAATGTATGTTAGAACATCGTCAGGAATATCTTTTTTAGACTACATACTTCTGATGAATGCTGACCTAAGATCTATTGTGTCGATAATGTATGGGAATTAGTTTCTCCGTAACGCTGGTATGAATATGAGAATAGATATCGGTGGAGGTAAAATTTTCGTTTAATCTGTATGTATCGACCCCGATCACTTTCACTCTCTGGTCTATGAGAGTAGACAGCATAGCTAGCATCTGTAAAAAGATCTTTGAATCAGAAATAAGAATATCTCCTGGATGAACAGATATATTCATGGCATTTTCCATATTAGGATAGACTTTTTAATCAGGATTAAATTAAAAGCACAGGAACGTAGTATACCATACAAATTGAATAGATCGAATACCAATGACCCAAAGTGGATAACAAAGAATTTGAAGAACCTTATAGGTAAAAAGAGAGCTTGGTACAAAAGGATTAAAAATGGGGAGGTCACTTTAGAACAGGAATTCGTACAACTGGTTAGAAATGTTAAAAAAGAGATAAGGAAAGCAAAAAGAAACTATGAAGTTCGCATAGCAGGGCAAGCAAAGACAAATCCTAAAGGTTTTTTTTCAGTTATATCGTACTAAGACTAGGGAAAGGATAGGTCCATTAAAAACTGAGACAGGTCAAATAACAGATAGTGATGAAGAGATGAGTAGTATTTTTAAATAAATAGTTTGTATCTGTATTTACTAAAGAGGAACTTAACAATATGCCTTCAGCCGAACAAGTCTATGTGGGTGGGGACGAGGACAGGTTGACGTGTTTAACAGTTACCAGGGAGGATGTTCTTAAACAAATAGTAAAACTCAAACCAAACAAATCCCCAGGGCCGGATGAATTGTTTGCCAGGGTGCTTAAAGAATGCAAAGAGGAGCTTTGTGACCCACTGTCAACCATATTTAATAAATCAATAGAGTCAGGCAGAGTGCCAGAGTTTTGGAAAGTTGCTAATGTGATACCAGTTTTTAAGAAAGGAGATAGATCACTTGCGTCTAACTATCGACCAATTAGCCTAACGTCTATTGTGGGAAAGTTACTCGAATCTATAATAGCAAATAAAATTCGTCTTCATCTTGAAAAACATAAATTAATAATTGAGTCGCAACATGGTTTTATAAATGGCCGTTCATGTTTAACAAATTTGTTATCTTTTTATTCTAGCATTGTTGAGGCAGTTGATAGTGGTAAGGATTGCGATGTTGTGTACCTTGACTTTAGCAAAGCTTTTGATACAGTGCCACATGAAAGACTGATTAAAAAGTTAGAGTCTCATGGTATTGGGGGTGCTATATTAAGCTGGATTAGGGCATGGCTATACCAAAGGAAACAGAGAGTTAGTATAAATGGAGTCAAGTCAGAGTGGGAAAATGTTGTAAGTGGGGTGCCTCAGGGCTCTGTCCTGGGTCCTCTGTTGTTTATAATATATATAAATAATTTAGATTCAGGTTTGAGTAGCAACATTTGCAAATTTGCCGATGATACGAAAATCGGTAGGGAAATTAATTCGGAGGAGGACTCACTATCACTTCAAGTTGATCTAGATAGGGTTTTGAAATGGTCGAAGGATTGGCAGATGCAGTTTAATGCTGATAAATGTAAAGTTCTGAGGTTAGGTAATGATGATAGGGTTACAAGATACGAGCTAGATGGTGTTGAGATTGCGAAGTCGAATTGCGAAAGGGATCTGGGAGTTATGATTAGCAAGAATTTAAAACAAAAGGATCAATGCATAAATGTTCGTAATAAGGCAAATCGGACACTTGGATTTATTAATCGCAGCGTTAGTAACAAGACACCTGGTGTGGTTCTCAAGCTATATCTTGCTCTAGTCAGGCCCCATTTAGATTATGCAGTTCAGTTTTGGTCGCCATATTATAGAATGGATATAAATTCATTTGAACGTGTCCAGCGTAGGATGACTAAGTTAATTCCCCAAATTAGAAATCTTTCATATGAAGAAAGATTAACAAAGCTTAAGTTGCATTCACTGGAAAGGCGAAGAGTTAGGGGTGACATGATAGAGGTTTACAAGTGGGGTGAATGGACATAACAAAGGGGATATTAATAGGGTATTAAAAGTATCAACACAAGACAGAACACGAAACAATGGGTATAAATTGGATAAGTTTAGATTTAGGAAAGACTTGGGTAAATACTGGTTCAGTAACAGGGTTGTTGATCTGTGGAACCAATTGCCGCGTAACATTGTGGAGGTGGGGTCCCTCGATTGTTTCAAGCATGGGATGGACATGTATATGAGTGGGATTGGGTGGTTATAAATAGGAGCTGCCTCGTATGGGCCAACAGGCCTTCTGCAGTTGCCTTTGTTCTTATGTTCTTATCAACATTAAAACTTGTTATGGCGTGAAACATAAGGCCTAGATTATAAGTATTTTGTGGTCCAGTTTTACTGGAACAAGACACACCGTATATATATATATATATCAGACCTATGCTAGAAATATGCGGCTCCAGCATGGAGTCCACATCTTGTCAAAAACAAAACGAAGTTAGAAAAGGTTCAGGGGGATCTTATCTTGAGGTTATCTTGAGATGATTTCGGGGCTTTAGTGTCCCCGCGCCCCGGTCCTCGACCAGGCCTCCACCCCCAGGAAGCAGCCCGTGACAGCTGACTAACTCCCAGGTACCTATTTTACTGCTAGGTAACAGGGGCATAGGGTGAAAGAAACTTTTGCCCATTGTTTCTCGCCGGCGCCTGGGATCGAACCCAGGACCACAGGATCACAAGTCCAGTGTGCTGTCCGCTCGGCCGACCGGCTCCCAATTGGGATGCCACCAAGCTAATCCCTGTGCTGAGGGGTATGAGCTATGAGGAAAGATTAATGGAACCGAGACATGATCATTACCTTATAAATTTCTCAGAGGGATTGATACCCATCCTACTTTCAAGAGAGTACTAAAAATGTTGAATGTTGTTACAAATTTGTTTTAATATATAATATTATATAAAATTTACTTATTAAAAAGGAAAGTTGATAAAAAAAATTTTGTATGATGTTAAACTCAGTTTTTATTTCGATCAATGTTAACAAGGAGACAGACAAACACACTAGAAGTAGTAGAAATTATATCGGGAAACGTTATGAATGCTCGGACTGTAATAAAAAATTTAGATGGCCAGACTCCTTGAAGACTCACTTGAAAATACATGAAAAGCTTTATCAATGTTCTGAATGCATGAAATGTTTTAGTAAAAAGCGTACCCTGAAAATGCATTTTAAAATTCATACAGGTGAAGGTCTTCATAAATGTTCTAAGTGTGGGAGAAATTTTAATTATAAAACCAGCTTAAAGACACATTAAAAAGACATAAAGGCGAAATGCCCTATAAGTGTTATATATGCGCTAAAGGGTTTGTTAGTAGGGGCCACTTGGATGATCATCTTAATATACATAGAAGCATAAAACCTTATATATGTTCTGTGTGTGGGAGAAAGTTTACTATTAACAACCACTTGCAGAGACATTTAGAGAAAGAGGCGATATGTATTGAAAAATATAGGTAACAAGTAATTCATTAAACTGATCTATTGTGAGGGAGAGACAGGAGCAGTGTAATAGTTTACATTATTTTTAGACGCATTTAGTTTTCTTCAAGTCTTACATCAAGCATTTGACCTTCAACTGTAGATTTGAAAAACAGATTCAATTTGATTTCACAGATTTGAAAAAATTAATGAATGGTCAATTAGAAAACAGGTTTAGACCTCGTATGTATGTTCGATGTAATCTAAGTCTTTTAAATTCCGATTCTTTGACGTAGTAATATGAAAACATTATGACGACTTTTATTAAACTATTATTCTTTTAAATCTGACTCATCTGATGTCAAAATAGCACAATATTTAAACGAGGAACAATAAAAGAATTGGGGTAGTAATGCTAATTTGGAAGTTTTTTAAATTTATGGATCTTTTTTTAAATTTTAAACTTTTTTACTTATGTGGTATATAATTTTTTCTCCTTATAAAAAATCTATAGAATCTTTTAATCTTTTATAAAATAAAAATATAATAATATAATTTTCTTTTTTCATATATAAGAAAGGAGTAAATATTTATATATATGTACATATATATAGTATAATCGAACCATGACAAGACGATGGAGAGAAGTCTTACAAAATGAACGTGATGAAGATAACGTGGGTGAAAGTGATAGAAATTGGCTACCATTACCACCTCATCCCAAGATAAATTATCTCGAGAAACGTTATCAGTGTTCCGATTGTAATAAGAAATTCAGATGGCCAGACTCCCTGAAGACACACTTAAAAATTCACGAAAAGCCCTATCAATGTTCTGAATGCATGAAAAATTTTACACATAAACGTACCTTGAAAACGCACCTGAAAAAAACTACAGGTAAAGATCTTTATAAATGTTCTACGTGTGGAAATTTTTTTAATTTTAAAATGTGCTTTAAGAGACATCTTAATATACATACAGGCAAAAAGCCTTATATGTGTTAAAGGTTTCTTCCTTAAGATTTACTCGAACGATCATATTAATAATTAACATATAGGCATAAAGCAATATATATGTTTTATATGTAGGAGAAGTTTTAGCATTAACAACAGCTTGAAGAGACATTCGGAGAAAGATTTCATATGTACTACAGAATATAGGTAACATTCATTCATCTAACTGAGCAAATAATAAAGTAGAAAAATCATGAGGGAGAGAAGGGAACTGTGTATAGGTTATTATTATTATAATTAGATGCATTCAGTTTTTGACAGGTCTTACTACAAAATAAATCAATATGTTTAGTTAAAGACTAGCCCCAAGCATCTGACCTCCAACCATGGACAGACAGATTGACTCAATCTTAGAACAAAGAAATCACAATGATGTGATATATCAAAGAGAAAATTGAAGGGGTTAAGGCATGAAATTAAGCCATTGTAAACAATATGTTATAACCACTAACTAACTCTGACAGCCGGGATGACAGTTATTAGACTTAGAGGTTTTAATTTCATGCATGTAACTGTTAATGATTTCAAACATTGTTCAATAGACGTTTCAAGTACAATATCTTTTAATTGATTCTTGTCTTTCAAAGTAAATATAACTTCAAGCACGCACATATTTCAAAAATACAGTTCTTTATATTAATTATATTAATAAATATATAATATATATAATGTAAATATAATATATATAATAATATTATATCAATATATATATGCTTACTTAATGAAAGGGTTTAGAGTTTTCTAATATTTTCATATTTCAAAACTGATTCAATGGAATTTTTTATGATTCCCAAGGAAAAAATAACTATTTAAATGTAACTAACTCAGAATTTAGTGCCGAGAGAACAAAATTTAGCACCGAGAACACAGATTTTTGTATCAAGAATACTGAATTTAGTACCGAGTTTGGCAGTCAAAGAAACCCAAAAATAATGACATTTTAGAAAAGTAACTTTTTTCTAAGAATTTTCTTTAGATTTATAATATTTTATATACCAAAAAGAGATGATAAAACTAGAAAAAATCCTTTACTGCCACTTTTTATTGACTTTTATTACAATTTATTAACATAATTTTATGCAATAAGGAGATATTAATGTTTAGGAGTAACTTGTTTTCATGATTTTTATATATTATTTTGAAATATTATTGTGAAAATAAAATTATGAAAGGTTTCTCCAGGTATATATAATATAAATTGATTTCCAGTTGATTAATTTTATGAAACAAATTTTATATGTGTTGTGTATGTTTTAAGAATTTATATAATATTTCTTATTTTATTTAATTTTTTTATATATATTTTTACATAACAATACTCGAAGTCTATACTGGAGGTCTTTAACTCGCAAAATATATTATTTGTGGGTAATAAAACCCAAAAATTATTTTTTGGGAATATTATAAAATGCCCAAATTTATTTTTGTAAAGGTATTTTATATCATAAATTAAATAATTTGTCCTAAACAAAATGTAAACTTTGTCACCTAAAAAACAAAGTATTTACTTTTGGTTTTTACTTGGCAAAAATATATTTTTTTTGTGAAATAAAACCTCCAAATTTTTTTTTTGTAAATAATTTTAAATGTATTTTATAGAATCAATTATATAATTTTAAAAAGTTACCTTTGAATGTGAGATACAAAAGATAAAAAAACTATTAATGAGATTTGGTATTTACGTAACATGTCGTATCAGCAGTTGTTGTTTAAATGATTTTTCGCACTTATCCAAACATGGTATGATAAAGGATTTTGAAATGTATGAGTATTTGATTATTATTATTATCAACAATTTTTACAGATTTGTACATTATGTCGGCATTTGGGGGATACACCTTTGACCTATCTCTGGCAAATACATCTGTGATTCATACACGGCAAGAGTTTACAATGACACACTAGAATCTTCCTATAGCGATTATCACTGAGAAAATAACCAGACTGTCTTCGAACGACTTCTCGAAGACCTACTGTCTCACTCTTATTAATTTGATTTGGTATAATTCTGTCTACACATTTATCGAAGTCAGTCCTAGAAAGATACTGATCGATGGTTCCAAATTTGGTGGCCACACGATATAAATCTCTCCGGTGATCAATTTCGATAACTATTCCACTGATGGTATGCATCCCCATCTTCGATTCTCTGTCTGCTTTAGGGATTATGACATTAACTGCATCGTATAAACTTATAGGTGTAACATCTGATGAAGACTAAGACAACATTTTAAAAGTGTTACTCTTCTGGCGCTCCTTCACTCTACTTCATATTTCTTTTACTTTTTTGACATGCAAGTGATCGGGAGGATGGTTGTCGATGTCTGCATCGATATTGTTGTTATTTTCGTCGGACTCCGAATCAGTACGAGATGGTGTGTCCTCTGAATTGTTCAGTTGTCTAATTATTATCTTAGGTGATAACACTACAAGAGGAGACCGTGATGATGGTCGAAGATGTGGCTCTTGTGGTAGTGGAGATGATAATATCATCCCATGATCAGAAGACGAAGGTATAGTAGGAGCTGCTGCCATTTCTTCATTGTTAACTCGACCCAATGGGGCTTCCGTTACTTTGAACAGTTTGTCATCTATTATCTTCAGGGGTAATAATATTGGTGGCAATGATGGTGATGGTGGGGATGGTGGTGATGGTGGTGAACTTGGTGGCGGAGATCTTATTATTATCATCTCATGATGAGAAGACGAAGGTGTAGTAGGAGCTGCTCCAATTTCTTCATTGTTGACTTCATCTAACGGTTCTCCTGTTATTTTGTTCAGCTCGTCATCCATTATCTCCTGGGGGAATAATATTGGTGGCAATGATGGTGGCGGTGGAGGTGGGGAGATTATTATTATCTCAGGCGCAGAACTTGTAGTTGTATTCGAATGTGAAGATATGATGGATTGATGTTGTTGTTGAGGTAATATTGGTGATGATGACTGTAATTAAAAGAAAATATATATAAATACTATATACTGTCGCTTCTTGGCTTTACTTTTCTTAATAAATATAAATAGGCAACTATTCATCAAATTAACCTTCCAAAAATTTATAATTATCATATGCTATCCCATTGTTTGTTGTTAACTCACTCACTCTTTTTGGAAGTTAACTAATGAAGTAGAAATTTTAATGTTTCTCTTTCTTTACAGATTGATTATTTTAATATTGTACAACTCAAGGAAACGGATATGATGAATATAATCTCAGTATCAATTATAATCTATATGTCAACCATTAATTAATAAATAGATACCTCTGAATCCCTGGTGTTGATAATAGTTTCGTTCTGGTTCCCAGCCTCAGCAGTCGGTGGGTGGTTGACGGCAATGGTGTTCTTCAACATCTTGTTCTCGACTTCGTTCCTGGTCTCCAATAGGATCATCTTCTTCCTCCTCCTCTTCTTCAATTAGATTCATCGTTAATAAGTCTTCTTCAGTGATATCCTTTCCTTGCAGCTGTTTGTACATCGATGGTGAGAGTTCCGTTTGCATACCGATGGGGGGTTCGATCCCAAAGACCGCCTTGTACGGTGACAGTCCAACTCCCCGCGAATATGCTATATTCTTATTAAATTGTACGAATGGAAGACCGGCCGACCAATCGCGAGTTCGATTCTAACACATCCAACTCCCAAGCATTTTTGTAATGTCGCCGTTGGCCCGTTCTATGCTTCCCTGACTCTGGGGATGCCGGGGCTTACCGTTTATTAGGATTAATTTGGGCCATAATTCCGTCCGTAACTGATGAATCACTGCTGCCACGAATTCACGGCCGTTGTCGCTTTGCAGATATCGAGGGGGCTCCAATGAGCGTAAAGATATCCAGCAAATGACGAGCGACTTCTATTGCCTGTTTAGAGCAAAGAGGTCGGAGAACTGGGAACTTGGTTAGATTGTCTTGGTAATGAAGAATGTAGTTGAACAAACATCCCCCATCCTTATGCATGTCAATCAAATCTATCTGTCCTCTCTCTCCGAAGCTCTCAGACACGATGGGTTTAACTACCCCTTTCTTACACCTGGAAACACGTTTTAAGTTGCAAATTTGACATAAAGAAATGAATAGTTTTACTTCTTCTTGGGTTACGTTAGCAACTGTCTTGCTTACTTGAAAATAAGTTCTTTTTTCTCCCCCATGGCCGACCGCGTTATGGGCGTCGTAAATTGTGTCATATAGTTGCCCCTGGTGTATAAATCTGCGGTATACACGTTGAGGGTCTAATGCGGAGGTTGCTGCTGCTGTTGATGTTGAGCTAATTAACTTGCGTTTTTTTCCCCGCTTCAGTCTCTTCTCGGTTTCATCTATGCTGACCAGAATGTCTTCTCCGAACATGTTTTTCACATCGTATCGCGACAACAGATCGTATTCATGGGAAGTTTTTGTAGTCTTCTTAAGTTTAGCTGCATTTACTTCACTAATGTATTTCTTTAACTTTTCGTGACTAAAAATCTTTCGACGTTGTCCGCGTCATTTTGACAACATTTGTCGTATCTGAAGCTCAAATTCTTGTTTGTGATGAACTTCTTCGTCTCTCTTTTCATTTTCACTTCTTTGTCCACAAGTCAATAATGACGCTGGAGCGCTTGAAGGTACTGATTCGAGTGTGTCCATCGTGTGGGTATCTGATTGACGCTGATATATATGACTGACTCCGCCTTATGTCGTTACCTCACTTTACCGTGGTCAGGCGACGATCGACCAATCACGAGCCTGCTTTCTTTGCTTAATGGGCAGTTACAATTTGTGCATACATGGACAACTTGTGTACACTCGGCCAAAAACGACAGTGGCCTACCTTGAGGATACCTTGAGGTGCTTCCGGGGCTTAGCGTCCCCGTGGCCCGGTCGTCGACCAGGCCTCCTGGTTGCTGGACTGATCAACCAGGCTGTTGGACGCGGCTGCTCGCAGCCTGACGTATGTGTCACAGCCTGGTTGATCAGGTATCCTTTGGAGGTGCTTATCCAATTCTCTCTTGAACACTGTGAGGGGTCGGCCAGTTATTCCCCTTATGTGTATTGGAAGCGTGTTGAACAGTCTCGGGCCTCTGATGTTGATAGAGTTCTCTCTCAGAGTACCTGTTGCACCTCCACTTTTCAACTGGGGTATTCTGCTTATCCTGCCATGTCTTCTGGTCTCATGTGATGTTATTTCTGTGTGCAGGTTTGGGACCAGCCCCTCTAACATTTTCCACGTGTAAATTATTATATATCTCTCCCGCCTGCGCTCAAGGGAGTACAGATTTAGGCTCTTTAGTCGGTCCCAATAGTTTAGGTGTTTTACTGAGGGAATTCTAGCAGTATAGGATCTCTGCACGCTCTCCAGGTCAGCAATTTCTCCAGCTTTGAAAGGGGCTGTCATTATGCAGCAGTACTCCACTCTAGAGAGCACAAGTGTTTTGAAAAGTGTCATCATCGGTATAGCATCTCTAGTGTGAAAAGTTCTTGTTACCCTACCTGTCATTTTTCTTGCAGTTGTGACGGCTACTTTATTGTGTTTTTTAAAGGTAAGGTCTTCCGACATGAGTACACCCAGATCCTTTACATTGCCTTTTCGTTCTATGTCATGATTTGCCTGAGTTTTGTACGTGGTTTCCGTTTTTATATTTTCATTTCTTATCTTCGTTAAACACCATATTATTTTCTGTAGCCCATAGAAAGACCTGATCAACATCTGACTGGAGGTTTGCCGTGTCCTCTATGTTGCCTACTCTCATGAAGATCCTAGTGTCATCTGCAAAGGATGATACAGTGCTATAGGTTGTGTTCTTGTCTATGTCCGATATGAGGATGAGAAAAAGTACTGGAGCAAGCACAGTACCCTGGGGGACTGAGCTCGTCACGGTTGATGAGCTGGATTTTATTTTGTTGACTATTACACATTGGATTCTGTTGGTCAGGAAATTGTAGATCCATCTGCCTATTTTTCCGGTAATTCCTTTTGAACGCATTTTATGTGCAATAACGCCATGATCACATTTATCAAGAGCTTTTGCGAAATCTGTGTAAATTACATCAGCGTTTTGTTTGCCTTCCATAGCATCTAATGCCATATCATAGTGGTCCTGCAACTGGGACAGGCAAGAGCGCCCTGTTCTGAAACCGTCTTGTCCGGGGTTATGGAGATGCTGTGATTCCATGTATTTTGTGATCTTACTTCTTAGCACTCTCAAATTTTTTTTTATAATGTGCGATGTTAGTGATATCGGTCTGTAATTTTTTGCCTCTGCCTTATTTCCTCCTTTATGAAGTGGTGCTATCTCACCTGTGTTTAGTATATCAGGAATAACGCCAGTATCTAAGCTTTGTCTCCACAGAATGTGGAGGGCCTGCGATAGTGTTTTTTTACAGTTCTTGATGAATATGGAGTTCCAAGAATCCGGGCCTGGTGCAGAGTGCATAGGCATACTGTTTATGGCTTCTTCAAAATCTAGTGGGGATAGGGTGACGTCTGATATATGATTTGATGTTGGTATCATATCCATGAAAAATTCATTTGGGTTATCAATCTTTAGTGCGTTTAATGGCTCACTGAAAACATAGTCGTACTGCTTCCTCAGTAGCTCGCTCATTTCTTTGTTGTCATCTGTGAAAGTTCACAACAAAGAAATGAGCGAGCTACTGAGGAAGCAGTACGACTCTGTTTTCAGTGAGCCATTAAACGCATTAAAGATTGATAACCCAAATGAATTTTTCATGGGTATGATACCAACATCAAATCATATATCAGACGTCACCCTATCCCCACTAGATTTTGAAGAAGCCATAAACAGTATGCCTATGCACTCTGCACCAAGCCCGGATTCTTGGAACTTGGCCTTGCTGAATTAACTAAGTGAGACGATAGCCTTACATATTAGGCCAAGTAATGAGTTATGGCTATTAGGTACGACATATATATATATATATATATATATATATATATATATATATATATATATATATATATATATATATATATATTAGTATATTTTGGTAGCAGTCTTTCCTGTAGACATATATTATTAAATATGACCGAAAAAGTAAGATTAATAATTCTAACACGAATTTTCTCGATCTTTCTTACGTTTCTTTTCACTGTTGATGGTAATTCAAAGATCAATTCTCCAAAATTCATTTTTATTTCTAGTCTGACGCGACACTTGAGTGCGTTTAGTAAAACTTACTACATTTTCAAAGACTTTAGTTTACAAACACACAACTGAAACTGAATAGAGCTTACACATCTTCGATTTTATATCTACATTTGGGTGATGTGGATGAGGTGAAAACAAACTTTCAACAATGGGTATTGAATGGGTATTAAATTCAAACACAAGACAGAACACGAAACAATGGGTATTGAATGGAAGTAATTGTAGAAAGCCTATTGTTCCATATTTCTTGATGCTTCTATATTGGAGCGGAGTCTTGAAGTGGGTAGAATATAGTTGTGCATTAATTGGCTGTTGATTGCTGGTGTTGACTTCTTGATGTGTAGTGCCTCGCAGACGTCGAGCCGCCTGCTATCGCTGTATCTATCGATGATTTCTGTTTTGTTTGCTAAGATTTCTCTGGTGATGGTTTGGTTGTGGGAAGAGTCTTTATGTTCCTTAATGGAGCCCTGTTGCTTATGCATCGTTAAACACCTGGTAAGAGATGTTGTTGTCTTGCCTATATACTGAGTTTTATGAGGCTTACAATCCCCAAGAGGGCATTTGAAGGCATAGACGACGTTGGTCTCTTTTAAAACGTTCTGCTTTGTTTCTGGACAGTTTCTCATGAGTAGGCTGGCCGTTTTTTTGGTTTTATAGTAAATTGTCAGTTGTATCTTCTGATTTTTGTCTGTAGGGATAACGTTTCTACTGACAATATCTTTCAGGACCCATTCCTCCGTTTTATGGGCTGTGGAAAAGAAGTTCCTGTAAAATAGTCTAATAGGGGGTATAGGTGTTGTGCTAGTTGTCTCTGCAGAGGTTGCATGGCGTTTCACTTTCCTTCTTATGATGTCTTCGACGAAACCATTGGAGAAGCCGTTGTTGACTAGGACCTGCCTTACCCTACAGAGTTCTTCGTCGACTTGCTTCCATTCTGAGCTGTGGGTGAGGGCACAGTCAACATAAGCGTTAACAACACTCCTCTTGTACCTGTCCGGGCAGTCACTGTATATATATATATATATATATATATATATATATATATATATATATATATATATATATATATATATATATATATATATATATATATATATATATATATTGTGACGATAACGCGTTGGTGTTCGGCTGTTCAAAGCTAGGGGTATGGCCTCGTCACATAGTATTAAAAAAAAATAGAAAATCTGGAACTTCGTCTGTGGTAAGGTAAGGAGAAGACACACAAAACACAAGTAAATTTTAACAATGAAATTTTAATTACGTTAAAGAAATAAAACATGAATAAAATGGTCAAACAAATTCGTATAATAAAATCAATCAAAATAATAAGAATAATTAAATGACACAATGAAAAGTTATGTTAAGACAAAATAACAAGAAGTGCAATAGACAAGTATGAGAGGTGCTGGAATATTGGCTTTAAGCTATCACCTCTCTCAGTATACGTACGCTAAAGCTTACGTCTAGCAGGGAGAAGTGTTAACTGTGAAAGCACGGAATATTCTGAGGACTGAGGTCGTGGCGGCCCCAGACATCAAGTAGTATGGGAGGGTGGAGTGCAGTTGCTGCCCGACCGACGACCAATCAGAGGAGCCGGCAGCAAGACAGGTAGTTTGGCGGTTTGAGTCTGAGCAGGTGTTCTTGGCTGCATACGTTTTGCTCTCTGGCAAACCTTGCTGGTGTTGTTGTCGTTGTTGGACATTTCTTCCATAGTAGTTTTATATAGTTGTAACGACGTAATTGTGGAGGGAAGAGCAGGCTCAATCTCTTGAAGGAGATTATTGTCACAATATATATATATATATATATATATATATATATATATATATATATATATATATATATATATATATATATATATATATATATATATATATACACATATATATATATATATATATATATATATATATATATATATATATATATATATATATATATATATATATATATATGTATGTATATTTTGGTAGCAGTCTTTCCTGTAGACATATATTATTAAATATGACCGAAAAAGTAAGATTAATAATTCTAAGACGAATTTTCTCAATCTTTTGTACATTTCTTTTCACTGTTGGTGGTAATTCAAAAATCAATTCTCCAAAATTCATTTTTATTTTTAGTCTGACGCGACACTTGAGCGCGTTTCGTAAAACTTATTACATTTTCAAAGACTTTAGTATACACAACTGAATAGAACTTACACATCTCCGATTTGTTTATATCTACATTTGAGTGAAGTGGATGGGGTGAGGTGGTATTTAATAAGGTATTAATTTCATCAACACAAGACAGAACACGAAACAATGGGTATTGAATAGAAGTGATTGTGGAAAGCCTATTGGTCCATATTTCTTGATGCTTCTATATTGGAGCGGAGTCTTGAGGTGGGTAGAATATAGTTGTGCATTAATTGGCTGTTGATTCATGGTGTTGACTTCTTGATGTGTAGTGCCTCGCAAACGTCAAGCCGCCTGCTATTGCTCTATCTATCGATGATTTCTGTGTTGTTTACTAGGATTTCTCTGGGGATGGTTTGGTTGTGGGAAGAGATTATATGTTCCTTAATGGTCATTGAAAGCAAAGGTCAACAAACTAATCGAAACTGTGAACGCCAAGAAATCAGGACTCCACCTGCCAAAGATTATTGGGGAATATAAACCTGGATATGCGTATGGAAATGTCAAGACACACAAGCCTGGAAACCCACTTCGGCCAATCATTAGCCAGATACCCACACCCACGTACAGACTAGCGAAGCGACTCAACGGCCTGCTGACTCTTTATGTCCCTTGCGCCTTCAGCCTGAAGTCGCCAAAGGAATTTGTTGACTTACTGCGGGGCACACGGGCCACAGGAATAAGAGCCTCATTGGACGTAGAATCGCTGCTCACCAACGTACCAGTGGACGAGACAATCGGGATGATAACCGACAGAGTGTATCGTGATCCAGCCTGTACTCCTCTTGACATACCAGAAAATATCCTAAGGAAACTACTCCAAGCTTGTACTAAAGAGGCACCCTTCTTGAGCCCGGATGGGCACATGTATAAGCAAGTAGATGGGGTCGCCATGGGTTCTCCCCTAGGTGTCCTGTTTGCAAACTTCTACATGGGTACCATCGAGCAAAAAGTCTTAGTCGACATGAACTTGAAACCGGCCACATACTGCAGGTATGTTAATGACATTTTTACACAGGTACCTGATGTCAGACATCTGCAGGAGCTGAAGGAGGCATTTGAGCGGAGTTCCGTACTGCATTTCACTTACGAGATGGAAAAGGATGGGAAGCTGCCCTTTCTAGATGTAACAGTCATGGAAAAGAGCGGAGGTTTCCACACTGCAGTCTACACTAAGGAAACGAACATAGGAATGTGCCTAAATGCCAAAAGCGACTGCCCAGATAGGTACAAGAGGAGTGTTGTTAATGCATATGTCGACCGTGCTCTCAGCCACAGCTCAGAATGGAAGCAAGTCGACGAAGAACTCTGTAGGGTAAGGCAGGTCCTAGTCAACAACGGCTTCTCCAATGGTTTCGTCGAAGACATCATAAGAAGGAAAGTGAAATGCCATACAACCTCTGAAGAGACAACCAACACAACACCTATACCCCCTATTAGACTATTTTACAGGAACTTCTTTTCCACAGCTCATAAAATAGAAGAAAGGGTCCTGAAAGATATTGTTAATAGAAACGTTATCCCTACAGACAAAAATCAGAGGATACAACTGACGATTTACTATAAAACCAGAAAAACGGCCAGCCTACTCATGAGAAACTCTCCAGACACAATGCTGAACTTTTTAAAAGAGACCAACGTCGTCTATGCCTTCAAATGCCCACTTGGGGACTGTAAGCTCCAAAAAAAAACAGTATATAGGCAAGACAACAACATCTCTTTCTAGGCGTTTAACGATGCATAAGCAACAGGGCTCCATTAAGGAACATATAATCTCTTCCCACAACCAAACCATCGCCACAGAAATCCTAGTAAACAACACAGAAATCATCGATAGATACAGCGATAGCAGGCGGCTTGACGTTTGCGAGGCACTACACATCAAGAAGTCAACACCAGCAATCAACAGCCAATTAATGCACAACAATATTCTACCCACCTCAAGACTCCGCTCCAATATAGAAGCATCAAGAAATATGGACCAATAGGCTTTCCACAATCACTTCTATTCAATTCCCATTGTTTCGTGTTCTGTCTTGTGTTGATGAAATCAATACCTTATTAAATACCATCTCACCCCATCCACCTCACTCAAATGTAGATATAAACAAATCGAAGATGTGTAAGTTCTATTCAGTTGTGTATACTAAAGTCTTTGAAAATGTAATAAGTTTTACGAAACGCGCTCAAGTGTCGCGTCAGACTAGAAATAAAAATGAATTTTGGAGAATTGATTTTTGAATTACCACCAACAGTGAAAAGAAATGTACGAAAGATTGAGAAAATTCGTGTTAGAATTATTAATCTTACTTTTTCGGTCATATTTAATAATATATATATATATATATATATATATATATATATATATATATATATATATATATATATATATATATATATATATATATATATATATATATATATATATATATATATATACTTTTGGTGTATATATATATATATATATACACCAAAATACTAAATTAATACTAAAATACTAAAAATTAATATTATAAAAATAAAATAAATTACAAAATAATAAATTAAATACTCCGAAATTACCATCTCTTTTAAGGGTCTGAGCAGGTGGTGGAGAGGGTTAAGGCGTACCTGTTATGCCAGTTGCTGGAAGGCTTCTGTGCTGGCTAGGGTTCGAGTCTCCTGGTGGGAAAGTGTTCTAAAGTTGTATACTTCACTCTCGTGTTTAGGAGAGTTGTGCCTTAAGCATAGACACTGTGTCTTCCCATATTAACAGGGACTTGATGAAATTAACGTCTAAATGACCCCTCACTTGCTCTAGTGCTCTTGGGAGGTGGTGAGCTTTGGTGTATTTAAATACTCCGAAATTACCATCTCTTTTAAGGGTCTGAGCAGGTGGTGGAGAGGGTTAAGGCGTACCTGTTATGCCAGTTGCTGGAAGGCTTCTGTGCTGGCTAGGGTTCGAGTCTCCTGGTGGGAAAGTGTTCTAAAGTTGTATACTTCACTCTCGTGTTTAGGAGAGTTGTGCCTTAAGCATAGACACTGTGTCTTCCCATATTAACAGGGACTTGATGAAATTAACGTCTAAATGACCCCTCACTTGCTCTAGTGCTCTTGGGAGGTGGTGAGCTTTGGTGTATTTAAATACTCCGAAATTACCATCTCTTTTAAGGGTCTGAGCAGGTGGTGGAGAGGGTTAAGGCGTACCTGTTATGCCAGTTGCTGGAAGGCTTCTGTGCTGGCTAGGGTTCGAGTCTCTTGGTGGGAAAGTGTTCTAAAGTTTTATACTTCACTCTCGTGTTTAGGAGAGTTGTGCCATATATATATATATATATATATATATATATATATATATATATATATATATATATATATATATATATATATATATATATATATATATATATATATATATATATATATGTATATATATATATATATATATATATATATATATATATATATATATATATATATATGTATATATATATATATATATATGTATATATATATATATATATATATATATATATATATATATATATATATATATATATATATATATATATATATATATATATATATATATATATATATATATATATATGCAAACAAGCCTGAATGGTCCCCAGGACTATATACAACTGAAAACTCACACCCCAGAAGTGACTCGAACCCATACTGCCAGGAGCAACGCAACTGGTATGTATGGGTTCAAACTCACCCCAAAGAATGAGGTGATTTGATAAAATGCTATGCCCAAGATTACCATCCGAGTGCCGGCGGGGAAGTGGTTCAAATAGCTTCGGCTATCACTTCCTTTTGTCCGGTCGTGATGGTCAAGCGGATTAAGGCGTCCCTGTACATACCAGTTGCGTTGCTCCTGGCAGTATGGGTTCGAGTCACTTCTGGGGTGTGAGTTTTCAGTTGTATATAGTCCTGGGGACCATTCAGGCTTGTTTGCATTTGTGTTCCTCACGTGTGCCCCAAAGAATGAGGTGATTTGATAAAATGCTATGCCCAAGATTACCATCCGAGTGCCGGCGGGGAAGTGGTTCAAATAGCTTCGACTATCACTTCCTTTTGTCCGGTCGTGATGGTCAGGCGGATTAAGGCGTCCCTGTACATACCAGTTGCGTTGCTCCTGGCAGAATGGGTTCGAGTCACTTCTGGGGTGTGAGTTTTCAGTTATATATATATATATATATATATATATATATATATATATATATATATATATATATATATATATATATATATATATATATATATATATATATATATATATATATATATATATATATATATATATATATATTAGTATATTTTGGTAGCAGTCTTTCCTGTAGACATATATTATTAAATATGACCGAATAAGTAAGATTAATAATTCTAACACGAATTTTCTCAATCTTTCGTACATTACGCTTCACTGTTGGAGGTAAATCAAAAATCCTTCTCCAAAATTCTTTTTTATTTCTAGTCTGACGCGACACGGGCGCGCTTCGTAAAACTTATTACATTTTCAAAGACTTCGCAAATACACAACTGATTAGAACGTATCTCTGATTTTATATCTACATTTGAGTGAGGTGGGAAGGGTGATGTGGCATTAACACAAGACAGAACAGGAGGGGATATTAATAGGGTATTAAAAGTATCAACACAAGACAGAACAGAAACAATGGGTATTGAATAGAAGTGTTTGTAGAAAAGCCTATTGGTCCATATTTCTTGATGCTTCTATATTGGAGCGGAGTCTTGAGGTGGGTAGAATATAGTTGTGCAATAATTGGTTGTTGATTGCTGGTGTTGACTTCTTGATGTGTAGTGCCTCGCAAACGTCAAGCCGCCTGCTATCGCTGTATCTATCGATGATTTCTGTGTTGTTTACTAGGATTTCTCTGGCGATGGTTTGGTTATGGGAAGAGATTATATGTTCCTTAATGGAGCCCTGTTGCTTATGCATCGTTAAACGCCTAGAAAGAGATGTTGTTGTCTTGCCTATATACTGGGTATTTTGGAGCTTACAGTCCCCAAGTGGGCATTTGAAGGCATAGACGACATTAGTCTCTTTTAAAGCGTTCTGTTTTGTGTCTGGAGAGTTTCTCATGAGTAGGCTGGCCGTTTTTCTGGTTTTATAGTAAATCGTCAGTTGTATCCTCTGATTTTTGTCTGTAGGGATAACGTTTCTATTAACAATATCTTTCAGGACCCTTTCCTCCGTTTTATGAGCTGTGGAAAAGAAGTTCCTGTAAAATAGTCTAATAGGGGGTATAGGTGTTGTGTTAGTTGTCTCTTCAGAGGTTGCATGGCTTTTCACTTTCCTTCTTATGATGTCTTCGATGAAACCATTGGAGAAGCCGTTATTGACTAGGACCTGCCTTACCCTCTGTAGAAGAACTCTGTGAAGAACTCTGTAGGGTATATATATATATATATATATATATATATATATATATATATATATATATATATATATATATATATATATATATATATATATATATATATATATGTATATATATATATATGTCGTACCTAGTAGCCAGAACGCACTTCTGAGCCTAATATGCAAGGCCTGATTTGCCTAATAAGCCAAGTTTTCATGAATTAATGTTTTTTCGATTACCTAACCTACCTAACCTAACCTAACCTAACTTTTTTGGCTACCTAACCTAACCTAACCTATAAAGATAGGTTAGGTTAAGTTAGGTAGGGTTGGATAGGTTCGGTCATATATCTACGTTAATTTTAACTCCAATAAAAAAAATTGACCTCATACATAATGAAATGGGTAGCTTTTTAGAAATGGGCAGCTCGGGGGGACAGTATGGTGCTTCTGTAGTTACCTCGAATGTTTCACCTTCATGGTAATTGTTGCTATGACCACACTAGATGTTAACAGTGACAGCAATGTCTCCCTCTTGCTACAGATGAGCTCCTGACTTACCTGCCGTGGATCTCTGGTCAGCCTGACGGCGGCACCGCTGAGAACTGCCTCGCCTTGGACCTCAACTCTAAGAACTTTTTTGACCACAATTGTTTGGCAGCTTTATGGTTTGTGTGTGAGAAACCTGTCCACTAGTGGTCGTCCCCACCAGTACCAGTTTTGCTCTAAGTGGTCGTGGCCGCCGCCATTGATGCTCATTAGGAGTCGTCACCACTGGTGCTAGCAATGCTCACTAGAAGTCGTCACCACTGGTGCTAGCAATACTAACTAGAAGTCGTCGCTACTGGTGCTAGTGATGCTCACAAGGAATCGTCACCACTGGTACTAGTGATGCTCACTAGAAGTCGTCGCTACTGTTGCTAGTGATGCTCACAAGGAGTCGTCACCACTGGTACTAGTGACGCTCACTAGAAGTTGTCACCACTGGTGCAAGTGATGCCCATAAATGTAGTAACTCAATAAACCATATGTAACTAATATGCTCTGTATTAAAATATTGCCTCAGTATAGCAGTATAATATCATATTCTATCATCACCAGTTATATTCTCATAAATGAACCAATATTCTTCAACTCCAAGCACCATTTCTCCTCCAAGGAAGTCACCAAATTGGCAGGAACTCAAAGGTGAGAGGCTGAGGAAACACCACTTAGTAAACCCAACTATTTTCACAATATAACTATATACACAATATTTTTCACAGATATATACAAGCCCACAACACTCTCCTCGCGTCACAGTCTGAGACCCACACCAGAAACTATTGGTCACATCCTAAACCCTAATTACCCTCTCTCTAAATCTCCGAAGACTTTCCTTAACTCTCCCTTAAATTACCAGCCAATGTTAGTGACTCATATACTCACACATGCTAAACATAAACCAACTCCCAACTTCAACACAGACATCTGCGGGCACTGGGTGGGTGTGGGTGAGTGTAGCAACCAGCTTGGATATGTTGCACTGATTTAAAGCTAAGGTGGCTGAGTCCACAATAGTTCCTGGCCCTCCGCATTGAGGTCCTACTCAACACTAAGAGCTGCCACTTGCTGGCATTAGTACTGTTATGATCCCAGGTAGCTGAAAAACGAGTCTCCCCTTGAGAATTATTCTACCAGGCCTGATAACTAAGAGGGTAAGGAGATATGGATCTAGATATTCATATAGTAAATGCTCGATTGCATTTGGCAAATAATTTGCAAGTATGGGCAGTGAATAAGGATAAATAAATGACTGGTCATAAGATGTAGAGAGTTTGCTGGGAGTGTGAGGCTCGCTTCTGTAGGACTTTGACCCCACTTGAGCACCAGACATCGTCAGGGGAAACCGCGCTCCGTGTTAGCTCCTGTTAGAGAGGAGCCCCCTAGTTGATATGCCTTCAAGAGTAAGGAAGTGTGCAGACATTTCAGTTGTAGAATCAGGCTGGAAAAGTTGTGGTCTCACGTCCTGGACGGCAGGAAGAGTTGTGAAGCCGCCCAGAAACATTTTCGGGGGCAGCAGTGTATGCGCTCTGATCAGGCGACATCGAGGAGTGCCCTCCCAAGAGACACTATTGTGGTAAGCCCAATTTTAACTAGTTAATAGTGATTCCCTATAGTTGATCGTGTGCCCAGCGATCGTAGCAACTGTCTGTTGATATGTTAGGCATGTTTTGATAAGGCAGGAGGCCTAAATAAGTGAGTAAAGATGGAGGAACGTCCTAGAGGGCAGAGCGGCATCCTTTCCCTCCGACTGCTTGTGAGTGACTGAGGGAGCCTGGCTCCTGGCGGAGGACCTGCCCCGCAGCGGCCGGCAGAGGGATCGCTCAGCGGGAGGCGGAACTAGAACCCACCCAAACGAGGGAGTCCATACTCACGGCGTTGGGGAAATAGAGAGATGTCAAGTGAAATATTTATTGTGTGTGATTCATTTCAGTTATGTGTTTGTAGAGGAATATTTTTATTGGCATATCGATGGGTCGCAGGTTTGTTCTGAGGAAGGAGTTGATGGGAGTACTTTGAGGCAAAGAGAAGAAGTTGATGATTGGAACTTCAAGGCTGTAGGGGTAAATGTTGTACTCTGTGGAAGTGCAAGCCCTAAAGTGAGGAATTGGACCTTATACTGTGAGAAAAGGAGCAGTGAAGTTTCACATGTTTCTGTGGAAACGGTAGTGGAGTACCACTGGAGTTCAAGGAGAACTTCGTGGTGCAGCAGCCTGGAAGAGCTGCAGAAGATCCTGGTAGATGAACCTGGAAGAACCTGATGATGTCAGGGTAGGGAACTTGCAGATGTGGGAAGGAAGTTCTTGTTGACTACTTGTCGGAAGTTGGTAGAGTGCTTGATTGTCGTTAGCGTGCAAGACACAGTGAAAGGTGAGCGATTGATTATCATTTCTTCGCCAAGGAATGCTGATGCTGAAGTTTACAGAGAGTTACAGCTATAGACTGGATTACCTACAGAGATATGTTCTAGGACTGATAGGGTGGTTGGTTATCACTTACTTGTGCTGAAGTTTATAGAGTTACAACTGTAGGCTGAATTACCTACCCTAGAACATACGTATATGTTCTAGGGCTGATTGTGCTGTATTTTTCTTGTATGATTTATTCAATTGGTGAGGTGGATAGTGTAAGTGGCGAGACAGAAGTTGGGAAGTCACTTGGTATAAGTGATTTATAGACTTCTGATGGATTTGATCTGCAACCAGGTTATATCATAAAGTGTAGAGGTTTATATTCCTTTTATTATATGTGAATGTTTTGTATATGTTCTGTCTTGTTATTAAATCTGTGTAGTTAACAGGTGTTTGCCCTTGTCCTAGTGAGGCTTCCCAGAAAGCATAAGAGAGAGAGACAGAGAAAAAGAACCATAGCTGTGGACAGGGTAGTACAGAATAATAATTCAGAAAAGGGAATTGAGAAGATCATATCAACCAAGGAGAGAGTGGGGAGTCACGGCGGCTCAAATGGGTGTGTGCACATGACAACGATGCTAGTATTGGAGGCGCATCCCCTAAATATGTGACGCTGAACCCCTCTCCAAAAGCAAGAAGCGTGCAGGGTGATCTCCTGATTAAAGTACAAGCACTCTACAGTTTTTGGGTTTGTTTGTCTGTAAAGGACGGATAACCAACCGACAACAAACATAATTTTACTTATTCACTTCTTGAAACCAATTCCAGTCGATCCATGACCTACATTTCCCACCCCCAAAAGCCCAGTCCAAGACCGTCCCAAAGCACACTACCTCTTTGAAACTCTGTCCGAAGGCAGCCACCAGGACCAATGACCCTCTCATAAACTTGGACATCCGGCATTTGTTGATGCTAACCGCATACCGCCTCGAATCCATTTGTCAGTCAAAAACTAATCCACACGCTCAGTAAACTACTTCTACTACTACTACGTTGAGAGAACTACTAACTATATTGTTCACAATAATAGGATTCGTCACTGTTGCTTTCCGTGATGCCCAACTAGGAGTCCTCACTGCTATTGCCAGTGATGTCCACTAGGAGTCGTCACCGCTGATGCCATTAATGCTCATTAAGATTCCTCACTACTGCTGCCAGTGAGTTTGACTCGGATTCGTTACAGTTGTAGCCAGTGATGCCCACTAGAAGTCGTCACCACTGCTGCCATTGATACCCACCAGGAGTCGTCACCGCTACTGCCAGTGATGCCCACCAGGAGTCGGCACCGCTGCCGCCACTGATGCCCACCAGGAATCGTAACAGCGGCTGCCAGTTATGCCGCTTAGTGGTTATCAAAACTAAGAATAGCTTGAGCTACCTCATCCTTTTGTGTGCATTTTACCTCAATAAACTTATCTAAATTTAAATTTAAATTTCAATGCTGATGCCAATGATGCCCACTAGGAGTTGTCACTGCTGCCACCAGTGATAGCGACCAGAATTCATCAATGCTACTGAAAGTGATGCCCTCCAGGAGTCGTCACTAATGCCGCCTAATGGTCCTCACTGCTGTTGGCCAGTGATGCTCATCAGGAGATGTCACCGCTGCCTCCAGTGGTGCTCAGTAGGAGTCGTCATCGCTACTGCCAGTGATTCTCACTAAAAGTCATCACAGCTGCTGCCAGTGATGCTCACTAGGATTCGTCTCTGATGCTGACAGTGATGCCCCATAGTGGTCATCATTGCTGCTGCCAGAGATGCCCAATTGAAGTCATCACCACTGCCTCTAGTGATGCCTACTAGGATTCATCACTGCTGCTGCCAGTGATGCCACCTAGTGTTTCTGCTCGTTTGCTTGTTGGTTGGAATTTTGGTGATGGCTCTTACTTGGAACTGTAGAAAATACACTAGATTGCTTCTTGATGAATTTATTGAGTGAGGTAACATGCTAGGTCCAACACACCGAGGTCCTACCTGCTACTAACTTGGATATACACTGACTCTCACTCCAGTGGCACCCATCGGCTCCATAGGGATGACGTCAGAGGAGGCCTAACTGCCTCGGGATTGGCTGGCATTCCAAGCGTCTACAATTTGAAGGCTGACACCGTTCGGACAAGCTACCAAGTCGACGTCCCTTGTCGACTTATCTCTGGCTAGCTAATACATCGATTCTGAAGGCCTCGGAGGCTTAATTGATGCTTAAAATATAACAGATCATATTTCACATTAAATGACAAAACATGTGTGCATTTATACTGATTATACTGACACCACTTGGTGTTACGAATCCATATATTTGATTCTAACATTCATCATGATAAATATGTATGTCCATTATTTTTCTTTCCTCAGTTATTTAAATAAAACATTGTATCCAGTTATGTTCCAGTATATATGTTTGATTTAAATGTAGCGTACTGTAGTGTGCCTGTACTGAATAATTTGTTAGTGCTAGTACATGTTCATTCCTGTGGGGTGAGACCATGGGGCTTCATGGGAGGATGACCATATTTAGGATGTTCCAGTAATGCGTGCAGTGTATCCAGCTAGCGTCACTGATTCACCCTTGTAATTATTCCTGTTTATTGATTGCACTTAATTTCTTATTTACACCTTAGCAATGTTATATACATATAAGTTAGTTATAATTATGTTTTTAGTATTACTCTCTGAGAGCAGAGTATCTAGAGGTTTCATGTAGGTTTTTTAGTTGGTACCTTGTAGACGCCACGCCGTGCATGTTCGAGCCACGCAGTCGCGTGGGTGGAACTGGCTGGCGTGGACATGTTGGGAGTTAAGTCTGTGGTCCTGGTTATTGTTTAGTAACATAGTTGATTTCCTGGTTAGACCATTATGTGCATACCTATCTATCCATTTAAGTTTTAATATATTAATCAGTGCTTGTATAATGATATTGTGTTGTATTCTGATGCATTAATATTTCTGGCTGCCTATATTTCCATTTATATATTTATATGTTCTTTGGTACTCTTACTTTAAGTATATTGCTTGTTAAATAAGCAGTGGAATTATTTACCCTAGACACTTAAATAGGCAAGGCTGTATTATCATATATTTTCTAACCACTGCAACATATGAACCATACCCAGAGGTCAAGGGACTTAACACTTGGCATGTGCACAAAAGAAATTTAGAACACAGTCTTACTCAGAGAGAAATCATGGTAGCAATTCACTAATTGGAACAAGAGCATGAAGCCAATATGCATGTCTAATCATCAGGTATCAAAAATAAGTATTCAAAGGGTATTGCTTAAAAAAATGGTCAACGTCTTGTGTCAATGACATGTGCGTGGAAATAATACAAGTCAATTATCTGAATTAAATGGAACTAGAGTATGACCTAACATCCACAATAAATTTTTAATTAGATAACATAATTTAATTTATTGATGTACAATTTTTACCAAATATTTACAAGGACTGGACCGAGAAGGCTAACATCTTGATAACCGCAGTCAGTCAGTCAACTCTGGGGTGATAGGAGCTATTCCTTGTCAGGAATCCCTGGCCTCAGTGTGGTTACTAGTTCACTCAGAGAACTTTTGATGACATGGAATGCAAAAAAATACAAATAACACAGTAAATTTTACACTAGCATATGATTAAGTAACAGTACACAGTTTAAATAAGTTTATACAATGCATTGTGCAACAATAATAGGACACACATGAATTAGAGGTACTAGGAAGTAAGGCAACAAACAAGACAACACATTCATCCAGGAGACTTAATAGTTTTCTGGTTTGGCCAAAGAAAAACAGAACGATCACTGTAAAATGCACTTAGTTATAGATTATGGGAATGTCAACACATCAGGAGCACTATACAACTGAAGGTCAGGAACAGATAAACTGCATGTGTCAAACTCTTAAATGGATAGTTAATCTCATTAACATCTTGATGGTGGACTTGTGGTGAGTGCACAGTTGAGACTAAAGGTCTAAATCTAAGACTATGGTGCTGGCATGTGGTAGCTCTATGTCAAGTGGTCTGTCAACCACAATAGGTGGTGTCCCAATGAAAGAATCTGTCTGGGTATCTTCATTGTCATCTTCTGCATCAGTCATTTTAGCTAACTTCGTGTGGTTTAAGGGATTATTTATACATTCTCCTGTTAACATATTATTAAGATTGTATTTGTTTCCCTTGATAAGCTCTATTACTTTATATGGACCCAAAAAGTTCTTAGTTCACAGCTGGTTGTAAGACTCACAATTGTGAGTCTCACAACCAGACCATCACCAGAGAAGCTGTAAATTAAGTCTTTTAAAATTAATTTACTAAGCTGTAAATTAAGTCTTTGAGAATGTAATACGAATTACGAAACGTGTTCAGGCGTCAGACAACTAAAAAATGAATTTCGGAGAATTGTTATTTTTATTACCACCGACAGCGAAGAAAAACAAAAGAAATATTGAGATGATTCGTGTTAGAATTATTAATCTTACCTTTTCGGTCATATTCAACAACATATGTTTACAAGAAAGACTGCTACCAATATATATATATATATATATATATATATATATATATATATATATATATATATATATATATATATATATTCTATATATATATATATATTTATATATATATATATATATATATATATATATATATATATATATATATATATATATATATATATATATATATATATATATATATATATGTATATATATGCGAACAAGCCTGAATGGTCCCCAGGAGTTATAGTTATATATCATATAGTTAGTCCCCATAGTTATATATATATATATATATATATATATATATATATATATATATATATATATATATATATATATATATATACTGTTTTACTTTACTGTTCCTTACTTACTGTCCTTTAGTAAGGACAATACAAGAACATATCGATGCCAACACAGACGACAATGTCCAACATAACAGGCCAATTACACTGGATTAATCTTTGTGTTTAGATAGGAGATGCCTCGTGTGGGCCAATAAGCCTTCTGCAGCCTCTATGTTTCACCTCACATTTATCCCTTATGCATCCCCCCATGTTTTCACCTTCATTGTATTATCACCTGACCTAATGCGGGTATAAAATCAACTAGTATTGTAAGATCTGTTCACTTGAGAATGAACCATGGAGGTTCGAAACGTCGTGCAAATTATACAAATAAGTGTAATACACTCTATAGTAAATCACTTCTTTTCTTCACCTTAAAAGTACGAAAATGAGTTTTGGAGAACTCCTATTTCAATTAACCCTGATGCTAAGAAAATAGTTAGAGGGATAGAAGCCCTAAACCAGAAAATATTAAATACAGAATATGCGGTCATATTCAATGAAAAAAAAAAAAAAAAAAATATATATATATATATATATATATATATATATATATATATATATATATATATATATATATATATATATATATATATATATATATATATATATATATATATATATATATATATATATATATATGTCGTACCTAGTAGCCAGAACGCACTTCTCAGCCTACTATGCAAGGCCCGATTTGCCTAATAAGCCGAGTTTTCATGAATTAATTATTTTTCGACTACCTAACCTAACCTAACCTAACTTTTTCGGCCACCTAACCTAATCTAACCTGCAAAGATAGGTTAGGTTAGGTTAGGTAGGGTTGGTTAAGTTCGGTCATATATCTACGTTAATTTTAACTCCAATAAAAAAAATTGACCTCATACATAATGAAATGGGTAGCTTTATCATTTCATAAGAAAAAAAATTGAGAAGATATATTAATTCATGAAAACTTTGCTTATTAGGCAAATCGGGCCTTGCATAGTAGGCTGAGAATTAAGGAAAACTTGGCTTATTAGGCAAATCGGGCCTTGAATAGTAGGCCAAAAAGTGAGTTCTGGCTACTAGGTACGACATATATATATATATATATATATATATATATATATATATATGTCGTACCTAGTAGCCAGAACGCACTTCTCAGCCTACTATACAAGGCCGAATTTGCCTAATAAGCCAAGTTTTAATGAATTAATATATTTTCTCTAATTTTTTTCTTATGAAATGATAAAGCTACCCATTTCATTATGTATGAGGTCAATTTTTTTTTATTGGAGTTAAAATTAACGTAGATATATGACCGAACCTAACCAACCCTACCTAACCTAACCTAACCTATCTTTATAGGTTAGGTTAGGTTAGGTAGCCGAAAAAGTTAGGTTAGGTTAGGTTAGGTAGGTTAGGTAGTCGAAAAACAATTAATTCAAGAAAACTTGGCTTATTAGGCAAATCGGGCCTTGCATAGTAGGCAGAGAAGTGCGTTCTGGCTACTAGGTACGATATATATATATATATATATATATATATATATATATATATACCTAACTATATATATATATATATATATATATATATATATATATATATATATATATATATATATATATATATATATATATATATATATATATATATATATATATATATATATATATGTCGTACTTAGTAGCCAGAACGCACTTCTCAGCCTACTATGCATGGCCCGATTTGCCTAATAAGCCAAGTTTTCATGAATTAATGTTTTTTCGACTACCTAACCTACCTAACCTAACCTAACCTAACTTTTTCTGCTACCAAACCGAACCTAACCTATAAAGATAGGTTAGGTTAGGTAGGGTTGGTTAGGTTTGGTCATATATCTACGTTAATTTTAACTCCAATAAAAAAAAATTTACCTCATACATAATGAAATGGGTAGCTTTATCATTTCATAAGAAAAAAATTAGAGAAAATATATTAATTCAAGAAAACTTGGCTTATTAGGCAAATCAGGCCTTGCATAGTAGGCTGAGAAGTGCGTTCTGGCTACTAGGTACGACATATATATATATATATATATATATATATATATATATATATATATGTCGTACCTAGTAGCCAGAACGCACTTATCAGCCTACTATGCAAGGCCCGATTTGCCTAATAAGCCAAGTTTTAATGAATTAATTGTTTTTCGACACCCTAACCTACCTAACCTAACCTAACATAACTTTTTCGGCTACCTAACCTAACCTAACCTATAAAGATAGGTTAGGTTAGGTTAGGTAGGGTTGGTTAGGTTCCGTCATATATCTACGTTAATTTTAACTCCAATAAAAAAAAATTGACCTCATACATAATGAAATGGGTATCTTTATCATTTCATAAGAAAAAAATTTGAGAAAAAATATTAATTCATGAAAAATTGGCTTATTAGGAAAATCGAGCCTTGCATAGTAGGCCAAATACGACGTTCTGGCTACTAGGTACAACATATATATATATATATATATATATATATATATATATATAACTATGGGGACTAACTATATGATATATAACTATAACTCCTGGGGACCATTCAGGCTTGTTCGCATATATATACATATATATGTCGTACCTAATAGCCAGAACGCACTTCTCAGCCTACTATTCAAGGCCCGATTTGCCTAATAAGCCAAGTTTTCATGAATTAATGTTTTTTCGTCTACCTAACCTACCTAACCTAACCTAACCTAGCTTTTTTTGGCTACCTAACCTAACCTTACCTATAAATATAGGTTAGGTTAGGTTAGGTAGGGTTGGTTAGGTTCGGTCATATATCTATGTTAATTTTAACTCCAATAAAAAAAATTGACCTCATACATAGAGAAAAGGGTTGCTTTATCATTTCATAAGAAAAAAATTATAGTAAATATATTAATTCAGGAAAACTTGGCTTATTAGGCAAATCGGGCCTTGAATAGTAGGCTGAGAAGTGAGTTCTGGCTACTAGGTACGACATATATATATATATATATATATATATATATATATATATATATATATATATATATATATATATATATATATATGTCGTACCTAGTAGCCAGAACGCACTTCTCAGCCTACTATGCAAGGCCCGATTTGCCTAATAAGCCAAGTTTTCCTGAATTATTATATTTTCTCTAATTTTTTTCTTATAAAATGATAAAGCTACCCATTTCATTATGTATGAGGTCAATTTTATTTTATTGGAGTTAAAATTAACGTAGATATATGACCGAACCTAACCAACCCTACCTAACCTAACCTAACCTATCTTAATAGGTTAGGTTAGGTTAGGTAGCCGAAAAAGTTAGGTTAGGTTAGGTAGTCGAAAAACAATTAATTCATGAAAACTTGGCTTATTAGGCAAATCGGGCCTTGCATAGTAGGCTGAGAAGTGCGTTCTGGCTACTAGGTACGACATATATATATATATATATATATATATATATATATATATATATATATATATATATATATATATATATATATATATATATATATATATATACCTAACTTTTTCGGCTACCTAACCTAACCTTATGTTTACAAGAAAGACTGCTACCAATATATATATATATATATATATATATATATATATATATATATATATATATATATATATATATATATATATATATATATTTATATATATATATATATATATATATATATATATATATATATATATATATATATATATATATATATATATATATATATATATGTCGTACCTAGTAGCCAGAACGCACTTCTCAGCCTACTATGCAAGGCCCGATTTGTCTAATAAGCCAAGTTTTCATGAATTAATTGTATTTCGACTACCTAACCTACCTAACCTAACCTAACCTAACTTTTTCGGCTACCTAACCTAACCTAACCTATAAAGATAGGTTAGGTTAGGTTAGGTAGGGTTGTTAGGTTCGGTCATATATCTACGTTAATTTTAATTCCAATAAAAAAAATTGACCTCATACATAATGAAATGGGTAGCTTTATCATTTCATCAGAAAAAAATTAGAGAAAATATATTAATTCAGGAAAACTTGGCTTGTTAGGCAAATCGGGCCTTGCATAGTACGCAAGTAGTATGCAAGCCTCGATTTGCCTAATAAGCCAAGTTTTCATGAATTAATTGTTTTTCGACTACCTAACCTAACCTAACCTAACTTTTTCGGCTACCTAACCTAACCTAACCTATCAAGATAGGTTAGGTTAGGTCTGCTCGAAACGCTTTGCGTAATAGTGGCTTTAGGCATTGTATGTACTAGCTCTTATCTATAAAGCCAACAAACTTTGTAAAATCTCTTTATGTATGTACCTTTGCCTAAATAAAAATTATTATTATTATTATTATAGGTAGGGTTGGTTAGGTTCGGTCATATATCTTCGTTAATTTTAACTCCAATAAAAAAAAATTGACCTCATACATAATGAAATGGGTAGCTTTATCATCTCATAAGAAAAGAAATTGAGAAAATATAATAATTCATGAAAACTTGGCTTATTAGGCAAATTGGGCCTTGCATAATAGGCTGAGAAGTGCGTTCAGGCTACTAGGTACGACATATATATATATATATATATATATATATATATATATATATATATATATTTATATATATATATATATATATATATATATATATATATATATATATATATATATATATATATATATATATATATATATATAGGAAGGGAGTACCACCTCTAGCTGGAAGAAGGGGGACCCATAGCCTCGGAGGAAACCACGCATAACGCATTAGAGGGAATGTTTAGATCCCCTCCAATACAGTTTCTGTGTGCTTTTCTCCTACCACCCCCTTCCTTGAATATTTTTTGTGCTTTATTATGCATTTGATGGTTACAAGATATACATGGGTTGATACAAAAATAATAATGCAAAAAGGTGCTTAAAGGTTATGAATCTCTTGAAGAACACAACAATGGGAAACATTGATGAATGTCACAGACGGGTTCGATCATTGTTGCAAGTCAAACACTTCTTCGAATTCCTCTGAAGTTGGACTAGTGCCCAAGACGCAACAGGCATTTCCCCTCTGAATCGCAACACTGAGGCGCTGGAACAAGAAACTTTTTGCTCTCTGGTCTTTTGTAGCGCTGATCAATTTGTCCCCCAATTCCTTCAGGAACTTCAATGCACATTTTCCCCACGAACCGAGGGTCTCCGAGCCGATCGGAACAAAGCTGTAGCAGTGTGCTAGACCTCTGTATTTAATAATTTTCTGCGATTCCCTGAAAGAAGCAGCACCACCGCTTTCACGTGTGCTGTAGTGGAGGTAGGTACTGGCCAGTGTGGCAGCGCACGTGTAGTCCCATACCACTTGCTTACCATCCTTCCAAGGTAGCAAGGTGACCCCATCAGGGCGCTTCTGAGGGTCGTTAGGTCTGGATAAGTGTGGTTCTCTTTGTGCCGGGCAGCGGGCTGTGGCGAGGCTCCTCTTGATGATGTCGTTGACTTCTTCATGTCTTGCAATTTTACCCTGTGATTTACGACATACCAGACCATGACGACCATATTGGTCTGCCATCGCAGTTCCGCAGATGCACCTATGTTCGGTGAGGCGAAGGGCAACTCCAATGCGGAGAGCGTCATGACTGAGGCGAGTTCCCAGGGCTGCATTGGGCACAGCAAATAAAAAATCCCCGGCGTGGGGTGCTGTTACCGCTAGGAGGCGGGCTTTGTTTTCAGCATCAGCGTTGTCAATCATTGCTGTGACAGTCTTTTCCATTATGGGGCTATCCCAGTGGGCCTGCTTGTGGTCTTTTGGGACTTGTGGTCGGGGTTGAGGGTGTGCAATGGTGTCCCATTGTCTGGCTGCTTCGATGAACGTTTGATCATGAGTTCCCGCTGTCTCTCTCATACGCTCTGGTAGGATCTGCCCTACCAATTCGTTGGCTGCTGTACATGAGGATAAGAATGCTGGAAGTGCTACCTCAGTTGCCTTTCGTATGCCTATCCCTCCAAATCTCACTGGTAGTGTTGCTTGGTCCCACTGACTGTCATCTAAATCTAGGTTGAGCGCCTTCCTGAATATTGACCTGAGGAGCTCATCATATTGATTTAGAAGTGGGTTCCAAAAGTTGGTGCACACCTTAAGAAGTATGTTAGCCTGGGCAGGGTAAGGCACTTTGTGAGAAGGTAGAGGGCATCCTGGGAGTCCAAGTCCCCAATTCTCTCTTCCATCCTCTTTAGGTCTCTAAACTTTTCGTCAAGGACTGCAGCAATGGCATTGTGGCCCAGAGGTGCTCCGAGTAGTGTGCTGTCGGTAGGTTTAACGACTGAGGCTTCTGGTAGAACTGATTTCACTGCTCTAATGATTACTTCACTAGATGCAATAATTTCGCACTTGGAGGGGCTAAGAACGAGACCCATGGACTCCCCCCGTGTCTTCACCAGCTGTAAGTCTTCTAGCAGGGAATCTTGTGTGCCTGCCAGAGTGCCATCATCCAGGAACCAGATGTTGAGCTCGCTGGACAGTCTGGTTGTAATTTCTCGAACCGCTATGCAAAAGAGGAACGGTGCAAGTGGGTCACCCTGTTGAATTCCCTCTGCTGAGGTGACTTCATGTTTGCCAAACAGGAGGGTTGAGTCTTTGCTGTAGCCTGCTGACACAAACGGGAGAATGCTTGGGCAATGTTCCTGGACTGCAGTGAGGATTGCTTCCCTTTTGACCGAGTTGAAAGCGTTTTTAAAATCTAATTTTACTACTGCCTGGTCTTCAGTAAGAGAGCTAATGTAGGCTCGTGCAGCATGAGCCGCTGCTTCACAGCCTTGGGGGACTCCAAACCCCAGCTGGTTGGGTTGCAGCATGGTGGCTGCTTCCGTTCGGATACTTCTGACAGCAGCCCTTGCAACTAGGCGGCGAAGGGTATTACCAACGGCAATGGGTCTGATTCCTCCCCCCTTCTTTTTGAGGGCACATAGGGATGCACCAAAGAAGAATGGTTTGATTTCATCAGGGATTAACCCGGCGAGGCAGTTGTTGACAAACGTTGTGATTTCTGTCAGGAGCGCTTCTGCAGCTGGGCCAAGAACAGGGTTCACCATTTCCTTCACATGTTGAGGTCTTACCCCTGTGTAGCCTCCTGAGGAGCCCGGGGGAAATGAAACGATAGCTTTATAAACCTCTGACTCCCGGAGGACGAGAGGTTCCTGATTAGGGGCGAGCCTGACCTGTGGGGGAGGTCCACCTACGGCCCTGACGGGGTGTTTTTCTCTCAGTGCTTGGGCTGTGGTTTCATCCCTGGGCAAAATTTTGTCCTCACTTGTGATTAACCTGAGTGCCCCGACTGTATTGCCCTCTTCAATTTTCTTGCTGACTTGGGTACCTAATTTTCTGTTGTCGCTGATTGTCGTACTTGGTCTGCCTCGGCGGTGTTTGGTGTGTTTGGGGAGGCGGACTAGGTTGTCAGCCCTCGGAAAATCCCTAATTGCTTTACTGACGGATGAGGCCAGTGTCTTGCCTCCTCTGTCTGGTACACCTAAGCATGCATTGCCAAAAAGTAACAGATTGTGCCAGGCTTTGATGGTATCAGGTGCAACAAGGTTATTTGACCCTCTGTTGACTTTTGCGATGAGGTCCGTGTATTTCCCTGCAGCAAAAGGGCGAGAGGCCTTTGGGATGTGGGTGAGTGTCCTGGTTGACGTATATATATATATATATATATATATATATATATATATATATATATATATATATATATATATATATATATATATATATATATATATATATATATATATATATATATGTCGTACCTAGTAGCCAGAACGCACTTCTCAGCCTACTATGCAAGGCCCGATTTGCCTAATAAGCCAAGTTTTCATGAATTAATTATTTTTCGACTACCTAACCTAACCTAACCTAACTTTTTCGGCCACCTAACCTAATCTAACCTGCAAAGATAGGTTAGGTTAGGTTAGGTAGGGTTGGTTAAGTTCGGTCATATATCTACGTTAATTTTAACTCCAATAAAAAAAATTGACCTCATACATAATGAAATGGGTGGCTTTATCATTTCATAAGAAAAAAAATTGAGATATATTAATTCATGAAAACTTGGCTTATTAGGCAAATCGGGCCTTGCATCGTAGGCTGAGAAGTGCGTTCTGGCTACTAGGTACGACATATATATATATATATATATATATATATATATATATATATATATATATATACCTAACTTTTAACTATATATATATATATATATATATATATATATATATATATATATATATATATATATATATATATATACCTAACTTTTAACTATATATATATATATATATATATATATATATATATATATATATATATATATATATATATATATATACCTAACTTTTAACTATATATATATATATATATATATATATATATATATATATGCGAACAAGCCTGAATGGTCCCCAGGACATATGCAACTGAAAACTCACACCCCAGAAGTGACTCGAACCCATACTCCCAGAAGCAACGCATCTGGTATGTACAAGACGCCTTAATCCACTTGACCATCACGACCGGACAATATGAGGTGATAGCCGAGGCTATTTGAACCACCCCACCGCCGGCACTCGGATAGTTATCTTGGGCATAGCATTTTACCAAATCACCTCATTCTTTGGGGCAACACGTGAGGAACACAAATGCGAACAAGCCTGAATGGTCCCCAGGACATATGCAACTGAAAACTCACACCCCAGAAGTGACTCGAACCCATACTCCCAGAAGCAACGCATCTGGTATGTACAAGACGCCTTAATCCACTTGACCATCACGACCGGACAATATGAGGTGATAGCCGAGGCTATTTGAACCACCCCACCGCCGGCACTCGGATAGTTATCTTGGGCATAGCATTTTACCAAATCACCTCATTCTTTGGGGCAACACGTGAGGAACACAAATGCGAACAAGCCTGAATGGTCCCCAGGACATATGCAACTGAAAACTCACACCCCAGAAGTGACTCGAACCCATACTCCCAGAAGCAACGCATCTGGTATGTACAAGACGCCTTAATCCACTTGACCATCACGACCGGACAATATGAGGTGATAGCCGAGGCTATTTGAACCACCCCACCGCCGGCACTCGGATAGTTATCTTGGGCATAGCATTTTACCAAATCACCTCATTCTTTGGGGCAACACGTGAGGAACACAAATGCGAACAAGCCTGAATGGTCCCCAGGACATATGCAACTGAAAACTCACACCCCAGAAGTGACTCGAACCCATACTCCCAGAAGCAACGCATCTGGTATGTACAAGACGCCTTAATCCACTTGACCATCACGACCGGACAATATGAGGTGATAGCCGAGGCTATTTGAACCACCCCACCGCCGGCACTCGGATAGTTATCTTGGGCATAGCATTTTACCAAATCACCTCATTCTTTGGGGCAACACGTGAGGAAAACTCTGGGGTGTGAGTTTTCAGTTGCATATGTCCTGGGGACCATTCAGGCTTGTTCGCATTTGTGTTCCTCACGTGTTGCCCCAAAGAATGAGGTGATTTGGTAAAATGCTATGCCCAAGATAACTATCCGAGTGCCGGCGGTGGGGTGGTTCAAATAGCCTCGGCTATCACCTCATATTGTCCGGTCGTGATGGTCAAGTGGATTAAGGCGTCTTGTACATACCAGATGCGTTGCTTCTGGGAGTATGGGTTCGAGTCACTTCTGGGGTGTGAGTTTTCAGTTGCATATGTCCTGGGGACCATTCAGGCTTGTTCGCATTTGTGTTCCTCACGTGTTGCCCCAAAGAATGAGGTGATTTGGTAAAATGCTATGCCCAAGATAACTATCCGAGTGCCGGCGGTGGGGTGGTTCAAATAGCCTCGGCTATCACCTCATATTGTCCGGTCGTGATGGTCAAGTGGATTAAGGCGTCTTGTACATACCAGATGCGTTGCTTCTGGGAGTATGGGTTCGAGTCACTTCTGGGGTGTGAGTTTTCAGTTGCATATGTCCTGGGGACCATTCAGGCTTGTTCGCATTTGTGTTCCTCACGTGTTGCCCCAAAGAATGAGGTGATTTGGTAAAATGCTATGCCCAAGATAACTATCCGAGTGCCGGCGGTGGGGTGGTTCAAATAGCCTCGGCTATCACCTCATATTGTCCGGTCGTGATGGTCAAGTGGATTAAGGCGTCTTGTACATACCAGATGCGTTGCTTCTGGGAGTATGGGTTCGAGTCACTTCTGGGGTGTGAGTTTTCAGTTGCATATGTCCTGGGGACCATTCAGGCTTGTTCGCATTTGTGTTCCTCACGTGTTGCCCCAAAGAATGAGGTGATTTGGTAAAATGCTATGCCCAAGATAACTATCCGAGTGCCGGCGGTGGGGTGGTTCAAATAGCCTCGGCTATCACCTCATATTGTCCGGTCGTGATGGTCAAGTGGATTAAGGCGTCTTGTACATACCAGATGCGTTGCTTCTGGGAGTATGGGTTCGAGTCACTTCTGGGGTGTGAGTTTTCAGTTATATATATATATATATATATATACCTAACTTTTTCGGCTACCTAACCTAACCTAACCTACAAAGATAGGTTAGGTTAGGTTAGGTAGGGTTGGTTAGGTTCGGTCATATATCTACCTTAATTTTAACTCCAATAAAAGGTATATAAGTTAGGTATAAAAAAGGTATAAAGAAGGTATAAAAAAAAGTTAAAGGTATAAAAAAGTTAGGTATATATATATATATATATATATATATATATATATATATATATATATATATATATATATATATATATATATATATATATATATATATATATATATATATATATATATATATATATATATATGTCGTACCTAGTAGCCAGAACGCACTTCTCAGCCTAATATGCAAGGCCCGATTTGCCTAATAAGCCAAGTTTTCATGAATTAAAATATTTTCTCTAATTTTTTTCTTATAAAATGATAGAGCTACCTATTTCATTATGTATGAGGTCAATTTTTTTTTATTGGAGTTAAAATTATGGTAGATATATGACCGAACCTAACCAACCCTACCTAACCTAACCTAACCTATCTTTGTAGGTTAGGTTAGGTTAGGTAGCCGAAAAAGTTAGGTTAGGTTAGGTTAGGTAGGTTAGGTAGTCGAAAAACAATTAATTCGTGAAAACTTGGCTTATTAGGCAAATTGGGCCTTGCATATTAGGCTGAGAAGTGCGTTCTGGCTACTAGGTACGACATATATATATATATATATATATATATATATATATATATATATATATATATATATATATATATATATATATATATATATATTAGTATATTTTGGTAGCAGTCTTTCCTGTAGACATATATTATTAAATATGACCGAAAAAGTAAGATTAATAATTCTAATACGAATTTTCTCAATCTTTCGTACATTTCGCTTCACTGTTGGAGGTAAATCAAAAATCAATTCTCCAAAATTCATTTTTATTTCTAGTCTGACGCGACACGAGCGCGTTTCGTAAAACTTATTACATTTTCAAAGACTTTAGTTCACAAATACACAACTGAATAGAACTTACGCATCTCCGATTTTATATCTACATTTGAGTGAGGTGGAAGGGGTGATGTGGCATTAACACAACACAGAACAAGATGTGGTATTAATAGGGTATTAATTTCATCAACACAAGACAGAACACGAAACAATGGATATTGAATAGAAGTGTTTGTAGAAAACCAATTGGTCCATATTTCTTGATGCTTCTATATTGGAGCGGAGTCTTGAGGTGGGTAGAATATAGTTGTGCAATAATTGGCTGTTGATTGCTGGTGTTGACTTCTTGATGTGTAGTGCCTCGCAAACGTCAAGCCGCCTGCTGTCGCTGTATCTATCGATGATTTCTGTGTTGTTTACTAGGATTTCTCTGGCGATGGTTTGGTTGTGGGAAGAGATTATGTGTTCCTTAATGGAGCCCTGTTGCTTATGCATCGTTAAACGCCTAGAAAGAGATGTTGTTGTCTTTCCTATATACTGGGTTTTTTGGAGCTTACAGTCCCCAAGAGGGCATTTGAAGGCATAGACGACGTTAGTCTCTTTTAAAGCGTACTGTTTTGTGTCTGGAGAGTTTCTCATGAGTAGGCTGGTCGTTTTTCTGGTTTTATAGTAAATCGTCAGTTGTATCCTAAAGAGGCATGTACTGTACGCTTGTACTAAAGAGGCACCCTTCTTGAGCCCGGATGGGCACATGTATAAGCAAGTAGATGGGGTCGCCATGGGTTCTCCCCTAGGTGTCCTGTTTGCAAACTTCTACATGGGTACCATCGAGCAAAAAGTCTTAGTCGACATGAACTTGAAACCGGCCATATACTACAGGTATGTTGACGACATTTTTACACAGGTACCTGATGTCAGACATCTGCAGGAGCTGAAGGAGGCATTTGAGCAGAGTTCCGTGCTGCGTTTCACTTACGAGATGGAAAAGGATGGGAAGCTGCCCTTTCTAGATGTAACAGTCATGGAAAAGGGCGGAGGTTTCCACACTGCAGTCTACACTAAGGAAACAAACATAGGAATGTGCCTAAATGCCAACAGCGACTGCCCAGACAGGTACAAGAGGAGTGTTGTTAACGCATATGTCGACCGTGCTCTCAGCCACAGCTCAGAATGGAAGCAAGTCGACGAAGAACTCTGTAGGGTAAGGCAGGTCCTAGTCAATAACGGCTTATCCAATGGTTTCGTCGAAGACATCATAAGAAGGAAAGTGAAAAGCCATGCAACCTCTGAAGAGACAACTAACACAACACCTATACCCCCTATTAGACTATTTTACAGGAACTTCTTTTCCACAGCTCCTAAAACGGAGGAAAGGGTCCTGAAAGATATTGTTAATAGAAACGTTATCCCTACAGACAAAAATCAGAGGATACAACTGACGATTTACTATAAAACCAGAAAAACGGCCAGCCTACTCATGAGAAACTCTCCAGACACAAAACAGAACGCTTTAAAAGAGACTAACGTCGTCTATGCCTTCAAATGCCCTCTTGGGGACTGTAAGCTCCAAAAAACCCAGTATATAGGCAAGACAACAACATCTCTTTCTAGGCGTTTAACGATGCATAAGCAACAGGGCTCCATTAAGGAACATATAATCTCTTCCCACAACCAAACCATCGCCAGAGAAATCCTAGTAAACAACACAGAAATCATCGATAGATACAGCGACAGCAGGCGGCTTGACGTTTGCGAGGCACTACACATCAAGAAGTCAACACCAGCAATCAACAGCCAATTATTGCACAACTATATTCTACCCACCTCAAGACTCCGCTCCAATATAGAAGCATCAAGAAATATGGACCAATAAGCTTTCTAAAAACACTTCTATTCAATATCCATTGTTTCGTGTTCTGTCTTGTGTTGATGAAATTAATACCCTATTAATACTCTTGTTCTATCTTGTGTTGATGAAATTAATACCCTATTAATACCACATCTTGTTCTGTCTTCTGTTAATGCCACATCACCCCTTCCACCTCACTCAAATGTAGATATAAAATCGGAGATGCGTAAGTTCTATTCAGTTGTGTATTTGTGAACTAAAGTCTTTGAAAATGTAATAAGTTTTACGAAACGCGCTCGTGTCGCGTCAGACTAGAAATAAAAATGAATTTTGGAGAATTGATTTTTGATTTACCTCCTACAGTGAAGCGAAATGTACGAAAGATTGAGAAAATTCGTGTTAGAATTATTAATCTTACTTTTTCGGTCATATTTAATAATATATATATATATATATATATATATATATATATATATATATATATATATATATATATATATATATATATATATATATACATATATATATATATATATATAACTGAAAACTCACACCCCAGAAGTGACTCGAACCCATACTACCAGGAGCAACGCAACTGGTATGTACAAGACGCCTTAATCCACTTGACCATCACGACCGGACATAATGAGGTGATAGCCGAAGCTATTTGAACCACCCCACCGCCGGCACTCGGATGGTTATCTTGGGCATAGCATTTTACCAAATCACCTCATTCTTTGGGGCACACGTGAGGAACACAAATGCGAACAAGCCTGAATGGTCCCCAGGACAATATGCAACTGAAAACTCACACCCCAGAAGTGACTCGAACCCATACTACCAGGAGCAACGCAACTGGTATGTACAAGACGCCTTAATCCACTTGACCATCACGACCGGACATAATGAGGTGATAGCCGAAGCTATTTGAACCACCATTCAGGCTTGTTCGCATTTGTGTTCCTCACGTGTGCCCCAAAGAATGAGGTGATTTGGTAAAATGCTATGCCCAAGATAACCATCCGAGTGCCGGCGGTGGGGTGGTTCAAATAGCTTCGGCTATCACCTCATTATGTCCGGTCGTGATGGTCAAGTGGATTAAGGCGTCTTGTACAAACCAGTTGCATTGCTCCTGGTAGTATGGGTTCGAGTCACTTCTGGGGTGTGAGTTTTCAGTTGCATATTGTCCTGGGGACCATTCAGGCTTGTTCGCATTTGTGTTCCTCACGTGTGCCCCAAAGAATGAGGTGATTTGGTAAAATGCTATGCCCAAGATAACCATCCGAGTGCCGGCAGTGGGGTGGTTCAAATAGCTTCGGCTATCACCTCATTATGTCCGGTCGTGATGGTCAAGTGGATTAAGGCGTCTTGTACATACCAGTTGCGTTGCTCCTGGTAGTATGGGTTCGAGTCACTTCTGGGGTGTGAGTTTTCAGTTGCATATTGTCCTGGGGACCATTCAGGCTTGTTCGCATTTGTGTTCCTCACGTGTGCCCCAAAGAATGAGGTGATTTGGTAAAATGCTATGCCCAAGATAACCATCCGAGTGCCGGTGGTGGGGTGGTTCAAATAGCTTCGGCTATCACCTCATTATGTCCGGTCGTGATGGTCAAGTGGATTAAGGCGTCTTGTACATACCAGTTGCGTTGCTCCTGGTAGTATGGGTTCGAGTCACTTCTGGGGTGTGAGTTTTCAGTTGCATATTGTCCTGGGGACCATTCAGGCTTGTTCGCATTTGTGTTCCTCACGTGTGCCCCAAAGAATGAGGTGATTTGGTAAAATGCTATGCCCAAGATAACCATCCGAGTGCCGGCGGTGGGGTGGTTCAAATAGCTTCGGCTATCACCTCATTATGTCCGGTCGTGATGGTCAAGTGGATTAAGGCGTCTTGTACATACCAGTTGCGTTGCTCCTGGTAGTATGGGTTCGAGTCACTTCTGGGGTGTGAGTTTTCAGTTGCATATTGTCCTGGGGACCATTCAGGCTTGTTCGCATTTGTGTTCCTCACGTGTGCCCCAAAGAATGAGGTGATTTGGTAAAATGCTATGCCCAAGATAACCATCCGAGTGCCGGCGGTGGGGTGGTTCAAATAGCTTCAGCTATCACCTCATTATGTCCGGTCGTGATGGTCAAGTGGATTAAGGCGTCTTGTACACACCAGTTGCGTTGCTCCTGGTAGTATGGGTTCGAGTCACTTCTGGGGTGTGAGTTTTCAGTTGCATATTGTCCTGGGGACCATTCAGGCTTGTTCGCATTTGTGTTCCTCACGTGTGCCCCAAAGAATGAGGTGATTTGGTAAAATGCTATGCCCAAGATAACCATCCGAGTGCCGGCGGTGGGGTGGTTCAAATAGCTTCGGCTATCACCTCATTATGTCCGGTCATGATGGTCAAGTGGATTAAGGCGTCTTGTACATACCAGTTGCGTTGCTCCTGGTAGTATGGGTTCGAGTCACTTCTGGGGTGTGAGTTTTCAGTTGCATATTGTCCTGGGGACCATTTAGGCTTGTTCGCATTTGTGTTCCTCACGTGTGCCCCAAAGAATGAGGTGATTTGGTAAAATGCTATGCCCAAGATAACCATCCGAGTGCCGGCGGTGGGGTGGTTCAAATAGCTTCGGCTATCACCTTATTATGTCCGGTCGTGATGGTCAAGTGGATTAAGGCGTCTTGTACATACCAGTTGCGTTGCTCCTGGTAGTATGGGTTCGAGTCACTTCTGGGGTGTGAGTTTTCAGTTGAATATTGTCCTGGGGACCATTCAGGCTTGTTCGCATATATATATATATATATATATATATATATATATATATATATATATATATATATATATATATATATATATATATATATATATATATATATATATATATATGTCGTACCTAGTAGCCAGAACGCACTTCTCAGCCTACTATGCAAGGCCCGATTTGCCTAATAAGCCAAGTTTTACTGATTTAATATATTTTCTCTAATTTTTTTCTCATGAAATGATAAAGCTACCCATTTCATTATGTATTAGGTCAATTTTTTTTATTGGAGTTAAAATAAACGTAGATATATGACCGAACCTAACCAACCCTACCTAACCTAACCTAACCTATCTTTATAGGTTAGGTTAGGTTAGGTAGCCGAAAAAGTTAGGTTAGGTTAGGTTAGGAAGGTTAGGTTGTCGAAAAAACATTAATTCATGAAAACTTGTCTTATTAGGCAAATCGGGCCCTGCATAGTAGGCTGAGAAGTGCGTTCTGGCTACTAGGTACGACACATATATATATATATATATATATATATATATATACACACATATATATATATATATATATATATATATATATATATATATATATATATATATATATATATATATATATATATATATATATATATATATATATATATATATATATATATATATATATATATATATATATATATATGTCGTACCTAGTAGCCAGAACTCACTTCTCAGCCTACTATTCAAGGCCCGATTTGCCTAATAAGCCAAGTTTTCCTGAATTAATATATTTACTATAATTTTTTTCTTATGAAATAATAAAGCTATCCATTTCATTATGTATGAGTTAATTTTTTTTTTAATTTCAGTTAAAGCTAATGCAGATATATGACCGAACCTAACCAGCCCTACCTAACAAATCCTAACCTATCTTAACCGAATCTAAACTAACACAATTAATTCAATTATTTATGTTCCTAACATAATATAATAATAATAATTAAAATAAGGTAATTGGAAACAATTTATTGAAAGTAAAGATAATCTCTCGGCCTATTAGGCAAATCGGGGCCTTGCATAGTATATATAATATATATATAATTTCTATATATTTTCTCTAATTTTTTTCTTATGAAATGATAAAGCTACCCATTTCATTATGTATGAGGTCAATTTTATTTTATTGGAGTTAAAATTAACGTAGTTATTTGACCGAACCTAACCAACCCTACATAACCTAACCTAACCTATCTTGATAGGTTAGGTTAGGTTAGATAGCCCAAAAATTTAGGTTAGGTTAGGTTAAGTAGGTTAGGTTGTAGAAAAACAATTAATTCATGAAAACTTGGCTTATTAGGCAAATTGAGCATTGCATAGTAGGCTGAGAAGTGCGTTCTGGCTACTAGGTACGACATATATATATATATATATATATATATATATATATATATATATATATATATATATATATATATATATGTCGTACCTAATAGCCACAACGCACTTCTGAGCCTACTATGCAAGGCCCGATTTGCCTAATAAGCCAAGTTTTTATGAATTAATTGTTTTTCGACTACCTAACCTAACCTAACCTAACTTTTTCGGCTACCTAACCTATAAAGATAGGTTAGGTTAGGTTAGGTAGGGTTGGTTAGGTTCGGTCATATATCTACGTTAATTTTAACTCCAATAAAAAAATATTGACGTCATACATAATGAAATGGGTAGCTTTATCATTTCATAAGAAAAAAATTAGAGAAAATATATTAATTCAGGAAAACTTGGCTTATTAGGCAAATCGGGCCTTGCATTGTAGGTTGAGAAGTTCGTTCTGGCTACTAGGTACGACATATATATATATATATATATATATATATATATATATATATATATATATATATATATATATATATATATATATATATATATATTTATATATATATATATATATATATATATATATATATATATATATATATATATATATATATATATATATATGTCGTACCTAATAGCCAGAACGCACTTCTCAGCCTACTATTCAAGGCCCGATTTGCCTAATAAGCCAAGTTTTCATGAATTAATGTTTTTTCGTCTACCTAACCTACCTAACCTAACCTAACCTAGCTTTTTTTGGCTACCTAACCTAACCTTACCTATAAATATAGGTTAGGTTAGGTTAGGTAGGGTTGGTTAGGTTCGGTCATATATCTACGTTAATTTTAACTCCAATAAAAAAAATTGACCTCATACATAGAGAAAAGGGTTGCTTTATCATTTCATAAGAAAAAAATTATAGTAAATATATTAATTCAGGAAAACTTGGCTTATTAGGCAAATCGGGCCTTGAATAGTAGGCTGAGAAGTGAGTTCTGGCTACTAGGTACGACATATATATATTTATATATATATATATATATATATATATATATATATATATATATATATATATATATATATATATATATATATATATATATATATATATATGTCGTACCTAGTAGCCAGAACGCAATTATCAGCCTACTATGCAAGGCCCGATTTGCCTAATAAGCCAAGTTTTCCTGAATTAATATATTTTCTCTAATTTTTTCCTTATGAAATGATAAAGCTACCCATTTCAATATGTATGAGGTCAATTTTTTTTTATTGGAGTTAAAATTAACGTAGATATATGTCCGAACCTAACCAACCCTACCTAACCTAACCTAACCTATCTTTATAGGTTAGATTAGGTTAGGTAGCCGAAAAAGTTAGGTTAGGTTAGGTTAGGTAGGTTAGATAGTCGAAAAACAATTAATTCATGAAAACTTGGCTTATTAGGCAAATCGAGCCTTGCATAGTAGGCTGAGAATTGCGTTCTGGCTACTAGGTACGACATATATATATATATATATATATATATATATATATATATATATATATATATATATATATATATATATATATATATATATATATGTCGTACCTAATAGCCAGAACGCACTTCTCTGACTACTATGCAAGGCCCGATTTGCCTAATAAGCCAAGTTTCCATGAATTAATTGTTTTTCGACTACCTAACCTACCTAACCAAACCTAACCTAACTTTTTCGGCTACCTAACCTAACCTAACCTAAAAAGATAGGTTAGGTTAGGTTAGGTAGGGTTGGTTAGGTTTGGTCTTATATCTACGTTAATTTTAACTCCAATTAAAAAATATTGACCTCATACATAATGAAATGGGTAGCTTTATCATCTCATAAGAAAAGAAATTGAGAAAATATAATAATTCAGGAAAACTTGGTTTATTAGGCAAATCGGGCCTTGCATAGTAGGCCGAGAAGTGCGTTCTGGCTACTAGGTACGACATATATATATATATATATATATATATATATATATATATATATATATATATATATATATATATATATATATATATATATATATATGTCGTACCTAGTAGCCAGAACTCACTTCTCAGCCTACTATTCAAGGCCCGATTTGCCTAATAAGCCAAGTTTTCCTGAATTAATATATTTACTATAATTTTTTTCTTATGAAATGATAAAGCAACCCTTTTCTCTATGTATGAGGTCAATTTTTTTTTATTGGAGTTAAAATTAACGTAGATATATGACCGAACCTAACCAACCCTACCTAACCTAACCTAACCTATATTTATAGGTAAGGTTAGGTTAGGTAGCCAAAAAAAGCTAGGTTAGGTTAGGTTAGGTAGGTTAGGTAGACGAAAAAACATTAATTCATGAAAACTTGGCTTATTAGGCAAATCGGGCCTTGCATAGTAGGCTGAGAAGTGCGTTCTGGCTATTAGGTACGACATATATATATATATATATATATATATATATGTCGTACCTAGTAGCCAGAATGCACTTCTCGGCCTACTATGCAAGGCCCGATTTGCCTAATAAGCCAAGTTTTCCTGAATTAATATATTTTCTCTAATTTTTTTCTTATGAAATGATAAAGCTACCAATTTCATTATGTATGAGGTCAATTTTTTTTTATTGGAGGTAAAATTAACGTAGATATATGACCGAACCTAACCAACCCTTCCTAACCTAACCTAACCTATCTTTGTAGGTTAGGTTAGGTTAGGTAGCCGAAAACGTTAGGTTAGGTTAGGTTAGGTAGGTTAGGTAGTCGATAAACAATTAATTCATGAAAACCTGGCTTATTAGGCAAATCGGGCCTTGCATAGTTGGCTGAGAAGTGCGTTCTGGCTACTAGGTACGACATATATATATATATATATATATATATATATATATATATATATATATATATATATATATATATATATATATATATATATATATATATATATATATATGTCGTACCTAGTAGCCAGAACGCTCTTCTCAGCCTACTATGCAAGGCCCGATTTGCCTAATAAGCCAAGTTTTCATGAATTAATTGTTTTTCGACTACCTAACCTACCTAACCTAACCTAACCTATCTTTTTCAGCTACCTAACCCAACCTAACCTATAAAGATAGGATAGGTTAGGTTAGGTAGGGTTGGTTAGGTTCGGTCATATATCTACGTTAATTTTAACTCCAATAAAAAAAAATTGACCTCATACATAATGAAATGGGTAGCTCTATCATATATATATATATATATATATATATATATATATATATATATATATATATATATATATATATATATATATATATATATATATATATATATATATATATATATATATATATATATATATATATATATATATATATATATATATATATATATATATATATATATATATGTCGTACCTAGTAGCCAGAACGCACTTCTCAGCCTACTATGCAAGGCCCAATTTGCCTAATAAGCCAAGTTTTCATGAATTAATTGTTTTTCAACTACCTAACCTACCTAACCTAACCTAACCTAACTTTTTCGGCTACCTAACCTAACCTTACCTATAAAGATAGGTTAGGTTAGGTTAGGTAGGGTTGGTTAGGTTCGGTCATATATCTACGTTAATTTTAACTCCAATAAAAAAAATTGACCTCATACATAATGAAATGGGTAGCTTTATCATTTCATATGAAAAAAATGAGAGAAAATATATTAATTCAGGAAAACTTGGCTTATTAGGCAAATCGGGCCTTGCATAGTTGGCTGAGAAGTGCGTTCTGGCTACTAGGTACGACATATATATATATATATATATATATATATATATATATATATATATATGTCGTACCTAGTAGCCAGAACGCACTTCTCAGCCTACTATGCAAGGCCTGTTTTGCCTAATAAGCCAAGTTTTCATGAATTAATATATTTTCCCTAATTTTTTCCTTATGAAATGATAAAGCTACCCATTTCATTATGTATGAGGTCAGTTTTATTTTATTGGAGTTAAAATTAAGGTAGATATATGACCGAACCTAACCAACCCTACCTAACCTAACCTAACCTATCTTCATAGGTTAGGTTATTATAGGTAGCCGAAAAAGTTAGGTTAGGTTAGGTTAGGTAGGTTAGGTAGTCGAAAAACAATTAATTCACGAAAACTTGGCTTATTAGGCAAAACGGGCCTTGCATAGTAGGCTGAGAAGTGCGTTCTGGCTACTAGGTACGACATATATATATATATATATATATATATATATATATATATATATATATATATATATATATATATATATATATATATATATATATATATATATATATATAAATATATTGTAGAAAGCCTATTGGTCCATATTTCTTGATGCTTCTATATTGGAGCGGAGTCTTGAGGTGGGTAGATATATATATATATATATATATATATATATATATATATGTCGTACCTAGTAGCCAGAACTCACTTCTCAGCCTACTATTCAAGGCCATATTTGCCTAATAAGCCAAGTTTTCCTGAATTAATATATTTACTATAATTTTTTTCTTAGGAAATGATAAAGCAACCCTTTTCTCTATGTATGAGGTCAATTTTTTTTTATTGGAGTTAAAATTAACGTAGATATATGACCGAACCTAACCAACCCTACCTAACCTAACCTAACCTATATTTATAGGTAAGGTTAGGTTAGGTAGCCAAAAAAAGCTAGGTTAGGTTAGGTTAGGTAGGTTAGGTAGACGAAAAAACATTAATTCATGAAAACTTGGCTTATTAGGCAAATCGGGCCTTGAATAGTAGGCTGAGAAGTGCGTTCTGGCTATTAGGTACGACATATATATATATATATATATATATATATATATATATATATATATATATATATATATATATATATACATATATATATATATATATATACATATACATATATATATATATATATATATATATATATATATATATATATATATATATATATATATATATATATATATATATATATATGTATATATATATATATATATATATATATATATATATATATGTATTAGTATATTTTGGTAGCAGTCTTTCCTGTAGACATATATTATTAAATATGACCGAAAAAGTAAGATTAATAATTCTAACACGAATTTTCTCAATCTTTCGTACATTACGCTTCACTGTTGGAGGTAAATCAAAAATCACTTCTCCAAAATTCATTTTTATTTCTAGTCTGACGCGACACGGGCGCGTTTCGTAAAACTTATTACATTTTCAAAGACTTCACAAATACACAACTGATTAGAACTTACGTATCTCTGATTTTATATCTACATTTGAGTGAGGTGGGAGGGATGATGTGGCATTAACACAAGACAGAACAAGAGGGGATATTAATAGGGTATTAAAAGTATCAACACAAGACAGAACAGAAACAATGGGTATTGAATAGAAGTGTTTGTAGAAAGCCTATTGGTCCATATTTCTTGATGCTTCTATATTGGAGCGGAGTCTTGAGGTGGGTAGAATATAGTTGTGCAATAATTGGCTGTTGATTGCTGGTGTTGACTTCTTGATGTGTAGTGCCTCGCAAACGTCAAGCCGCCTGCTATCGCTGTATCTATCGATGATTTCTGTGTTGTTTACTAGGATTTCTCTGGCGATGGTTTGGTTATGGGAAGAGACTCCGCTCCAATATAGAAGCATCAAGAAATATGGACCAATAGGCTTTCTACAAACACTTCTATTCAATACCCATTGTTTCTGTTCTGTCTTGTGTTGATACTTTTAATACCCTATTAATATCCCCTCTTGTTCTGTCTTGTGTTAATGCCACATCATCCCTCCCACCTCACTCAAATGTAGATATAAAATCAGAGATACGTAAGTTCTAATCAGTTGTGTATTTGTGAAGTCTTTGAAAATGTAATAAGTTTTACGAAACGCGCCCGTGTCGCGTCAGACTAGAAATAAAAATGAATTTTGGAGAAGTGATTTTTGATTTACCTCCAACAGTGAAGCGTAATGTACAAAAGATTGAGAAAATTCGTGTTAGAATTATTAATCTTACTTTTTCGGTCATATTTAATAATATATATATGTATATATACATCAGATCATGTGAAGGTGTTCAGCAAGGTGATCCTCTTGCTCCCCTTCGTTTCTGCTTAATCTTAAAAGAAATCACCGAAACCTTGTCCAGCGAGTTCAACATCTGGTTTTTGGATGATGGCACTATAGCTGGCACCGTAGACCATCTCTTGGCAGATATCAGGAAAATAAGGTTGCAAGAGGTAAGCCTGGGTCTTGTCCTGAACCCTTCCAAGTGTGAATTAGTCTCTTCCAACGCAGACATCGTAGTTAGAATAAGGTCTGCCTTGCCTGGAGCCCATGTCATTGGGGCCGAGAACAGCACCCTTCTTGGAGCTCCCCTCGGGTCTAACGCCATTGAGGAGATCCTTGACAAGAAAATCGCAGACCTTAGGAGGATGGAAGACAGAATAGGTGACATCGATGTCCACGATGCTTTTTATCTCCTCACCAAATGCCTATCCCTTCCGAGGCTAACCTACTTTCTGAGGTGCGCCCCATCTTACGACAGCCGAAAGCTTGAAGAGTATGACCTCTTACTGAAGACCATGCTGGAAAAAGTTGTTAACCTCTCCCTCAACGAATGCCAGTGGAAACAAGCCACTCTTCCTGTTAGGCTCGGTGGCTTGGGTGTCCTCACCGCCACCCAAATTGCTGTCCCAGCCTTCCTGTCTTCCTCCTCAGCATCAGATGACCTGGTTAAGGAAATTCTACCTGACACCCTGAGTGATGTAACGGGGATACAGGATCCCCACTACACGGAATGCGACACGAAATGGGGTGCCATGGCAGACCCAGCACTCAGACCAGCCATGCCGAATGCCAAGAAACAATCCAGCTGGGACAGCCCCATTGTAGACAAAGAAGCCACAGCTTTGCTGGAAGCAGCAACAACCCCCAGTGATCGTGCACGCCTCACAGCTGTGCAGGCTCCCTATGCAGGGGACTTCCTTTTGGCAGTCCCTATGTCTGCGACAGGCATACGTCTTGATCCGCAGGAGCTCCGTATTGCAGTCGCTTTCCGTCTTGCTGCCCCTATCCACACTGTTCATAGGTGTATTTGCAGCGAGGCAGATGCTGACGAATATGGATTGCATGGCCTGCACTGTGCAAAATCTGGTGGTTGGCACACTAGACACGACGAAGTCAATGACATCATTAAAAGAAGCCTTGCCTCTGCTCAGTGTCCAGCGGAGAGAGAGCCTCGCAACCTACTGAACCGTGACTCTGTTAGCTTTGCCGGCCGACCAGACGGAATCACACTGCGACCGTGGATGTGTTTTGGGTGTGAGAGGGGAAGGGCCACGTGGTGCGAGCTCCGCGGAAAACAATATATATCTAGGGACATTTCAGTGATACAGGAACTAAACACAGTCAGATAACTTTTAAAGTGTGTCTCAACATATTAGCCAATATATCATAGTGATTACCATCCGACCGTTTGTGTTCAAGGAAAAATAAGTGAAATTCGTGTGTAGTCAAGGCCTGCCCTCGTGGTGCCAGGAGGCCTTAGGCGATAGTTGCCAAGTCGTCAATAAATCACATCTCTCGCTATTGAAACATCAAGTAATCAGTGTCCATAGTGCTAAGCTCTCTATGCAAAACCTGTGTCTATTATAACAAAAATTAAGATAACATATTTAATATCAAGTGAACAAATTATACACAAAATAATTCCGTCGTGTGTATGTAAACAAGGGCCATTTGGAGGTAGGCCCACCCCAGTTGCCTCTGTGTGTGTATTTTTTTCAAATAGTGTAACGTACTCAGGTAACTAGTGCCCAGACACAGAAACTAGACACCTCCATTGTAAGAAAACTAGTGGGAAAATGCAAGTAATGTAACCTAACAAGTGAACAAAACAAATTAAGAGTGCGACACGTGGTAGCAACACTGGCCGTCCATACAGCCTCTTCCAGGCCTATCTCAAGTTGGTAAACACCCACGGTCAACACCCACGGCCAGCTCCCACGGCCAGCACCCGCGGTCAACTCTCCCCACCGGTCAACACCCCACCTTGTAAGACCATCACCACTGAACAGAAGTGTCCAAAAATGGCTTTGATAAAAACGTGCATAGAATGCAATATGAAGGTAGATTACCAACAGAGCTTTCAATGCCAACTCTGTTCAGCAGCCATACACAAAAAATGTGCCAACATGACTAACAATTCAAGGAGAAATGGTCCCAGTGACCACTCTGTACTGGCTCTGCAAAAAGGATGATGGAACTTTTTTTAAATTAATGGAAATCCTGGATAAAACTCCCGCCGAAAACAGAGAATTACTAATTAATGCCTGCATAGCAATTTCTAATGTCTTCAAACAAACTGTACATGACACCAAGGTACAACCAGATGCGGCACAGAGCTCTGTGGCAGCGGCGCCTGAGCAGGGCGCGGAGTCGGGGATGCCTGAGCAGGGCGCGGAGTCGGGGATGCCTGAGCAGGGCACGGAGTCGGGGATGCCTGAGCCGGGCGCAGAGTCGGGGATGCCTGAGCAGGGCGCGGAGTCGGGGATGCCTGAGCAGGGCGCGGAGTCGGGGACCCCTGAGCAGTGCGCGGTGTCACAGGCACCGGAGCAAAGCGCGGTGTCACAGGCACCGGAGCTGAGCGCGGTGTCACAGGCCCCGGAGCAGAGCGCGGTGTCACAGGCCCCGGAGCAGAGCGCGGTGTCACAGGCCCCGGAGCAGAGCGTGGTGTCACAGGCACCGGAGCAGGGCACAGTGTCACAGGCACCGGAGCAGGGCACAGTGTCGGGGGCGCCGCAGCAGAGTGCGGTCCCTGGCAGAGGGACACAAACAAAACAAGGCCCCAAAATCTGTTGGTATTACAAATGGGCTACCTGTAAGCATGGGGAATCGGGAAGAATAAATGGAACATGTACATACGATCACCCTAGAAAGTGCAGAAACCTCCTCAATACAGGTAAATGTACCAAAAGCTGTGAATTCTTTCACCCAGAAATTTGCAAGAACTCTTTGGACAGGAAAGAGTACTTCAATGCTGAATGTCCAGCTTTTCATATAAGAGGTACCAGGCGAATAAAACCGACAAACTACCACTATGAAAACAGCCACTACTCCATCGACCGGGATAATTTTTTAGCAAGAAGAGGAGGAGAAGAATGGCTAAAAATGACCAGACTCTACCACCAACTCGGTCAAATGCTAGAGAGGACGCAAACACAGTGGCCTCCTTACCAGAGCCTCAGATATTAACACCAATTAAAGCATCCAGCACTTCCACTAACACGATAACATCATTTATATTTGCCAACATCCAGGGTATAAAAACACGCAAATCCAACAAAGTTCACTTTATAGATGGTCTCCTTCATGAGGCAAATGCAGTGTTTGCAGCCCTAACGGAAACTCACACAAAGGACTACCTTGATGGTGAAATATGGATCTCAGAATACAATCTCTTCAGATGTGATAGGAAACACCGGCTTCAGGGTGGGGTCAGCTTCTACATCAAAGACACACTCATCTGTACTGAGCTGCTAAACACCTCAAATGATATGGTGGAAGTGCTGATAGTCACAATAGAGATCCTAAATGTAGTTGTTGTCCTTGTATATAAGTCACCGGAGGCAAACCCTCAGCAGTTTAAAGACCAACTATTGAAAATAGAGCACTGCTTGGAAAACCTCACAAATCCAGCTCCGAACATCATCCTGCTTGGGGACTTCAACCTACGGCACATGAAATGGAAGCACCTGGCTAATACAGTAATATCAGAAAGAATACCAGGAAGTAGCCTAAATTAACAGGCACATGCAAATGACCTGCTACGGATGTGCGATAGGTTTGCCTTAAACCAGCAAATAGTAGAACCAACCAGGAAGGAGAACACGCTGGACCTCATTTTCACTAATAATGATGAGTTGATCGGGAACATAATGATTACAAATACCTGTTACTCAGATCACAACTTAATTGAAGTTCTGACAACCATGGGGAATGGACCTTCAAAACCAGTCCAGATTCCCGGTGGAGGAGATTTCAGCAAATTCAACTTCAATAATAAACGGATAAACTGGGAGCAAATAAACCAGGACTTCACAGAAATAAACTGGGAAGAACAGATAGGAAATGCAAACCTGAACCAGTGCCTGGAAAAAATAAGTTCAAACCGCATACCCCTAAGAAAAAAAGAGAAAGAGATGCAGATTGGAACGGGAACGTCGTTCCCTATATAGGCGAAGAAAACTAATCGCGGAACAACTTGAGAGTCGCACCCTATCTCAAGAACGGCGAAGAAGGTTAGGTAGAGAAATAGAAACAATTGAACTCAAGCTACAAGAATCATACAAAACCCAGGAGAGGCAAAGAGAGCAAAAGGCCATCAGCGAAATAGAGAGAAATCCGAAATATTTTTTCTCCTATGCAAAATCAAGATCAAAAACCACATCTAGTATCGGGCCCCTGCGAAAGGGAGATGGAACTTTCACCGATGACAACAAAGAAATGAGCGAGTTACTGAGGAAGCAGTACGACTCTGTTTTCAGCGAGCCATTAAATGCACTAAAGATTGATAACCCAAATGAATTTTTCATAGATATGATACCAACATCAAATCATATATCAGACGTCGCCCTATCCCCACTAGATTTTGAAGAAGCCATAAACAGTATGCCTATGCACTCTGCACCAGGCCCGGATTCTTGGAACTCCATATTCATCAAGAACTGTAAAAAAACCACTATCGCAGGCCCTTCACATTCTGTGGAGACAAAGCCTAGATACTGGCGTTATCCCTGACATACTAAAAACAGCAGAGATAGCACCACTCCATAAAGGAGGAAATAAGGCAGAGGCAAAAAATTACAGACCGATAGCACTAACATCGCACATCATAAAAATTTTTGAGAGAGTGCTAAGAAGTAAGATCACAAAATACATGGAATCACAGCATCTCCATAACCCCGGACAACATGGTTTCATAACAGGGCGCTCTTGCCTGTCGCAGTTGCTGGACCACTATGATATGGCATTAGATGCTATGGAAGACAAACAAAAAGCTGATGTAAATTACACAGATTTCGAAAAAGCTTTTGATAAATGTGACCATGGTGTTATTGCACATAAAATGCGTTCAAAAGGAATTACAGGGAAAATAGGCAGATGGATCTACAATTTCCTGACTAACAGAACCCAACGTGTAATAGTCAACAAAATAAAATCCTGCCTATCAACCGTGAAGAGCTCAGTCCCCCAGGGTACTGTGCTTGCTCCAGTACTTTTTCTCATCCTTATATCGGACATAGACCAGAACACAACCTATAGCACTGTATCATCCTTTGCAGATGACACTAGGATTTTCATGAGAGTTGGCAACATAGAAGACACGGCAAACCTCCAATCAGATGTAGATCAGGTCTTTCTATGGGCTACAGAAAATAATATGGTGTTTAACGAGGATAAGTTCCAGCTCATGCGCTACGGAAAAATTGAAAATATAAAAACAGAAACCACGTACAAAACTCAGGCAAATCATAACAGAACGAAAAGGCAATGTAAAGGATCTGGGTGTACTCATGTCGGAAGACCTTACCTTTAAAGAACACAATAAAGTAGCCGTCACAACTGCAAGAAAAATGACAGGTTGGATAACAAGAACTTTTCACACTAGAGATGCTATACCGATGATGTTACTTTTCAAAACGCTTGTGCTCTCTAGAGTGGAGTACTGCTGCACAATGACAGCCCCTTTCAAAGCTGGAGAAATTGCTGACCTGGAGAGCGTGCAGAGATCCTTTACTGCTAGAATCCACTCAGTAAAACATCTAAATTACTGGGACCGACTAAAGAGCCTAAATCTGTACTCCCTTGAGCGCAGGCGGGAGAGATACATAATAATTTACACATGGAAAATAATTGAGGGGCTGGTCCCAAACCTGCACACAGAAATAACATCACATGAGACCAGAAGACATGGCAGGATGTGCAGAATACCCCCGTTGAAAAGCAGAGGTGCAACAGGTACTCTGAGAGAGAACTCTATCAACATCAGAGGCCCGAGACTGTTCAACACGCTTCCACTACACATAAGGGGCATAACTGGCCGACCCCTCACAGTGTTCAAGAGAGAACTGGATAAGCACCTCCAAAGGATACCTGATCAACCAGGCTGTAACTCATACGTCAGGCTGCGAGCAGCCGCGTCTAACAGCCTGGTTGATCAGTCCAGCAACCAGGAGGCCTGGTCGACGACCGGGCCGCGGGGACACTAAGCCCCGGAAGCACCTCAAGGTGGAAGGATGGCAGACAGTTGGCATGGGACTATACTTGTGTATCCACCCTGGCAACCACATTCATCAACCTCTCTGCTGGCACAGCAGGAGCCGCGGCGACACGCAGAGAAAAAGACAAGTCAGCCAGTTACAGGCAATTAGATCATCGGTACAACTTCATTCCAATAGGGTCTGAGACCCTAGGCCCATGGGGAGAGACTGCAAGAAGATTTCTTAAGGATCTTGGTTCCAAGCTCATTGACACCACAAGAGACTCCAGAGCAGCAAGTTTCCTCTTTCAGCGCCTCAGTGTCGCGATCCAGAGGGGGAATGGTCGCTGCATCCTCGGTTCCTGCCCGGCGTCGGAGGAGATCGAGGAAATCTACAGCCTCTAAGAAGCGAACTTTTTTTTGTGTCCTCTTAATGTTAATTTTTTATATAAAAACAGATATGTAACTGTATAACCTTGCATAATAAAGTGTACACCATAAAAAAAGGGGGGGGGGGTAGGAGAAGCGAACATTCTTACGTATTCAGAGTTAAATGGCAAGTTTTTCCCTGAATGCTTTCTGTTCTCTTCTCTGAGGCTGTGGGTTCCTATAATTGCAACAGAGGTGGCACCCCCTATATATATATATATATATATATATATATATATATATATATATATATATATATATATATATATATATATATATATATATATGTCGTACCTAGTAGCCAGAATGCACTTCTCGGCCTACTATGCAAGGCCCGATTAGCCTAATAAGCCAACTTTTTCTGAATTAATATATTTTCTCCAATTTTTTTCTTATGAAATGATAAATCTACCCATTTCATTATGTATGAGGTCAATTTTTTTTTATTGGAGTTAAAATTAACGTAGATATATGACCGAACCTAACCAACCCTACCTACTCATCATGAGTAGGCCAGCCTACTCATGAGAAACTCTCCAGACACAAAACAGAACGCTTTAAAAGAGACTAACGTCGTCTATGCCTTCAAATGCCCTCTTGGGGACTGTAAGCTCCAAAAAACCCAGTATATAGGCAAGACAACAACATCTCTTTCTAGGCGTTTAACGATGCATAAGCAACAGGGCTCCATTAAGGAACATATAATCTCTTCCCACAACCAAACCATCGCCAGAGAAATCCTAGTAAACAACACAGAAATCATCGATAGATACAGCGATAGCAGGCGGCTTGACGTTTGCGAGGCACTACACATCAAGAAGTCAACACCAGCAATCAACAGCCAATTATTGCACAACTATATTCTACCCACCTCAAGACTCCGCTCCAATATAGAAACATCAAGAAATATGGACCAATAGGCTTTCTACAAACACTTCTATTCAATATCCATTGTTTCGTGTTCTGTCTTGTGTTGATGAAATTAATACCCTATTAATACTCTTGTTCTGTCTTGTGTTGATGAAATTAATACCCTATTAATACCACATCTTGTTCTGTCTTGTGTTAATGCCACATCACCCCTTCCACCTCACTCAAATGTAGATATAATATCGGAAATGAGTAAGTTCTATTCAGTTGTGTATTTGTGAACTAAAGTCTTTGAAAATGTAATAAGTTTTACGAAACGCGCTCGTGTCGCGTCAGACTAGAAATAAAAATGAATTTCGGAGGAATGATTTTTGATTTACCTCCAACAGTGAAGCGTAATGTACGAAAGATTGAGAAAATTCGTGTTAGAATTATTAATCTTACTTTTTCGGTCATATGTAATAATATATGTCTACAGGAAAGACTGCTACCAAAATATACTAATATATATATATATATATATATATATATATATATATATATATATATATATATATATATATATATATATATATATATATATGCTTGCTACCTAGCAGTAAAATAGGTACCTGGGTGTTAGTCAGCTGTCAGGGGCTGCTTCCTGGGGGTGGAGGCCTGGTGGAGGACCGGGCCGCAGGGACACTAAAAAGCCCCGAAATCATCTCAAGATAACCTATCTTTATAGGTTAGGTTAGATAGCCGACAAAGTTAGTTTAGGTTAGGTAGGTTAGGTAGTCGAAAAATAATTCATTCATGAAAACCTGGCTTATTAGGCAAATAGGGCCTTGCATAGTAGGCTGACAAGTGCGTTCTGGCTACTAGGTACAACATATATATATATATATATGTCGTACCTAGTAGCCAGAACTCACTTCTCAGCCTACTATTCAAGGCCCGATTTGCCTAATAAGCCAAGTTTTCCTGAATTAATATATTTACTATAATTTTTTTCTTATGAAATGATAAAGCAACCCTTTTCTCTATGTATGAGGTCAATTTTTTTTTATTGGAGTTAAAATTAACGTAGATATATGACCGAACCTAACCAACCCTACCTAACCTAACCTATATTTATAGGTAAGGTTAGGTTAGGTAGCCAAAAAAAGCTAGGTTAGGTTAGGTTAGGTAGGTTAGGTAGACGAAAAAACATTAATTCATGAAAACTTGGCTTATTAGGCAAATCGGGCCTTGAATAGTAGGCTGAGAAGTGCGTTCTGGCTATTAGGTACGACATATATATATATATATATATATATATATATATATATATATATATATATATATATATATATATATATATATATATATATATATATATATATATATATATATATATATATATATATATATATATATATATAACTGAAAACTCACACCCCAGAAGTGACTCGAACCCATACTGCCAGGAGCAACGCAACTGGTATGTACAGGACGCCTTAATCCGCTTGACCATCACGACCGGACATAAGGAAGTGATAGCTGAAGCTATTTGAACCACTTCCCCGCCGGCATTCGGATGGTAATCTTGGATATAGGATTTTATCAAATCGCCTCATTCTTTAATAAAATGCTATGCCCAAGTTTACCATTCGAGTGCCGGCGAGGAAGTGGTTCAAATAGTTTCAGCTATCACTTCCTTATGTTCGGTCGTGATGGTCAAGCGGATTAAGGCGCCCCTGTACATACCAGCTGCGTTGCTCCTGGCAGTATGGGTTCGAGTCATTTCTGGGGTGTGAGTTTTCAATTGCATATAGTCCTGAGGACCATTCAGGCTTGCACACATTTGTATTCCTCACGTGTGCCCCAAAGAATGGGGTGATTTGATAGAATGCTATGCCCAAGCAACCCGTTCTCGCAAATTCATAAAGTCAATATTGACTTATTAACTACGTGCATAGGTGATATACTAAACATAATAGATACCCTTAAAAAGCTTCATAGAAAACACCGACCTTACCTAACCTTGTTAGTATGTTAAGATAAGCATCTTATTGCTTCGTAATTACAATTATTACTTAACCTATACCTATAATAGGTTAAGTAACAATTGTAATTACGAAGCTATAAGATCCTTATCTTAAGATACTAACAAGGTTAGGTAAGGTCGGTGTTTTCTATGAAGCTTTTTAAGGGTATCTATTATGTTTAGTATGTCACCAATGCACTTATTTAATAAGTCAATATTGACTTTACGAATTTGCAAGAACGGGTTGGCCCAAGATTACCACCCGAATGATGGAGGGGAAGTGGTTCAAATAGCTTCGGCTATCACTTCCTTATGTCCGGTAATGATGGTCAATGCGGATTAAGGCGTCCTGTACATACCAGTTGCATTGCTCCAGGCAGTATGGGTTCGAGTCACTTCTGGGGTGTGAGTTTTCAGTTGCATATTGTCCTGGGGACCATTCAGTCTTGTTTGCACATGTATATAAATATATATTTATATATATATATATATATATATATATATATATATATATATATATATATATATATATATATATATATATATATATATATATATATATATATATATATATATATATATATATAATGCATAATATATATATATATATATATGTTGTACCTAGTTGCCAGAACGTCGTACTTGGCCTACTATGCAAGGCCCAATTTTCCTAATAAGCCAAGTTTTCCTGAATTTATATACTTTTCTATTTTTTTCTGATGAAATGATAAATCTGTCCATTTCATTATGTATAAGTTAATTTGTTTACATTTTAGTTAAATCTAACGAAGATATATGACCGAACCTAATGAATCCTACCTAACCTAACCTAACCTATCTTAACCTAACCTAAACTAACACAACTAAGTCAATAAATTATGTTCTTAATATAATATAATAATAATAATTGAATTAAACTAATTGGAAACAATTTATTGAAAATAAAGAAATTCACTCGGCCTATTAAACAAATCAGGCCTTGCATAATAGGCCAAGATGTACGTTCTAGCTACTAGGTACGACATATGTTTATATATATATATATATATATATATATATATATATGTGTATATCACGAAAATAAACACGTGATTAAGAATGTGACAATGTCAGACCACGAAGGAAAAATGAAACAGGAAATTTCCTTAAGTACTTTCGTATATTAAATACATCTTCAGAAGGTCATTTTACAGATCGAGTGATGGGTATAAATAGGCAGGAGAGAGTGGTGAAGTAAGGTGAGGTACAATACTTGGACAACGCAGAAGGCCCATTGGCCCATCAGATGCACCCAATTGGCCCATCCGATGTAGCCCAATGGCCCATCTGATATAGCAGACATACAAGCATAATACATAGGTAATTATAACATAAAGAGGTAAATATATACAATAAATTAGTGAGACAAATGTTTTTCAATGATTCTACTTAAATCGCCCTTTAGCTGATCTATTAGAAATGGATCTAAGTTATATAGACCACTGCTAATATTCAAATTACTTTCTTTGGTGATCTGTATCAAAGCGGATTCAATTATGTTTCTGTTATGGGTGCTTTTACAATTTGTTATTGAAGACGCACTCTCCCAATCAATTTGGTGAGCTTTTCTGACAAATGCAGAAACAAAGCATTAGATAATTGGCCATGTCTTACAGAGTATTTATGTTGCGATATTCTACATTTTAAATCTTTAGATGTTTGCCCGACATAGAACTTATTACATTCCTTACAAGGTATTTTATAAATGACGCAATTATCACTACGAGGGCTGTTCCTTACTAATAGCTTACCAACAGTGTTTTCGTAGCTAAACATTACATCTATATTAAAAAGTTTCAAGGCCTTGACAATATTCTCAAACCCAGAGAAATATGGTAAACATAACACATTCTTTGGGCGAGTCCTTTCACTGCATACATTATTATAATATGTACGACGAGCTTTGTTACGACAAACTTCCAAAAAATTCAGTGGGTAACAAAGCTTAAGACCAATCGAATCAATATTCTTAAATTCTTCATCTAAGAATTCTGGACTCACAACTCGAAGAGCTCTTAGATACATTGAAGCAAAAATTGACTTTTTTACATTGTATTTATGCCCTGAAAAATAATGAACATAAGATAAATTGTTCGTAGGTTTTCTGTAAACACTAAACTTTAATGAAGAGTTTTCCCTATGAATAAGCACATCTAAGAATGGCAAACATTTATCAATTTCAGTCTCCATAGTAAATTTTATGGAGGTGACTTGGTCATTAAGTTTGGCTACAAATTCGTCTGTGTTTACATCTGAAGGCCAAATACACAAGATATCATCAACATATCTAAACCAAGGAATGATTCCAGGAGTTATTTTTGAAACAAATTTCTTCTCAAAGAATTCCATGTACAGGTTTGAGAGCAATGGCGATAGAGGATTCCCCATTGCCATTCCAAAAGTCTGTAAATAATACTCATAATGAGTATTATGAGTATTATGGGTAATTATGAGTATTATGAGTATTATATAATTATAAGGAAATTTCCTGTTTCATTTTTCCTCCGTGGTCTGACATTGTCACATTCTTAATCACGTGTTTATTTTCGTGATATACACTCATATATATATATATATATATATATATATATATATATATATATATATATATATATATATATATATATATATATATATATATATATATATATGTCGTACCTAGTAGCCAGAACACACTTCTCGGCCTACTATGCAAGGCCCGATTTGCCTAATAAGCCAAGTTTTCCTGAATTAATATATTTTCTCTATTTTTTTTATTATGAAATGATAAAGCTACCCATTTCATTATGTATGAGGTCAATTTTTAATTATTGGAGTTAAAATTAACGTAGATATATGACCGAACATAAACAACCCTACCTAACCAAACCTAACCTATCTCTATAGGTTAGGTTAGGTTAGGTAGCCGAAAATGTTAGGTTAGGTTAGGTTAGGAAGGTTAGGTAGTCGAAAAAACATTAATTCAGGAAAACTTGGCTTATTAGGCAAATCAGGCCTTGCATAGTAGGCTGAGAAGTGCGTTCTGGCTACTAGGTACGACATATATATATATATATATATATATATATATATATATATATATATATATATGTCGTACCTAGTAGCCAGAACTCACTTCTCAGCCTACTATGCAAGGCCCGATTTGCCTAATAAGCCAAGTTTTCCTGAATTAATATATTTTTTCTAATTTTTTTCTTATGAAATGATAAAGCTACCCATTTCATTATGTATGAGGTCAATTTTTTTTTATTGGAGTTAAAATTAACGTAGATATATGACCGAACTTAACCAACCCTACCTAACCTAACCTAACCTATCTTTATAGGTTAGGTTTGGTTAGGTAGCTGAAAAAGTTAGGTTAGGTTAGGTTAGGTAGGTTAGGTAGTCGAAAAACAATTAATTCATGAAAACTTGGCTTACTAGGCAAATTTGGCCTTGCATAGTAGGCTGAGAAGTGAGTTCTGGCTACTAGGTACGACATATATATATATATATATATATATATATATATATATATATATATATATGTCGTACCTAGTAGCCAGAACTCACTTCTCAGCCTACTATGCAAGGCCCAATTTGCCTAATAAGCCAAGTTTTCATGAATTAATTGTTTTTCGACTACCTAACCTACCTAACCAAACCTAACCTAACTTTTTCCGCTACCTAACCTAACCTAACCTATAAAGATAGGTTAGGTTAGGTTAGGTAGGGTTGGTTAGGTTTGGTCATATATCTACGTTAATTTAAACTCCAATAAAAAAAAATTGACCTCATACATAATGAAATGGTTAGATTTATCATTTCATAAGAAAAAAATTAGAGAAAATATATTAATTCAGGAAAACTTGGCTTATTAGGCAAATCGGGCCTTGCATAGTAGGCCGATAAGTGCGTTCTGGCTATTAGGTACGACATATATATATATATATATATATATATATATATATATATATATATATATATATATATATATATATATATATATATATGTCGTACCTAGTAGCCAGAACGCACTTCTCAGCCTACTATGCAAGGCCTGATTTGCCTAATAAGCCAAGTTTTCATGAATTAATTGTTTTTCGGCAACCTAACCTACCTAACCTAACCTAACCTAACTTTTTCCGCTACCTAACCTAACCTATCCTATAGAGATAGGTTAGGTTAGGTTAGGTAGGGTTGGTTAGGTTCGGTCATATATCTACGTTAATTTTAACTCTAATAAAAAAAATTGACCTCATACATAATAAAATGGGTAGCTTTATCATTTCATAAGAAAAAAATTAGAGAAAATATATTAATTCAGGAAAACTTGGCTTATTAGGCAAATCTGGCCTTGAATAGTAGGCCGAGAAGTGCGTTCTGGCTACTAGGTACGACATATATATATATATATATATATATATATATATATATATATATATATATATATATATATATATGTCGTACCTAGTAGCCAGAACGCACTTCTCGGCCTACTATGCAAGGCCTGATTTGCCTAATAAGCCAAGTTTTCCTGAATTATTATATTTTCTCAATTTTTTTTCTTATGAGATGATAAAGCTACCCATTTCATTATGTATGAGGTCAATATTTTTTTATTGGAGTTAAAATTAACGTAGATATATGACCAAACCTAACCAACCCTACCTAACCTAACCTAACCTATCTTTTTAGGTTAGGTTAGGTTAGGTAGCTGAAAAAGTTAGGTTACGTTTGGTTAGGTAGGTTAGGTAGTCGAAAAACAATTAATTCATGAAAACTTGGCTTATTAGGCAAATATTGCCTTGCATAGTAGGCAGAGAAGTGCGTTCTGGCTATTAGGTACGACATATATATATATATATATATATATATATATATATATATATATATATATATATATATATGTCGTACCTAGTAGCCAGAACGCACTTCTCAGCCTACTATGCAAGGCCCGATTTGCCTAATAAGCCAAGTTTTCCTTAATTAATATATTTTCTCTAATTTTGTTCTTATGAAATGATAAAGCTACCCATTTCATTATGTATGAGGTCAATTTTTTTTTATTGGAGTTAAAATTAACGTAGATATATGACCGAACCTAACCAACCCTTCCTAACCTAACCTAACCTATCTCTATAGGTTAGGTTAGGTTAGGTAGCCGAAAAAGTTAGGTTAGGTAAGGTTAGGTAGGTTAGGTAGTCGAAAAACAATTAATTCATGAAAACTTGGCTTATTAGGCAAATCGGGCCTTGCATAGTAGGCTGAGAAGTGAGTTCTGGCTACTAGGTACGACATATATATATATATATATATATATATATATATATATATATATATATATATATATATGTCGTACCTAGTAGCCAGAACTCACTTCTCAGCCTACTATTCAAGGCCCGATTTGCCTAATAAGCCAAGTTTTCCTGAATTAATATATTTACTATAATTTTTTTCTTATGAAATGATAAAGCAACCCTTTTCTCTATGTATGAGGTCAATTTTTTTTTATTGGAGTTAAAATTAACGTAGATATATGACCGAACCTAACCAACCCTACCTAACCTAACCTATATTTATAGGTAAGGTTAGGTTAGGTAGCCAAAAAAAGCTAGGTTAGGTTAGGTTAGGTAGGTTAGGTAGACGAAAAAACATTAATTCATGAAAACTTGGCTTATTAGGCAAATCGGGCCTTGAATAGTAGGCTGAGAAGTGCGTTCTGGCTATTAGGTACGACATATATATATATATATATATATATATATATATATATATATATATATATATATATATATATATATATATATATATATATATATATATATATATATATATATATATATATATATATATATATATATATATATATATAACTGAAAACTCACACCCCAGAAGTGACTCGAACCCATACTGCCAGGAGCAACGCAACTGGTATGTACAGGACGCCTTAATCCGCTTGACCATCACGACCGGACATAAGGAAGTGATAGCTGAAGCTATTTGAACCACTTCCCCGCCGGCATTCGGATGGTAATCTTGGATATAGGATTTTATCAAATCGCCTCATTCTTTAATAAAATGCTATGCCCAAGTTTACCATTCGAGTGCCGGCGAGGAAGTGGTTCAAATAGTTTCAGCTATCACTTCCTTATGTTCGGTCGTGATGGTCAAGCGGATTAAGGCGCCCCTGTACATACCAGCTGCGTTGCTCCTGGCAGTATGGGTTCGAGTCATTTCTGGGGTGTGAGTTTTCAATTGCATATAGTCCTGAGGACCATTCAGGCTTGCACACATTTGTATTCCTCACGTGTGCCCCAAAGAATGGGGTGATTTGATAGAATGCTATGCCCAAGCAACCCGTTCTCGCAAATTCATAAAGTCAATATTGACTTATTAACTACGTGCATAGGTGATATACTAAACATAATAGATACCCTTAAAAAGCTTCATAGAAAACACCGACCTTACCTAACCTTGTTAGTATGTTAAGATAAGCATCTTATTGCTTCGTAATTACAATTATTACTTAACCTATACCTATAATAGGTTAAGTAACAATTGTAATTACGAAGCTATAAGATCCTTATCTTAAGATACTAACAAGGTTAGGTAAGGTCGGTGTTTTCTATGAAGCTTTTTAAGGGTATCTATTATGTTTAGTATGTCACCAATGCACTTATTTAATAAGTCAATATTGACTTTACGAATTTGCAAGAACGGGTTGGCCCAAGATTACCACCCGAATGATGGAGGGGAAGTGGTTCAAATAGCTTCGGCTATCACTTCCTTATGTCCGGTAATGATGGTCAATGCGGATTAAGGCGTCCTGTACATACCAGTTGCATTGCTCCAGGCAGTATGGGTTCGAGTCACTTCTGGGGTGTGAGTTTTCAGTTGCATATTGTCCTGGGGACCATTCAGTCTTGTTTGCACATGTATATAAATATATATTTATATATATATATATATATATATATATATATATATATATATATATATATATATATATATATATATATATATATATATATATATATATATATATATATATATATATATATATATAATGCATAATATATATATATATATATATGTTGTACCTAGTTGCCAGAACGTCGTACTTGGCCTACTATGCAAGGCCCAATTTTCCTAATAAGCCAAGTTTTCCTGAATTTATATACTTTTCTATTTTTTTCTGATGAAATGATAAATCTGTCCATTTCATTATGTATAAGTTAATTTGTTTACATTTTAGTTAAATCTAACGAAGATATATGACCGAACCTAATGAATCCTACCTAACCTAACCTAACCTATCTTAACCTAACCTAAACTAACACAACTAAGTCAATAAATTATGTTCTTAATATAATATAATAATAATAATTGAATTAAACTAATTGGAAACAATTTATTGAAAATAAAGAAATTCACTCGGCCTATTAAACAAATCAGGCCTTGCATAATAGGCCAAGATGTACGTTCTAGCTACTAGGTACGACATATGTTTATATATATATATATATATATATATATATATATATGTGTGTGTATATCACGAAAATAAACACGTGATTAAGAATGTGACAATGTCAGACCACGAAGGAAAAATGAAACAGGAAATTTCCTTAAGTACTTTCGTATATTAAATACATCTTCAGAAGGTCATTTTACAGATCGAGTGATGGGTATAAATAGGCAGGAGAGAGTGGTGAAGTAAGGTGAGGTACAATACTTGGACAACGCAGAAGGCCCATTGGCCCATCAGATGCACCCAATTGGCCCATCCGATGTAGCCCAATGGCCCATCTGATATAGCAGACATACAAGCATAATACATAGGTAATTATAACATAAAGAGGTAAATATATACAATAAATTAGTGAGACAAATGTTTTTCAATGATTCTACTTAAATCGCCCTTTAGCTGATCTATTAGAAATGGATCTAAGTTATATAGACCACTGCTAATATTCAAATTACTTTCTTTGGTGATCTGTATCAAAGCGGATTCAATTATGTTTCTGTTATAGGTGCTTTTACAATTTGTTATTGAAGACGCACTCTCCCAATCAATTTGGTGAGCTTTTTCTGACAAATGCAGAAACAAAGCATTAGATAATTGGCCATGTCTTACAGAGTATTTATGTTGCGATATTCTACATTTTAAATCTTTAGATGTTTGCCCGACATAGAACTTATTACATTCCTTACAAGGTATTTTATAAATGACGCAATTATCACTACGAGGGCTGTTCCTTACTAATAGCTTACCAACAGTGTTTTCGTAGCTAAACATTACATCTATATTAAAAAGTTTCAAGGCCTTGACAATATTCTCAAACCCAGAGAAATATGGTAAACATAACACATTCTTTGGGCGAGTCCTTTCACTGCATACATTATTATAATATGTACGACGAGCTTTGTTACGACAAACTTCCAAAAAATTCAGTGGGTAACAAAGCTTAAGACCAATCGAATCAATATTCTTAAATTCTTCATCTAAGAATTCTGGACTCACAACTCGAAGAGCTCTTAGATACATTGAAGCAAAAATTGACTTTTTTACATTGCATTTATGCCCTGAAAAATAATGAACATAAGATAAATTGTTCGTAGGTTTTCTGTAAACACTAAACTTTAATGAAGAGTTTTCCCTATGAATAAGCACATCTAAGAATGGCAAACATTTATCAATTTCAGTCTCCATAGTAAATTTTATGGAGGTGACTTGGTCATTAAGTTTGGCTACAAATTCGTCTGTGATCTTCTTAATCAATTTACTACTTCATCACCTTCATTACCATATCTATATGGTCTTGTCAAGACGCATAAGCCTAACAATCCCATGAGACCTATCATCAGTTCTGTGGGATCCATTTCTTACAAACTCTCCAAATGGCTTACCAAAATCTTGTCCCCTTTGTTAGGAACTATCTCCTCTTCTCATTTGACAAATTCTCTTGATTTAGTTAACAAATTGAATAGTGTTCCTGTCACTCCTGATGTAAAGTTAATCAGTTTTGACGTTTGTTCCTTGTTCACAAAGGTACCGGTCGATGATATTCTCGATTATCTTGCTCGTGAACTAATGAGCCATGACTTACCTCTTTCTGCTGATATTATTGTCAGTCTTGTTAAGTTGTGCATTAAAGAATGTAAATTTACCTTTAATAATGAGTATTATTTACAGACTTTTGGAATGGCAATGGGGAATCCTCTATCGCCATTGCTCTCAAACCTGTACATGGAATTCTTTGAAAAGAAATTTGTTTCAAAAATAACTCCTGGTATCATTCCTTGGTTTAGATATGTTGATGATATCTTATGTATTTGGCCTTCAGATGCAAACACAGACGAATTTGTAGCCAAACTTAATGACCAAGTCACCTCCATAAAATTTACTATGGAGACTGAAATTGATAAATGTTTGCCATTCTTAGATGTGCTTATTCATAGGGAAAACTCTTCATTAAAGTTTAGTGTTTACAGAAAACCTACGAACAATTTATCTTATGTTCATTATTTTTCAGGGCATAAATACAATGTAAAAAAGTCAATTTTTGCTTCAATGTATCTAAGAGCTCTTCGAGTTGTGAGTCCAGAATTCTTAGATGAAGAATTTAAGAATATTGATTCGATTGGTCTTAAGCTTTGTTACCCACTGAATTTTTTGGAAGTTTGTCGTAACAAAGCTCGTCGTACATATTATAATAATGTATGCAGTGAAAGGACTCGCCCAAAGAATGTGTTATGTTTACCATATTTCTCTGGGTTTGAGAATATTGTCAAGGCCTTGAAACTTTTTAATATAGATGTAATGTTTAGCTACGAAAACACTGTTGGTAAGCTATTAGTAAGGAACAGCCCTCGTAGTGATAATTGCGTCATTTATAAAATACCTTGTAAGGAATGTAATAAGTTCTATGTCGGGCAAACATCTAAAGATTTAAAATGTAGAATATCGCAACATAAATACTCTGTAAGACATGGCCAATTATCTAATGCTTTGTTTGTGCATTTGTCAGAAAAAGCTCACCAAATTGATTGGGAGAGTGCGTCTTCAATAACAAATTGTAAAAGCACCTATAACAGAAACATAATTGAATCCGCTTTGATACAGATCACCAAAGAAAGTAATTTGAATATTAGCAGTGGTCTATATAACTTAGATCCATTTCTAATAGATCAGCTAAAGGGCGATTTAAGTAGAATCATTGAAAAACATTTGTCTCACTAATTTATTGTATATATTTACCTCTTTATGTTATAATTACCTATGTATTATGCTTGTATGTCTGCTATATCAGATGGGCCATTGGGCTACATCGGATGGGCCAATTGGGTGCATCTGATGGGCCAATGGGCCTTCTGCGTTGTCCAAGTATTGTACCTCACCTTACTTCACCACTCTCTCCTGCCTATTTATACCCATCACTCGATCTGTAAAATGACCTTCTGAAGATGTATTTAATATACGAAAGTACTTAAGGAAATTTCCTGTTTCATTTTTCCTTCGTGGTCTGACATTGTCATATATATATATATATATATATATATATATATATATATATATATATATATATATATATATATATTTATATATATATATATATATATATATATATATGTATATTAGTATATTTTGGTAGCAGTCTTTCCTGTTGACATATATTATTAAATATGACCGAAAAAGTAAGATTAATAATTCTAACACGAATTTTCTCAATCTTTCGTACATTTCTTTTCACTGTTGGAGGTAAATCAAAAATAAATTCTCCAAAATTCATTTTTATTTCTAGTCTGACGCGACACGAGCGCGTTTCGTAAAACTTATTACATTTTCAAAGACTTTAGTTTACAAATACACAACTGAATAGAACTTACGCATCTCCGATTTTGTTTTTATATCTACATTTGAGAGAGGTGGATGGGGTGAGGTGGCATTAATAGGGTATTAATTTCATCAACACAAGACAGAACAAGAGGTGGCATTAATAGGGTATTAATTTCATCAACACAAGACAGAACACGAAACAATGGGTATTGAATAGAAGTGATTGTAGAAAGCCTATTGGTCCATATTTCTTGATGCTTCTATATTGGAGCGGAGTCCTGAGGTGGGTAGAATATAGTTGTGCATTAATTGGCTGTTGATTGCTGGTGTTGACTTCTTGATGTGTAGTGCCTCGCAAACGTCAAGCCGCCTGCTATCACTGTATCTATCGATGATTTCTGTGTTGTTTACTAGGATTTCTCTAGCTATGGTTTGGTTGTGGGAAGTGATTATATGTTCCTTAATGAAGCCCTGTTGCTTATGCATCGTTAAACGCCTAGAAAGAGATGTTGTTGTCTTGCCTATATACTGGGTTTTTTAGAGCTTACAGTCCCCAAGAGGGCATTTGAAGGCATGGACGATGTTAGTCTCTTTTAAAGCATTCTGTTTTGTGTCTGGAGAGTTTCTCATGAGTAGGCTGGCCGTTTTTCTGGTTTTATAGTAAATCGTCAGTTGTATCCTCTGATTTTTGTCTGTAGGGATAACGTTTCTATTAACAATATCTTTCAGGACCCTTTCCTCCGTTTTATGAGCTGTGGAAAAGAAGTTCCTGTAAAATAGTCTAATAGGGGGTATAGGTGTTGTGTTAGTTGTCTCTTCAGAGGTTGCATGGCGTTTCACTTTCCTTCTTATGATGTCTTCGACGAAACCACTGGAGAAGCCGTTGTTGACTAGGACCTGCCTTACCCTACAGAGTTCTTCGTCGACTTGCTTCCATTCTGAGCTGCGGCTGAGAGCACGGTCGACATATGCGTTAACAACACTCCTCTTGTACCTGTCTGGGCAGTCGCTGTTGGCATTTAGGCACATTCCTATGTTCGTTTCCTTAGTGTAGACTGCAGTGTGGAAACCTCCGCTCTTTTCCATGACTGTTACATCTAGAAAGGGCAGCTTCCCATCCTTTTCCATCTCGTAAGTGAAACGCAGCACGGAACTCTGCTCAAATGCTTCCTTCAGCTCCTGCAGATGTCTGACATCAGGTACCTGTGTAAAAATGTCGTCAACATACCTGCAGTATATGGCCGGTTTCAAGTTCATGTCGACTAAGACTTTTTGCTCGAAGGTACCCATGTAGAAGTTTGCAAACAGGACACCTAGGGGAGAACCCATGGCGACCCCATCTACTTGCTTATACATGTGCCCATCCGGGCTCAAGAAGGGTGCCTCTTTAGTACAAGCTTGGAGTAGTTTCCTCAGAATATTTTCTGGTATGTCAAGAGGAGTACAGGCTGGATCACGATACACTCTGTCGGCTATCATCCCGATTGTCTCGTCCACAGGTACGTTGGTAAACAGCGATTCTACGTCCAACGAGGCTCTTATCCTTGTGGCCCGTGTGCCCTGCAGTAAGTCAACAAATTCCTTTGGAGACTTCAGGCTGATTTCGCAAGGAACATAAGGAGTCAGCAGGCCGTTGAGTCGCTTCGCCAGTCTGTACGTGGGTGTGGGTATCTGGCTAATGATTGGCCGAAGTGGGTTTCCAGGCTTGTGTGTCTTGACATTTCCATACGCATATCCAGGTTTATATTCCCCAATGATCAAAGGCAGGTGGAGTCCGGATTTCTTGGCGTTCACAGTTTCGATCAGTTTGTTGACCTTTGCTTTTAATTCGGCTGTAGTGTCCTTCGTTACCCTTTGGAACTTAGTTTGGTCAGAGAGTATGATGTTCATTTTCGCCAGATATTCGTCTTTTTTAAGAATGACATATATTGGCGACTTGTCACCTCTCCTGACAACTATCTCCTTGTTCTCACGAAGGCTTTTAGCTGCCGCTTTGAGCTCGGGGGACAGTATGGTGCTTCTGTAATTGCCTCGATTCTTTCCTCCTTCTGCAATAAGTTCTGCTTGTAAGGTATCTTTGGTAGTGACCTTCTTTTGTGTCTCGAGGTCGAATATGTCGTCCAACAGAATTTCCAACTCTACTTTCCGGGCCATCTCACTCGGTCTGGACATAACATGACAGTTTATGCCCAGATTTAGGAGAGTGACTTGGTCCTCAGTGAGGTTAATTCCTGGAAGGTTCAGGAAGCCATCTCTTGGTCGTGGAATTACCATAGGTCCTCCATATAATGTTGTTAGTTTCTTGATAATCCTTGTTTCAGTGCCTAGGTGATGTTGGTCTGTGAGGATGTCGAGGTGTTGTTCAATGCGGGTACGGATACTTTCGTCGATGTTGCTATTTCTCCACTCGTTTGTAGCATGAAGTAGTTGCGTTTTGTTGTCTTTGATTTTATTCTCTGCCTTGTATATCTGATCACGAATCAGATCCTGGCGATATTTTATCGTGAAGGCTTGATTCCTTGCTGCTGGGTCGTGCGCTTTAATATTAGTATATTTTGGTAGCAGTCTTTCCTGTAGACATATATTATTAAATATGACCGAAAAAGTAAGATTAATAATTCTAACACGAATTTTCTCAATCTTTCGTACATTTCTTTTCACTGTTGGAGGTAATTCAAAAATCAATTCTCCAAAATTCATTTTTATTTCTAATCTGACGCGACACTTGAGCGCGTTTCGTAAAACTTATTACATTTTCAAAGACTTTAGTTAACATATACACAACTGAATAGAACTTACTGAATAGAATAGAACATCTCCGATTTTGTTTATATCTACATTTGAGTGAGGTGGATGGGGTGAGGTGGTATTTAATAAGGTATTAATTTCATCAACACAAGCCAGAACATGAAACAATGGGTATTGAATAGAAGTGATTGTAGAAAACCTATTGGTCCATATTTCTTGATGCTTCTATATTGGAGCGGAGTCTTGAGGTGGGTAGAATATAGTTGTACATTAATTGGCTGTTGATTGCTGGTGTTGACTTCTTGATGTGTTATGCCTCGCAAACGTCAAGCCGCCTGCTATCGCTGTATCTATCGATGATTTCTGTGTTGTTTACTAGGATTTCTCTGGCGATGGTTTGGTTGTGGGAAGAGATTATATGTTCCTTAATGGAGCCCTGTTGATTATGCATCGTTAAACGCCTAGAAAGAGATGTTGTTGTCTTGCCTATATACTGTTTTTTTTGGAGATTACAGTCCCCAAGAGGGCATTTGAAGACATAGACGACGTTGGTCTCTTTTAAAGCGTTTTGCTTTGTGTCTGGAGAGTTCAAGCAATCTCTTGGTCGTCGATATAATTCCACGACCAGGAGATGTAATTCCACGACGTAAGCAGTGTGACCAAGAGATGTAATTCCACGACGTAATTCCACGACCAAGAGATGGCTTCCTGAACCTTCCAGGAATCAACCTCACTGAGGACCAAATCACTCCCCTAAATCTGGGTATAAACTGTCACGTTATGTCCAGACCGAGTGAGATGGCCTGGAAAGTGGAGTTGGAAATCCTGTTGGACGACATATTCGACCTCGAGACACAAAAGAAGGTCACTACCAAAGATACCTTACAAGCAGAACTTATTGCGGAAGGAGGAAAGAATCGAGGCAATTACAGAAGCACCATACTGTCCCCCGAGCTCAAAGCGGCAGCTAAAAGCCTTCGTGAGAACAAGGAGATAGTTGTCAGGAGAGGCGACAAGTCGCCAATATACGTCATTCTTAAAAAAGACGAATATCTGGCGAAAATGAACCACATACTCTCTGACCAAACTAAATTCCAAAAGGTAACGAAGGACACTACAGCCGAATTAAAAGCAAAGGTCAACAAACTGATCGAAACTGTGAACGCCGAGAAATCCGGACTCCACCTGCCAAAGATTATTTGGGAATATAAACCTGGATATGCGTATGGAAATGTCAAGACACACAAGCCTGGAAACCCACTTCGGCCAATCATTAGCCAGATACCCACACCCACGTGCAGACTGGCAAAGCGACTCAACGGCCTGCTGGCTCCTTATGTCCCTTGCGCCTTCAGCCTGAAGTCGCCAAAGGAATTTGTTGACTTACTGCAGGGCACACGGGCCACAGGGATAAGAGCCTCGTTGGACGTAGAATCACTGTTCACCAACGTACCTGTGGACGAGACAATCGGGATGATACCCGACAGAGTGTATCGTGATCCAGCCTGTACTCCTCTTGACATACCAGAAAATATTCTAAGGAAACTACTCCAAGCTTGCACTAAAGAGGCACCCTTCTTGAGCCCGGATGGGCACATGTATAAGCAAGTAGATGGGGTCGCCATGGGTTCTCCCCTAGGTGTCCTGTTTGCAAACTTCTACATGGGTACCATCGAGCAAAAAGTCTTAGTCGACATGAACTTGAAACCGGCCATATACTGCAGGTATGTTGACGACATTTTTACACAGGTACCTGATGTCAGACATCTGCAGGAGCTGAAGGAGGCGTTTGAGCAGAGTTCCATGCTGCGTTTCACTTACGAGATGGAAAAGGATGGGAAGCTGCCCTTTCTAGATGTAACAGTCATGGAAAAGAGCGGAGGTTTCCACACTGCAGTCTACACTAAGGAAACGAACATAGGAATGTGCCTAAATGCCAACAGCGACTGCCCAGACAGGTACAAAAGGAGTGTTGTTAACGCATATGTCGACCGTGCTCTCAGCCACAGCTCAGAATGGATGCAAGTCGACGAAGAACTCTGTAGGGTAAGGCAGGTTCTAGTCAACAACGGCTTCTCCAACGGTTTCGTCGAAGACATCATAAGAAGGAAAGTGAAACGCCATGCAACCTCTGAAGAGACAACTAACACAACACCTATATCCCCTATTAGACTATTTTACAGGAACTTCTTTTCCACAGCTCATAAAACGGAGGAAAGGGTCCTGAAAGATATTGTAATAGAAACGTTATCCCTACTGACAAAAATCAGAGGATACAACTGACGATTTACTATAAAACCAAAAAAACGGCCAGCCTACTCATGAGAAACTCTCCAGACACAAAGCAGAACGCTTTAAAAGAGACCAACGTCGTCTTTGCCTTCAAATGCCCTCTTGGGGACTGTAAGCTCCAAAAAAAAACAGTATACAGGCAAGACAACAACATCTCTTTCTAGGCGTTTAACGATGCATAAGCAACAGGGCTCCATTAAGGAACATATAATCTCTTCCCACAACCAAACCATCGCCAGAGAAATCCTAGTAAACAACACAGAAATCATCGATAGATACAGCGATAGCAGGCGGCTTGACGTTTGCGAGGCACTACACATTAAAAAGTCAACACCAGCAATCAACAGCCAATTAATGCACAACTATATTCTACCCACCTCAAGACTCCGCTCCAATATAGAAGCATCAAGAAATACGGACCAATAGGCTTTCTACAATCACTTCCATTCAATACCCATTGTTTCGTATTCTGTCTTGTGTTGATGAAATTAATACCCTATTAATGCCACCTCACCCCATCCACCTCACTCAAATGTAGATATAAACAAATCGGAGATGTGTAAGTTCTATTCAGTTGTGTATGTGTAAACTAAAGTCTTTGAAAATGTAATAAGTTTTACGAAACGCGCTCAAGTGTCGCGTCAGACTAGAAATAAAAATGAATTTTGGAGAATTGATTTTTGAATTACCACCATTAGTGAAAAGAAATGTACGAAAGATAGAGAAAACTCGTGTTAGAATTATTAATCTTACTTTTTCGGTCATATATATACATATATATATATATATATATATATATATATATATATATATATATATATATATATATATATATATGTATATATATATATATATATATATATATATATATATATATATATATATATATATAAATATATATAAATATATATAAATATTTATTTATTTATATATATATATATATATATATATATATATATATATATATATATATATTGTGACGATAATCTCTTTCAAAAGATTGAGCCTGCTCTTCTCTACATGAAGTTACGTATATTATACAAGAATAAGATGCTACCTTCAAGATACGTCTCCCAACGAGCACAAAACGTTTTGACCAGGAGGCAAAACGTACCCAAGACTCACCCCTACTCCACTCCCTCCACGCCGGCTCATCATCAACCAGCCAACTACCCTTCCCAGCCTGCCTGCTCCTGATTGGTGACTTGCCGACTGCACACCTGCACCATTGCACCTCAGTTCCCTCTACCTGAGTCGATGTCTTGGCTTGATCCAACCATTGAATTCAGAATATCCTTGTGCTCTCAAGCTGTGAACAACTAACTAATATATGCTGTATCAGGTGGATGTCTCGCACCTAGCGCCATATTCTCAGCACCTGATTATTTTTCACCTTTAACTTTATATTATTGTAGATTAACTTCATCCCTATTATTCATTTATATTCTATGTTTTTGACTTGTTCGTTTGCACTGTACATTGCCACGAGATTGTCTTTGTTTATAATTTGTTTTCTAGAATAATTAAAGTTTCATTGTTAATACTTTGTGTTTTGCGTGTCTTCCCTTACTTTACCACAGACAAACAGGCAAGCAGTCTACCTTTTTTTGTGTGTGACTAGGCATTGACACCTGCCATTGGAGGACTGCCGAACATCTACACTCCATCACTTTCCCATCACATTTAATGGGGGCCTGTCCGGGAGCTTCACTCAGGTACTAGTACCAGAACGTCAATTTGTGGTAAGCGTACTTGGCTTTGATACAGTTGCTTTTCAATATTTTCATTACTTTTAATATTTATATGGTGCTGTGTGTATTGTGCATTCCGAGAGTAGCATATAGTGAGTGTTGGATAACTTTGGATTACGTGGTGACTGTAGGCCGCAGTCATTCTCTTAATTGGTCATCCCTCCCTCTGTGTTATTACTCGTGTTTTCCACCTTTTGTCCCTAGGATATTTCTCAATCTCAAACAGATCATCATTTTGGGTACCCTGGTACTTTAGTTTGTCTTTGGGTCAAAGCACCCTATCTTCTGCAATGCGACTGAATTAGGATAAAGAGGGCCATAGTTCCTCTAGCACAGACTATGTTGCTGAGTTGGGACCTCAGCAGCAGTTCTCGTCACCACTTGACACTCGCACTCCTACACGTCGGTCAGAGATGATGATATTTACTTAGGCAGGGAATTAGCTTTCTTTTTTCAAAGCACAAAGTTCGCTAATTCTGTAAGTATCATATTTCATTTAGTGGGAAAACCCTTGCTTCTGTCCTATAGAGACTCGGCAAGGTATGCCTACATTCTTGGACTACCTTATTCACTTTTGGAACAATTAAACATTTCATTTGTTTTAGAAACTCAGTTTCATTTATTTAGTAGGATTTTCTTGCCCTTATTCTCTTACACTGAGTACCGGGTACAAGATTTCCTGCGCTTTTGATTGATTAATCATTTACCATTCTAAAATTAACATTAATTGTTAAATATTAATTTCCACAGGATAGTTACCAGTTGCCACATTATCCTGTTACTGACACTTACCATATCACAAGTATTCGTTGTTCATTTATTTGCTATTTTTCACCATGTTTCGTCTCCAAGCTTTTCGTAACGATCCAGCAGGTGAAATAGGAACCTTAAGTCGTGCCAAGAGGACTGAATTACAAACTCTTGCACACGAGTATCAACCAGATGTTCCCCATGGAGCCAACAAAAATGAATTGCATTATTTAATCATGGATCACCTCTTAGATGAAGGGACGATTGACTCTGAAACTCACGAAAATTATTCTATTGCAGATAAACATGATCTGGCAACTATGAAACTTAAGCTCGAACTTGCAAAACTCGAGCGGGAGCAACGGCAAGAAGTTCTCCACGTGAGGGAACGCGAGGCGACCCTAAGGAAAGAAGAGCAAGAAAGAGAGGCTGCAATCAGGAAAGAAGAGCAAGAACGTGAAGAGCAGAGGTGCCATAGGCACAATCAGAGAACACAGTATAAACATCAGAGGTCCGCGGTTGTTCAACGTCCTCCCAGCAAGCATAAGAAATATTGCCGGAACAACCGTGGACATTTTCAAGAGGAAACTAGATTTATTCCTCCAAGGAGTGCCGGACCAACCGGGCTGTGGTGGGTATGTGGGCCTGCGGGCTGCTCCAAGCAACAGCCTGGTGCACCAAACTCTCACAAGTCGAGCCTGGCCTCGGGCCGGGCTTGGGGAGTAGAAGAACTCCCAGAACCCCATCAACCAGGTATCAACCAGGCCCTAGCAAAAGAAGCTCTACAAATCAGGAAAGAAGAAGCTGCAATTAGGAAAGAAGAATCTGCAATTAGGAAAGAAGAAGCTGCAATTAGGAAAGAAGAACAGGAACGTGAAGCCACCCTCAAGGAACGTGAAGCCACCCTCAAGGAATGTGAGACTGCACTACTCCGTGAGCGCGAGCGAGTACAGCTTGAAGCAAAACAACGTCACCTGGAGATACAACGCAAGCATGACAAAAAGCAAGCGGAGATGGCTATTACATGTCGTCAACAAGAACTCACGGTGGAAACTACACACCTCACTCAGCGCCAACAAGCTACCGCTAGTCTTCCAGTAAGTTTCAATGTCTCCCATGCAAGTAAGTTAATGCCACCATTCGTTTAGACAGAGATTGATGTCTTTTTCACCACTTTTGAGACCCTAGCTAATAAACTTAGCTGGCCTGCAGATCAATGGTCTTCCTTTCTCAGAGTGCATCTCACAGGTAGAGCTGCGGTTACTCTCAGTACCTTAGTGTCTGAGAATGACTACCAGACCCTGAAGCAAGCAGTTTTGGACGCCTACCTTCTCTCCACCGAAAGCTACAGACGAAAATTCCGTGATCATCTAAAGGCAAGTAACACCACCTTTCTAGAATTTGCCAATACCAAGAAAAGATATTTCATGAAATGGCTGGAAGCAGCACATGTCTCTACATTTTCAGAACTCGTCAACCTCATGCTAGTTGAGGAATTCTTGAGACGTGTTCCCCCTTCCGTCCGTTTACATTTAGCAGATAAAGAAGAAACCGACTACATCAAATGTGAGAAGTCAGCTGACACCTACAGCCTCATCCATCGGCTTACACCAGAACCACCTTCCAGTAAGAAGTCTTGGTATAGTTATGATAAAGTGGGTACAGATCAAGCAAGCTCTCAATTGTATTGTAAGTATTGCAAACTCTATGGACATACCATAGATAAATGTGGGAAAGCTCAATACAAAGGCAATGAAACAACTAAACCCAAATCGACTCCTCCTAAGTCCGGTAAGAGTGTGATGAATGTTGGTGTTTCTATTAATGATCTTTCTCTCTTCAGCAAACACCTGTATCCTGGAACTGTCTCTACCAACGGTACAGATTCGGAGGGACGTTTCAAATTGAAGATCTTGAGGGACACAGTAGCTCTTCAGTCCATAATATTGAAATCAGCTGTGCCTAACATCACCTACACCAGGAAAACCGTCCTTATCACTGACCTCACTGCTACCACTCCATATCCACTCGCCAGAGTCCACCTGGATTGTCCTTTTGTGACCGGTGAAGTCCAAGTCGCCATCAGGGAGAAGCCTTTTCCCATGTCTGGAGTGCAACTTCTCCTGGGCAACGACTTGGGAGAAGATTTGCAACCGTCCAACCTGATCATCATGAACAAACCCCAGGTGTGTAACTCTGTAGTGGACAATCCCATCTTTGAGTCTGTTTCAGCAGAGGTCCAAGAAAGTGATGAAGTTTCTCCTCCGGTTTTGGTGACCGGTGACCCCAATCATCCTGCTTCACAGGGTTCTCTTGAACGTAGTCATCAGACTATTAAAGCACTCCTAAAGAAATTTTGCAATGAAACCTTGAAGGACTGGGATAAACAACTTGACCTCATTATGTGCATTTTCAGAAGTCTCCCCAATGAGTCTCTAGGAGTATCTCCTTATGAGATGCTCTACGGACGTAAGTGCCGTACTCCTCTCACAGCTTTCAAAGACTCTCTACGTGATGCCACCTTCAGTGACCCTCAGAATGTGCCCCGGTTTCTTCAAAACTTAAAACACATTCTAGAGAGAGTACGTAAATTTGCTAATGACAATCTATTGAAAGCTCAGGAGAGGATGAATACTAATTTTGACCAATGCAGCAAACTAAGGAAATTTAAACCAGGAAACTTCGTGTTGGCATATTTTCCTATCCCAGGTTCTCCATTGCAAAACAAGTTTTCAGGACCTTACCGCATCAAGGAGTGCAGGAACAATCACAACTACGTTCTTGAGACTCCAGATAGGCGGCGGAAGACCCAGTTGTGCCACGTCAACCTCCTGAAGCAGTATCAAGGTACTCCCCTTACTGTGTTGGTATCATTATCCACCTTTAAAGGTCCATACCTCCACAGTGAGACCTTCCCTGCTTCTCCTCCCGAAAGCACTAACACTGAGTCAGTGCCTTCCAACTCGGAAATCCTTAATGATCTTCATACCTATTTGCAGGACAGTAATAGTGCTCCTCTCATCAGAATCTTCAAGGAACATCAGAAGTTGTTCAGCGATGATCCACAGGAGTGTAATGTGGTTCAGCACGACATCCAGCTACCCAGCAAACACAAATCATCTACACAACGTTCGCCTATCTCTTCCCATAGGTGTGGGAATGATTTGCATTGAGAATGGTGCAGGAGAGCCTTTGAGAAACTTTTACTCAAAAAATCCAAACACAAAGGTTTAATTATAAATTGTTTTTCTACAATTATTTTCTTCCAAATGTAAAACAAATAGTTTTTACATGTTTAAATATAAAATTTATGGTGTTTTTTTGTAAAATTCATTAATAAATTGTGAATGATGTATATTGGCTGAGTGAAACCTTTAAAATCCATTTAGTTATAATATGAACAGAAAAAAGTAGTTTTCCAAATTTTCTAAAAATCGCTCTTTTTAACACAATTTGACTCCTTATGCATTCCACTAAACACTAATATCATGTTTAAATATTTAATTTATGTATTATTCCCTAAGATAATTTATATAAATTATAAAAGTTGCTGGAAAGTGGTGAGAAAGAATCTGAAAACGTTTTGTTGTCTTATATTGGCGTGTTCTTATTAACTAGAGTGAGTAAGAGTGAGCGAGAGTGGGTAAGAGTGAGTAAGAGTGACTGAAGGTGAGTGAGAGTGCCAGAGAGTGTGTAAGTGTGAGTAAGAGTGACTGAGAGTGAGTAAGAGTGACAGAGTGAGTAAGAGTGAGAGTAAGGGTGACAGAATGAGTGAGAGTAAAGTGATTGAGAGTAAGGGTGAGTATGAGAGTAAGAGTGATTGAGAGTTAGAGTGAGAGTAAGAGTGATTGAGAGTTAGTGAGAGTAAGAGTGATTGAGAGTATGAGTGATTGAGAGTAAGAGTGATTGAGAGTAAGAGTGATTGGGAGTAAGAGTGATTGAGAGTAAGAGTGATTGGGAGTAAGAGTGATTGGGAGTAAGAGTGAGAGTAAGAGTAAGAATGAGAATAAGAGTGATTGAGAGTAAGAGTGATTGGGAGTAAGAGTGATTGAGAGTAAGAGTGATTGGGAGTAAGAGTAAGAATGAGAGTAGGAGTGATTGAGAGTAGGAGTGATTGGGAGTAAGAGTGATTGAGAGTAAGAGTAATTGAGAGTAAGAGTATGAGAGTAAGAGTGAGAGAGTGAGTATGAATGGGTAAGGGTGACTGAGAGTGAGTAAGAGTGACAGAGTAAGAATGACAGAGTAAGAGTGATAGAGAGTAAGAGTGACAGAGAGTAAGAGTGACAGAGAGTAAGAGTGACAGAGAGTAAGAGTGACAGAGAGTAAGAGTGACAGAGAGTAAGAGTGACAGAGAGTAAGAGTGACAGAGTAAGAGTGAGTATGAGAGTAAGTAAGGATGACTGAGAGAAAGAGTGAGTAATAGTGCATAAGAGTGATTGAGAGTTAGAGTGAGAGTAAGAGTGATTGAGAGTTAGTGAGAGTAAGAGTGATTGAGAGTAAGAGTGATTGAGAGTAAGAGTGATTGAGAGTAAAAGTGATTGAGAGTAAGAGTGATTGAGAGTAAGAGTGATTGGGAGTAAGAGTGATTGAGAGTGATTGGGAGTAAGAGTGATTGGGAGTAGGAGTAAGAATGAGAATAAGAGTGATTGAGAGTAAGAGTGAGTAAGAGTAAGAATGAGAGTAAGAGTGATTGAGAGTAAGAGTGATTGAGAGTAAGAGTGATTGAGAGTAAGAGTGATTGGGAGTAAGAGTGATTGAGAGTAAGAGTGATTGGGAGTAAGAGTGATTGGGAGTAGGAGTAAGAATGAGAATAAGAGTGATTGAGAGTAAGAGTGAGTAAGAGTAAGAATGAGAGTAAGAGTGATTGAGAGTAAGAGTGATTGAGAGTAAGAGTGATTGGGAGTAAGAGTGATTGGGAGTAAGAGTGAGAGTAAGAGTAAGAATGAGAATAAGAGTGATTGAGAGTAAGAGTGATTGGGAGTAAGAGTAAGAATGTGAGTAGGAGTGATTGAGAGTAGGAGTGATTGGGAGTAGGAGTGATTGGGAGTAAGAGTGATTGAGAGTAAGAGTATGAGAGTAAGAGTGAGTATGAATGGGTAAGGGTGACTGAGAGTGAGTAAGAATGACAGAGTAAGAGTGACAGAGAGTAAGAGTGACAGAGAGTAAGAGTGACAGAGAGTAAGAGTGACAGAGAGTAAGAGTGAAAGAGTAAGAGTGAAAGAGTAAGAGTGACAGAGAGTAAGAGTGACAGAGAGTAAGAGTGACAGAGAGTAAGAGTGACAGAGAGTAAGAGTGACAGAGTAAGAGTGACAGAGTAAGAGTGACAGAGAGTAAGAGTGACAGAGAGTAAGAGTGACAGAGAGTAAGAGTGACAGAGAGTAAGAGTGACAGAGAGTAAGAGTGACAGAGTAAGAGTGACAGAGTAAGAGTGACAGAGTAAGAGTGACAGAGTAAGAGTGACAGAGTAAGAGTGACAGAGTAAGAGTGATAGAGTAAGAGTGACAGAGAGTAGGAGTGACAGAGTAAGAGTGACAGAGTAAGAGTGACAGAGTAAGAGTGACAGAGTAAGAGTGATAGAGAGTAAGAGTGACAGTGAGTAAGAGTGACAGAGAGTAAGAGTGACAGAGTAAGAGTGACAGTGAGTAAGAGTGACAGAGTGTAAGAGTGACAGAGTAAGAGTGACAGAGTAAGAGTGACAGAGTAAGAGTGACAGAGAGTAAGAGTGACAGAGAGTAAGAGTGACAGAGTGTAAGAGTGACAGAGTAAGAGTGACAGAGTAAGAGTGACAGAGTAAGAGTGATAGAGAGTAAGAGTGACAGTGAGTAAGAGTGACAGAGAGTAAGAGTGACAGAGAGTAAGAGTGACAGAGAGTAAGAGTGACAGAGAGTAAGAGTGACAGAGAGTAAGAGTGACAGAGAGTAAGAGTGACAGAGAGTAAGAGTGACAGAGAGTAAGAGTGACAGAGAGTAAGAGTGACAGAGAGTAAGAGTGACAGAGAGTAAGAGTGACAGAGTAAGAGTGACAGAGTAAGAGTGACAGAGTAAGAGTGACAGAGTAAGAGTGACAGAGTAAGAGTGACAGAGTAAGAGTGATAGAGTAAGAGTGACAGAGAGTAGGAGTGACAGAGAGTAAGAGTGACAGAGTAAGAGTGACAGAGTAAGAGTGATAGAGAGTAAGAGTGACAGTGAGTAAGAGTGACAGAGAGTAAGAGTGACAGAGTAAGAGTGACAGAGAGTAAGAGTGACAGAGTGTAAGAGTGACAGAGTAAGAGTGACAGAGTAAGAGTGACAGAGTAAGAGTGACAGAGAGTAAGAGTGACAGAGAGTAAGAGTGACAGAGTGTAAGAGTGACAGAGTAAGAGTGACAGAGTAAGAGTGACAGAGTAAGAGTGATAGAGAGTAAGAGTGACAGTGAGTAAGAGTGACAGAGAGTAAGAGTGACAGAGTAAGAGTGACAGAGAGTAAGAGTGACAGAGTGTAAGAGTGACAGAGTAAGAGTGACAGAGTAAGAGTGACAGAGAGTAAGAGTGACAGAGTGTAAGAGTAAGAGTGACAGAGAGTAAGAGTGACAGAGAGTAAGAGTGACAGAGTAAGAGTGACAGAGAGTAAGAGTGACAGAGTGTAAGAGTGACAGAGTAAGAGTGACAGAGAGTAAGAGTGACAGAGTAAGAGTGACAGAGTAAGAGTGACAGAGTAAGAGTGACAGAGTAAGAGAGTGAGAGTGATTATGAGAGAGTTAAGAGTGTGAGGTGTGTGAGTGTAGCAGGCCAGGGAGGCAGGATGTGTGGTCACAGGCGAGGCCTAGGCCTCGTGATCTCTAATGTTGGTTTTTATATATATGTGGGATTTTTTGTCCTGTTTCAAATTATAATTATTTAGCAGGAATGTAATAAGATATTGCACAGTATTAATGTGACAATAATATATGCATTATTTCCTTGATAATCAAACTTGTTGTTCAAAGATAATATACAATCTTTGAAGGAAACATTTTGAGAGCGCGAGCTGGCAACACTGGGCTGGTGGGTGAGACATATGGTTAGTTTTGCTCAGACCTTCAGTGGTGAAGGGTGTGTCCCAGCTGGCCGCCACCAGCCGCCACCCGCCGCCACCCGCCACCCACCACCCACCACCCACCACCAGCCACCACCAGCCGCCACCCGCCGCCCACCACCAGCCGCCACCCGCCGCCCACCACCAGCCGCCACCCGCCACCACCCACCACCAGCCGCCACCCACTACCAGCCGCCACCCGCCGCCACCCGCCGCCACCCGCCACCCACCACCAGCCGCCACCCACCACCCACCACCAGCCGCCACCCGCCACCACCCACCACCAGCCGCCACCTGCCACCACCCACCACCCACCACCAGCCGCCACCCGCCACCACCAGCCGCCACCCGCCACCACCCACCACCAGCCGCTACCCGCCACCACCCACCACCAGCCGCCACCCGCCACCACCCACCACCAGCCGCCACCCGCCACCACCCACCACCAGCCGCCACCCGCCACCACCCACCACCAGCCGCCACCGCCACTCACCACCCGCCGCCACCACCCACCACCCGCCACCTACCACCAGCCGCCACCCGCCACCACCCACCACCAGCCGCCACCCGCCACCACCCACCACCAGCCGCCCCCCGCCACCAGCCACCGCCACCCACCACCGCCATTCACCACCCGCCGCCACCACCCACCACCCGACGCCACCCGCCACCCACCACCAGCCGCCACCCGCCACCACCCACCACCAGCCGCCACCCACCACCAGCCGCCACCCGCAACCACCCACCACCAGCCGCCACCACCCACCACCAGCCGCCACCCGCCGCCACCCACCACCAGCCGCCACCCGCCACCAGCCGCCACCCGCCACCAGCCACCACCCGCCACCAGCCACCGCCACCCACCACCGCCTCTCACCACCCGCCGCCACCACCCACCACCAGCCGCCACCCGCCACCAGCCACCGCCACCCACCGCCGCCACCACCCACCACCACCACCCACCACCACCAGCCGCCGCCGCCACCACCACCCACCACCACCACCGCCGCCACCACCCATCACCGCCGCCGCCACCACCACCCACCACCACCGCCGCCGCCACCACCCATCACCGCCGCCGCCACCACCACCACCTGCCACCAGCCGCCACCACCGCCCGCTATCAGCCGGCACCGCCCGTTGCCACAGTCGCCACCGCAAGCCGCCACCGCCAGCCGCCACCAGCGCCCCCCACCGCCGATCGTCACCACCCACCACAGCCGCCGCCGCCCGCCACCGCCCGCCACCGCCCACCACCACCCACCACAGCCGCCACCACCCACCACCCGCCGCCACAACCCACCACCACCACCAGCCGCCGCCGCCACCACCCACCACCACCGCCGCCACCACCACCCACCACCACCACCGCCGCCACCACCCACCACCGCCAGCCGCCACTACTCATCACAGACGCCGCCACCCGCCACCACCCGCCACCACCGCCAGACACAGCCGCCAGTGTCCGCCACCGCCGCCACTGTCCGCCACCGCCGTCACTGTCCGCCACCGCCGCCACTGTCCGCCACCGCCACCACTGTCTGCCACCGCCACCACTGTCCGCCCGCCGCCACCACTGTCCGCCCGCCGCCACCACTGTCCGCCCGCCGCCACCACTGTCCGCCCGCCGCCTCCACTGTCCGCCCGCCGCCTCCACTGTCCGCCCGCCGCCACCACTGTCCGCCCGCCGCCACTGTCCACCACCGCCGCCAAAGCCGCCACGGTCCGCCCGCCGCCACTATCCGCCACAGCCGCCACTGTCCGCCCGCCGCCACTGTCCGCCCGCCGCCACTGTCCGCCCGCCGCCGCCCTGTCCGCCCGCCGCCACTATCCGCCACCGCCGCCACTGTCCGCCCGCCGCTACTGTCCGCCCGCCGCCACTATCCGCCACTGTCCGCCCGACGCCACTGTCCGCCCGACGCCACTGTCCGCCACCGCCGCCACTTTCCGCCCGCCGCAACTGTCCACCACCGCCGCCAAAGCCGCCACGGTCCGCCCGCCGCCACTATCCGCCACAGCCGCCACTGTCCGCCCGCCGCCACTGTCCGCCCGCCGCCACTATCCGCCACCGCCGCCACTGTCCTCCCGCCGCCACTGTCCGCCCGCCGCCACTGTCCGCCCGCCGCCGCCCTGTCCGCCCGCCGCCACTATCCGCCACCGCCGCCACTGTCCGCCCGCCGCCACTGTCCGCCCGCCGCCACTATCCGCCACCGCCGCCACTGTCCGCCCGACGCCACTGTCCGCCCGACGCCACTGTCCGCCACCGCCGCCACTTTCCACCCGCCGCCACTGTCCGCCCGCTGCCACTATCCGCCACCGCCACCACTGTCCGCCACCGCCACCACTGTCTGCCACCGCCACCACTGTCCGCCACCGCCACCACTGTCCGCCCGCCGCCACCACTGTCCGCCCGCCGCCACCACTGTCCGCCCGCCGCCACCACTGTCCGCCCGCCGCCACCACTGTCCGCCCGCCGCCTCCACTGTCCGCCCGCCGCCACCACTGTCCGCCCGCCGCCGCCACTGTCCGCCCGCCGCCGCCACTGTCCGCCCGCCGCCGCCACTGTCCGCCCGCCGCCACTGTCCACCACCGCCGCCGCCACTGTCCACCACCGCCGCCAAAGCCGCCACGGTCCGCCCGCCGCCACTATCCGCCACAGCCGCCACAGCCGCCACTATCCGCCACCGCCGCCACTGTCCGCCCGCCGCCACTATCCGCCACCGCCGCCACTGTCCGCCCGCCGCCACTGTCCGCCCGCCGCCACTGTCCGCCCGCCGCCACTATCCGCCACCGCCGCCACTGTCCGCCACAGCCGCCACTCTCCGCCGTACAGCCTCCCCTCTCTCCGTTAGTAAATAATTTTAATTGTTAGTAAATAATAAAAGAAATATAAATTATTAGATTTTTTTTACCCTTCAATTGGTTTTAATATTAAAATTGAAAATAATAATATAATATAAAATATAATAAAAATAATATAATATAAAATATAATAAAAATAATATAATATAAAATATAATTTAATTTCAAGAAATTTATCTTTACACACAAAGATGTGAAAAGGGTTCAGATTATTGGCTCAAACCTTTCATAAGAGATTCATATTGGTATATGAATGGATTATGAATGACTCATGTTAGGAGTGTAAAGTTGCCACAACATCTCAAATTAGTGTTAGATACATATGTCTTGGTTATAAGTTTTGGAAACCTATTTAAGTCCACACACAATATCGTATCTGATACGATAAAACAAACGTTTCCAATACTTTCCAATACTTTCCAGATATGTTGTGGCAACCTAAAATTGTTTGCTGGGTACTCCCTGACACCCGGCCGATTCGTCAACCTTTCTAGAGAATCAGCCCGAGCAAAAAGGAAGTCATGCGTGCTGAGGTACAGTACCTCCTGGATCATGGGCTGGCCACCCCTTGTGAGTCCCCTTGGGCCTCACCCTGCATCTTGGTGCCGAAACCGCACGGTAAAGTGAGGTTGTGTACTGATTACCGGAAATTGAATCTTGTGACTATCAAGGATGCTTATCCATTACCTAGAACAAATGACATCCTTGATGCCATTGGTAATGCTCGGTATCTATCAAAGTTAGACTTACTCAAGGGATACTACCAAGTATGTTTGACAGAGCGAGCTAAGGAAATATCTGGTTTTACCACTCCCTTTGGCCTTTACAGATACGAACGCCTTCCATTTGGACTATGTAATTCCCCGGCCACCTTCCAGCGAGCTGTCAACTGCGTCATCCAGGGCTTAGATAACACCTACGCCTACTTGGATGACATCGTTGTGGCAACCAACACCTGGAGCGAACATCTGCTCCAGCTGCAACGATTGTTTGCCAAGCTCCTGACAGCCGGCCCTCACCATCAACTTGGGCAAGTCCACCTTTGCTAAAGGTAAAGTGCGTTATCTCGGTCATGAGATAGGGAGTGGCAGCATAGCTCCGTTAAACATACATACTCAAGCCATCCAGCATTACCCACAGCCTACCACCAGGAAGCAGCTCCTGCGCTTCCTTGGTCTTGCCTCCTACTACCGTAGGTTTGTGAAGAATTTTAGTACGGTTACCTTACCTTGAGGTTACCTTGAGGTGCTTCCGGGGCTTAGCGTCCCCGCGGCCCGGTCGTCGACCAGGCCTCCTGGTTGCTGGACTGATCAACCAAAACGGTGGCGACACCTTTGATCACTTTAACCAGCCCTAAGCAACGGTATAATTGGACCATTCAGCAGACCATTGCTTTTGAACAACTTAAATTCCTGCTCTGTTGTAATCCTATTCTCGCCTCGCCAGATATCACGAAGCCTTTCATCCTCCATGTCGATGCCAGTGGTACCGGTATCGGGGGTGTCCTGATGCAACAAAGAGGCGAGGATGTTTTACCAGTTAGCTACTATAGCTACAAGATAAAACCACACTAGAAGAATTACAGCACGATCGAAAGGGAGATACTCTCCATCGTCCTGAACTTGCAGCACTTTGAATCATACCTGCAAGGTGCTCGGTCTACCACCATCTACTCGGACCACAATCCCCTAGGCTTCCTGCAGCAAGCCCAATTCAACAATCAACGGATTCTACGATGGGCTTTATATCTGCAGAATTTCAACCTGGAGATCTTCTACATCAAAGGATCTGCAGACACCCTCTCCAGAGTTTAGGAGATAGAGACAGCTCCACCTACCACTCTACTACCTGAAGACGTAACTTCACCCGTAAGTGCAGGCTTCGGGGGAGAGTTGTGACGATAATCTCTTTCAAGAGATTGAGCCTGCTCTTCTCTACATGAAGTTACGTATATTATACAAGAATTAGATGCTAGCTTCAAGCTACGTCTCCCAACGAGCACAAAACGTTTTGACTAGGAGACAAAATGTACCCAAGACTCACCCCCTACTCCACTCCCTCCACACCGGCTCGTCATCAACCAGCCAACTACCCTTCCCAGCCTGCCTGCTCCTGATTGGTGACTCGCCGACTGTACACCTGCACCATTCCACCTCAGCGCCCTCTACCTGAGTCGATGTCTGGACTTGACCCACTCATTGAAGTCAGAATATCCTTGTGCTCTCAAGCCGCGAACAACTAACTAATATATGCTGTATCAGGTGGATGTCTCGCAGCTAGTGCCATATTCAGCGCCACATTAATTTTAACTCCAATAAAAAAAATTGACCTCATACATAATGAAATGGGTAGCTTTATCATTTCATAAGAAAAAAATTAGAGAAAATATATTAATTCAGGAAATCTTGGCTTATTAGGCAAATCGGGCCTTGCATAGTAGGCCAAGAAGTGCGTTCTGGCTACTAGGTACGACATATATATATATATATATATATATATATATATATATATATATATATATATATATATATATATATATATATATATATATATATATATATATATATGTCGTACCTAGTAGCCAGAACTCACTTCTCAGCCTACTATGCAAGGCCCGACTTGCCTAATAAGCCTAGTTTTCATGAATTAATGTTTTTTCGACTACCTAACCTACCTAACCTAACCTAACCTAACCTAACGTTTTCGGCTACCTAACCAAACCTAACCTATAAAGATAGGTTAGGTTAGGTTAGGTAGGGTTGGTTAGGTTCGGTCATATATCTACATTAATTTTAACTACAATAAAAAAAAATTGACCTCATGCATAATGAAATGGGTAGCTTTATCATTTCATTAGGGGAGCCGGTCGGCCGAGCGGACAGCACGCGGGACTTGTGATCCTGTGGTCCTGGGTTCGATCCCAGGTGCCGGCGAGAAACAATGGGCAGAGTTTCTTTCACCCTATGCCCCTGTTACCTAGCAGTAAATAGGTACCTGGGTGTTAGTCCGCTGTCACGGGCTGCTTCCTGGGGGTGGAGGCCTGGTCGAGGACCGGGCCGCGGGGACACTAAAAAAAGCCCCGAAATCATCTCAAGATAACCTCAAGATAACCATAAGAAAAAATTTAGAGAAAATATATTAATTCAGGAAAACTTGGCTTATTAGGCAAATCGGGCCCTGCATAGTAGTCCAAAAAGTGCGTTCTGGCTACTAGGTACGACATATATATATATATATATATATATATATATATATATATATATATATATATGTCGTACCTAGTAGCCAGAACTCACTTCTCAGCCTACTATGCGAGGCCCGATTTGCCTAATAACCCAAGTTTTACTGAATTATTATATTTTCTCTAATTTTTTTCTTATGAAATGATAAAGCTACCCATTTCATTATGTATGAGGTCAATTTTTTTTAATTGGAGTTAAAATTAACGTAGATATGTGACCGAACCTAACCAACCCTACCTAACCTAACCTAACCTATCTTTATAGGTTAGGTTAGGTTAGGTAGCCGAAAACGTTAGGTTAGGTTAGGTTAGGTAGGTTAGGTTGTCGAAAAAACATTAATTCATGAAAACTAGGCTTATTAGGCAAATCGGGCCTTGCATAGTAGGCTGAGAAGTGAGTTCTGGCTACTAGGTACGACATATATATATATATATATATATATATATATATATATATATATATACATATATATATATATATATATGTCGTACCTAATAGCCAGAACGCACTTCTCAGCCTACTATTCAAGGCCCGATTTGCCTAATAAGCCAAGTTTTCATGAATTAATGTTTTTTCGTCTACCTAACCTACCTAACCTAACCTAACCTAGCTTTTTTTGGCTACCTAACCTAACCTTACCTATAAATATAGGTTAGGTTAGGTTAGGTAGGGTTGGTTAGGTTCGGTCATATATCTACGTTAATTTTAACTCCAATAAAAAAAATTGACCTCATACATAGAGAAAAGGGTTGCTTTATCATTTCATAAGAAAAAAATTATAGTAAATATATTAATTCAGGAAAACTTGGCTTATTAGGCAAATCGGGCCTTGAATAGTAGGCTGAGAAGTGAGTTCTGGCTACTAGGTACGACATATATATATATATATATATATATATATATATATATATATATATATATATATATATATATATATATATATATATGTCATACCTAGTAGTCAGAACACACTTTTCAGCCTACTATGCAAGGCCCGATTTGCCTAATAAGCCAAGTTTTCATGAATTAATTGTTTTTCGACTACCTAACCCTACCTACCTAAAAGTTACCTAACCTAACTTTTTCCTGCTACCTAACCTAACCTAACCTATAAAGATAGGTTAGGAAGGGTTGGTTAGGTTCGGTCATATATCTACGTTAATGTTAACTCCAATAAAAAAAAATTGACCTCATACATAATGACATGAGTAGGTTTATCATTTCATAAGAAAACAATTAGAGAAAATATATTAATTCATGAAAACTTGGCTTATTAGGCAAATCGGGCCTTGCATAGTAGGCCCGATTTGTAGGCATGGTTTCGTTGTGGGAAGAGAGAAATCTCTTCCCACAACCAAACCATCGCCAGAGAAATCCTAGTACACAACACACAAATCATCGATAGATACAGCGATAGCAGACGGCTTGACGTTTGCGAGGCACTACACATTAAGAAGTCAACACCAGCAATCAACAGCCAATTAATGCACAACTATATTCTACCCACCTCAAGACTCCGCTCCAATATAGAAGCATCAAGAAATATGGACCAATAGACTTTCTACAATCACTTCCATTCAATACCCATTGTTTCGTGTTCTGTCTTGTGTTGATGAATTTATTACCCTATTAATACCACCTCACCCCATCCACCTCACTCAATGTAGATATAAACAAATTGGAGGTGTGTAAGTTCTATTCAGTTGTGTATGTGTAAACTAAAGTCTTTGAAAATGTAATAAGTTTTACGAAACGCGCTCAAGTGTCGCATCAGACTAGAAATAAAAATGAATTTTGGAGAATTGATTTTTGAATTACCACCAGCAGTGAAAAGAAATGTACGAAAGATTGAGAAAATTCGTGTTAGAATTATTAATCTTACTTTTTCGGTCATATTTAATAATATATATATATATATATATATATATATATATATATATATATATATATATATATATATATATATATATATATATATAAATATATATATATATATATATATATATATATATATATATATATATATATATATATATATATATATATATATATATATATATATATATATATATATATATATATATATATATGTCGTACCTAGTAGCCAGAACGCACTGCTCGGCCTACTATGCAAGGCCCGATTTGCCTAATAAGCCAAGTTTTCATGAATTAATTGCTTTTCGACTACCTAACCTACCTAACCTAACCTAACCTAACTTTTTCGGCTACCTAACCAAACCTAACCTATAAAGATAGGTTAGGTTAGGTTAGGTAGGGTTGGTTAGGTTCGGTCATATATCTCTGTTAATTTTAACTCCAATAAAAAAAATTGACTTCATACATAATGAAATGGGTAGCTTTATCATTTCATAAGAAAAAAAATTGAGAAAATTTATTAATTCAGGAAAATTTGGTTTATTAGGCAAATCGGGCCTTGCATAGTAGGCTGAGAAGTGCGTTCTGGCTACTAGGTACGACATATATATATATATATATATATATATATATATATATATATATATATATATATATATATGTATATGTCGTACCTAGTAGCCAGAACACACTTCTCAGCCTACTATGCAAGGCCCGATTTGCCTAATAAGCCAAGTTTTCATGAATTAATTGCTTTTTCGACTACCTAACCTACCTAACCTAAACCTAACCTAACTTTTTCGGCTACCTAACCTAACCTAACCTATAAAGATATGTTAGGTTAGGTTAGGTAGGGTTGGTTAGGTTCGGTCATATATCTACGGTAATTTTATACTCCAATAAAAATAATATTGACCTCATACATAATGAAATGGGTCGCTTTATCATTTCATAAGAAAAAAAATTGAGAAAATTATACTAATTCAGGAAAACTTGGCTTATTAGGCAAATCGGGCTTTGCATAGTAGGCTGAGAAGTGCGTTCTGGCTACTAGGTACGACATATATATATATATATATATATATATATATATATATATATATATATATATATATATATATATATATATATATATATATATATTATATATATATATATATATATATATATATATATATATATATATATATATATATATATATATATATATATATATGTCGTACCTAGTAGCCAGAACAGCACTTCTCGGCCTACTATGCAAGGCCCGATTTACCTAATAAGCCAAGTTTTCATGAATTAATTGTTTTTCGACTTACCTAACCTACCTAACCTAACCTAACCTAACTTTTTCGGCTACCTAACCTAACCTAACCTATAAAGATAGGTTAGGTTAGGTTAGGTAGGGTTGGTTAGGTTCGGTCATATATCTACGTTAATTTTAACTCCAATAAAAAAAAATTGACCTTATACATAATGAAATGGGTAGCTTTATCATTTCATAAGAAAAAAATTAGAAAAAATATATTAATTCAGGAAAACTTGGCTTATTAGGCAAATCGGGCCTTGAATAGTAGGCCAAAAAGTGAGTTCTGGCTACTAGGTACGACATATATATATATATATATATATGTCGTACCTAGTAGCCAGAACGCACTTCTCTGCCTACTATGCAAGGCCCGATTTGCCTAATAAGCCAAGTTTTCATGAATTAATTATTTTTCGACTACCTAACCTACCTAACCTAACCTAACCTAACTTTTTAGGCTACCTAACCTAACCTAACCTATAAAGATAGGTTAGGTTAGGATAGGTAGGGTTGGTTAGGTTCGGTCATATATCTGCGTTAATTTTAACTCCAATAAAAAAAAATTGACCTCATACATAATGAAATGGGTAGCTTTATCATTTCATAAGAAAAAAATTAGAAAAAATATATTAATTCAGGAAAACTTGGCTTATAAACTTGGCTAGGTAATATATATATATATATATATATATATATATATATATATATATATATATATATATATATATATATATATATATATATATGTCGTACCTAGTAGCCGGAACGCACTTCTGAGCCTACTATGCAAGGCCCGATTTGCCTAATAAGCCAAGTTTTCCTGAAATAATATATTTTCTCTATTTTTTTTCTTATGAAATGATAAAGCTACCCATTTCATTATGTATGAGGTCAATTTTTTTTTATTGGAGCTAAAATTAACGTAGATATATGACCGAACCTAACCAACCCTACCTAACCTAACCTAACCTATCTTAATAGGTTAGGTTAGGTTAGGTGGCAGAAAAAGTTAGGTTAGGTTAGGTTAGGTAGGTTAGGCTGTCGAAAAACAATTAATTCATGAAAACTTGGCTTATTAGGCAAATCGAGCCTTGCATAGTAGGCTGAGAAGTGCGTTCTGGCTACTAGGTACGACATATATATATATATATATATATATATATATATATATATATATATATATATATATATATATATATATATATATATATATATATATATATATATATATATATATATATATATATATGTCGTACCTAATAGCCAGAACGCACTTCTCAGCCTACTATGCAAGGCCCGCTTTGCCTAATAAGCCAAGTTTTCCTGAATTAATATATTTTTTCTAATTTTTTTCTTATGAAATGATAAAGCTACCCATTTCATTATGTATAAGGTCAATTTTTTTTATTGGAGTTAAAATTAACGTAGATATATGACCGAACCTAACCAACCTTACCTAACCTAACCTATCTCTATCGGTTAGGTTAGGTTAGGTAGCAGAAAAAGTTAGGTTAGGTTAGGTAGTCGAAAAAACATTAATTCATGAAAACTTGGCCTATTAGGCAAATCGGGCCATGCATAGTTGGCTGAGAAATGCGTTCTGGCTATTAGGTACGACATATATGTATATATATATATATGTCGTACCTAGTAGCCAGAACGCACTTCTCAGCCTATTATGCAAGGCCGAATTTACCTAATAAGCCAAGTTTTCATGAATTAATTGTTTTTCGACTACCTAACCTACCTAACCTAACCTAACCTAACTTTTCCCGCTACTTAACCTAACCTAACCTATAGAGATAGGTTAGGTTAGGTTAGGCAGGGTTGGTTAGGTTCGGTCATATATCTACGTTAATTTTAACTCCAATAACAAAAAATTGACCTGATACATTATGAATTGGGTAGCTTTATCATTTCATCAGAAAACAAATTGAGAAAATATATTAATTCAGGAAAACTTGGCATATTAGGCAAATCGGGCCTTGCATAGTAGGCTGAGAAGTGCGTTCTGGCTACTAGGTACGACATATATATATATATATATATATATATATATATATATATATATATATATATATATATATATGTCGTACCTAGTAGCCAGAACGCACTGATCAGCCTACAATGCAAGGCCCGATTTGCCTAATAAGCCAAGTTTTCATGAATTAATATGTTTTCTCTAGTTTTTTTCATACGAAATGATAAAGCTACCCATTTCATTATGTATGAGGTCAATTTTTTTTAATGGAGTTAAAATTAACGTAGATATATGACCGAACCTAACCAACCCTACCTAACCTAACCTAACTTATCTTCATAGGTTAGGTTCGGTTAGGTAGCAGAAAAAGTTAGGTTAGGTTAGGTTAGGTAGGTTAGGTAGTCGAAAAAACATTAATTCATGAAAACTTGGCTTATTAGGCAAATCGGGCCTTGAATAGTAGGCTGATAAGTACGTTCTGGCTATTAGGTACGACATATATATATATATATATATATATATATATATATATATATATATATATATATGTCGTACCTAGTAGCCAGGACGCACTTCTCAGCCTACTATGCAAGGCCCGATTTGCCTAATAAGCCAAGTTTTCCTGAATTAATATATTTTCTCGAATATTTTTCTTATGAAATGATAAAGCTACCCATTTCATTATGTATGAGGTCAATTTTTTTTTATTGGAGTTAAAATTAACGTAGATATATGACCGAAGCTAACCAACCCTACCTAACCTAACCTAACCTATCTTTACAGGTTAGGTTAGGTTAGGTAGCCGAAAAAAGTTAGGTTAGGTTAGGTTAGGTAGGTTTGGTAATCGAAAAAACATTAATTCATGAAAACTTGGCCTATTAGGCAAATCGGGCCTTGCATAGTAGGCTGAGAAGTGCGTTCTGGCTACTAGGTACGACATATATATATGTCGTACCTAGTAGCCAGAACGCACTTCTCAGCCTACTATGCAAGGCCCGATTTGCCTAATAAGCCAAGTTTTCATGAATTAATTGTTTTTCGGCAACCTAACCTACCTAACCTAACCTAACCTAACTTTTTCGGCTACCTAACTTAACCTAACCTATAAAGATAGGTTAGGTTAGGTTAGGTAAGGTTGGTTAGGTTCGGTCATATATCTACGTTAATTTTAACTCCAATAAAAAAAACCTGACCTCATACATAATGAAATGGGTTGTTTTATCATTTCATAAGAAAAAAATTAGAGAAAATATATTAATTCAGGAAAACTTGGCTTATTAAGCAAATCGGGCCTTGCATAGTAGGCCGAGAAGTGCGATCTGGCTACTAGGTACGACATATATATATATATATATATATATATATATATATATATATATATATATATATATATATATATATATATATATATATATATATATATATATATATATATATATATATATATTGTGACGGTAAGGCGTTGGTGTTCGGCTGTTCAAAGCTAGGGGTATGGCCTCGTCACATAGTATTAAAAAAAAATAGAAAATCTGGAACTTCGTCTGTGGTAAGGTAAGGAGAAGACACACAAAACACAAGTAAATTTTAACAATGAAATTTTAATTACGTTAAATAAACAAAACATGAATAAAATGCACAAAAAAATTCGTATAATAAAATCAATCAAAATAATAAGAATAATTAAATGACACAATGAAAAGTTACGTTAAGACAAAATAACAAGAAGTGCAATATAAAAGTAAATGAAAGGTGCTGGAATATTGGCTTTAAGCTATCACCTCTCTCAGTACACGTACACCAAAGCTTACGTCTAGCAGGGAGAAGCGTTAACTGTGAAAGCACGTAATATTCTGAGGTCTGAGGTCGTGGCGGCCCCAGACATCAAGTAGTATGGTGGGCAAGTGCAGTTGCAGCCAGACCGGCGACCAATCAGCGAGGAGCCGGCAGCGATCAACAGGTAGTTTGGCGGTTTGAGTCTGAGCAGGTGTCCCTGGCTGCATACGTTTTGTGCTCTGGCAAACCTTGGAGATGTTGTTGTCGTTGTTGGACATTTCTTCCATAGTAGTTATATATATTTGTTGCGACGTATTTGTGGAGGGAAGAGCAGGCTCAATCTCTTGAAGGAGATTATCGTCACAACTCTCCCCCGAAGCCTGCGGTTCTGGAAGAAGTACGTCGTTATGTGGTGGAGTAATGGATGGAGTTGCTTCTACTTCATAAACTCTGGAGAGATCATGGGCTAAGATGTTGTCAGACTCTTGGTATAGCGTGTCTCCAGGTTGAATTTCTGCAGTTAGCAAGCCCATAGTAGAAGACGTTGAGATGAGAAGTGGGCGTGCTGCAGGAGATGTAGTGTGGTGTGGTCCGTGTTGATGGTGGACCGTGCACTTTTCAGGTGTGGAGTGAAGTGCTGGAGCTTCAGGATGATGAAGAGTAGCTCCTTGCCAATTGTTCCGTAGTTCCTTGTAGCAGTAGTCGCTGACAGTTGTATTCTTCTCGCCTCGTTGCTGCATCACGACACCACCAACGTCGGTACCATTGGCGTTGACATGGAGGATGAAGGGCTTATCTGACGAGGTGAGAGTGGAATTAGAATAGGGCAAAGGAGCACGATTATTATCCTGAAAGCATTTGGGAAGATCATTAAGGATTTCGGAATTAGAAAGCGCTGACTCCTTGTCAGTGCTTTCGGGAGGAGAAGCTGGGAAGGTCTCACTGTGGATGTAGGGTTCTGTGAAGGTAGAACAGTTAATCAGGACAGTGGGAGGAGTACCATTATATTGCTTCAGGAGGTTGACGTGGCACAGCTGGGTCTTCCGCCGCCTATCTGGAGTCTCTATTACGTAGTTGTTATTATTCCTGCACTCTTTGACGCGGTAGGGTCCTGAAAACCTGTTTTGTAAAGGTGAACCTGGGATAGGGAAGTAGGCAAGGACGAAGTCTCCCGGCTTGAATTTTCTTACTTTGCTGGTCTGGTCGTAATGAGTCTTCATTCTCTCCTGGGCTTTCAATAGATTATCATGGGCAAAACGGTGGACTCTCTCGAGAATGTGTTGAAGGTTTTGAAGAAACTGGGGCACATTCTGATGCTCACTGAAGGTGGCATCTCGGAGAGAGTCTTTGAAAGCCTTAAGGGGAGTACGGCACTTACGGCCGTAGAGCATCTCATAAGGAGATACTCCTAGGGACTCATTGGGGAGACTTCTGAAAATACACATTATAAGGTCAATCTGCTTATCCCAATCCTTCGAGGTTTCACTACAAAACTTTTTCAAGAGTGCTTTGATTGTCTGATGACTACGTTCAAGAGAACCCTGTGAAGCAGGATGATAGGGGCTGGACAATACCTGTTTGATGTTGAACTCCTCCAGTGTCCTTTTGAAGAGATCACTGGTGAAGTTGGTACCACAGTCGCTCTGAATCTCCCTGGGAAATCCGTATTGAGTGAAGATCTTCAATAGATGTTTTATAACCGTAGCAGCCGTGATGTTCTTCACTGGAACTGCTATGGGAAATCTGGTGGTAGGACACAGGATGGTTAGGATGTAGGCGTTACCTGAACTGGTCCGAGGTAAAGGACCAACACAGTCTATTACGAGTCTGTGGAAAGGTTCCGCAGGCACCTGTATGGGAATCAGTGGCGCTCTGGGAATGGAGATGTTCGGTTTGCCTGCCATCTGACATGTATGACACTGTTTTACGTACTGTTTGACGTTATTTACCATACCTGGCCAGTAGTAGTCTTGACGAATCCCATGGTAAGTCTTGTTGAAGCCGTAGTGGGAGAGTGCTCCGTGGCCCAGGTGTAGAATAGTGGGCCGCAGGCTGGTGGGAATCACAAGTTGTTCGATGTTGGCCCAATCGTCCTCCTCCTTCAGTTTACTGGGTCTATATCTGCGGTAGAGCAAGTCGTTCTCTAGGAAGAACCCAGGAATACTGTCGGGTTGAGTCTCAGCTTGGAAAAACAATGGTGTTAAAGTAAGATCTTCCCTCTGCAACTTACGGAACTCCAACTTGGTCAGATGCGGGGGGAGTTTCTGAGGGTCTTGAGGGACAGCGGTAGCAGTAGAGTCAGCTGGCTGTGGACGTGCGGCTTGTGCACGGGTGGTCACGAGAACCGGAAGAGAAACTTCATCACTCTCTTGAACCTCTGCTGGAACATACTCTAGAATAGGGTTACTTGGCACAGAGTTACACACCTGGGGTTTGTCCATGACGATCAGGTTGGTCGGTTGCAGGTCTTCTGCCAAGTCGTTGCCTAGGAGAAGTTGCACTCCAGGCATGGGAAAAGGCTTTTCCCTGACGGCGACTTGGACTTCTCCTTTCACGTAGGGACAATCCAGGTGGACTCTGGCGAGAGGGTGGTAGCAGTGAGGTCAGTGATGAAGACAGTTTCTCCGGTGTAGGTGATGTTGGGCACAGCCGACTTCAAGATGATCGATTGTAGAGCCGCTGTGTCCCTCAAGATCTTCAATTTGAAACGTCCCTCCGGATTTGAACCGTTGGCAGAGACAGTTCCAGTATACAGGTGGTTACTGAAAAGAGAAAGATCATTAACATTAACACCAACATTCATCACAGGCTTACCGGACTTAGGAGGAGTTGGTTTGGGTTTTTGTTGGTCAGTGGTTCCCTTCTATTGAGACTTACCACACTTGTCTATGGTATGTCCATAGAGTCTACAATACTTGCAGTACAGTTGTGAACCAGCTTGATCGGGGCTCACTTTCTCGTAACTGTACCACGACTTCTTACTGGAGGATGGTTCGGGTGTCAGCCGGTGGATGAGGCTGTAAGTGTCAGCCGACTTAGCACACTTCAGGTAGTCGGTTTCTTCTTTATCTGCTAAGTAGAGGCGGACAGGAGGCGGCACACGTCTCAAGAATTCTTCAACAAGCATCAGGTTGACGAGTTCTGCAAAAGTAGAGACATGTGCTGCTTCCAGCCATTTCATGAAATATCTCCGTTTTGTGTTAGCAAACTCGAGGAAGGTAGTGGTACTTGCCTTCAGGTGGTACGGAATTTCCTTCTATAACTTTCTGTGGAAAGTAGGTAGGCGTCCAACACTGCTTGTTTCAGAGTGTGGTAGTCATTCTCAGACGCCAAAGTACTGAGTGTGACTGCAGCTCTACCTGTAAGATGGACTCTGAGAAGTGTGGCCCATTGGTCGACAGGCCAACTGAGTTGATTAGCAAGGGTTTCAAAGGTGGTAAAAAACACATCAACTTCTGCTTCTACAAAGGATGGCATTAACTTACTTGCATGTGATATATTAAAACTGACGGGAAGATTGGCAGTAGCTTGCTGGCGTTGAGCGAGGTGTGAAGTTTCCAACGTGTATTCTCGTTGACGACACTCTAGAGCCAGAGTCGCTTGTTGCTTGTCATGTTCACGTTGCATTTCCAACTCGCGTTGTTTGGTTTCAAGCTGTACGCGTTCCCGCTCCTGGAGTGTTTTAAGCTGTACGCGTTCCCGCTCCTGGAGTATTTCAAGCTGTACGCGTTCCCGCTCCTGGAGCATTGCAACCTCACGTTCCTGGAGGGCGAGTTCACGTTCCTTGTGGGCGATTTCTTGTTCGTGTTCTTCTCTCCTCAAAGTAGTTTCACGTTCTCTGAGGGTGATTTCTCGTTCTTGTTCTTCCCTTCGTATGGCAGCAGCTCGTTCTTGTTGTTCGAGGGCTTCCCTTTGCTGTTCGCGTTCAATCTTGGCCAGCTCTAGTTTGAGTTTCATCGTTGCCAAGTCAGTTTTATCTGCAATATAGTAAGTTTCATGAGTTTCAGAGTCTATCCTTACCTTGTTCTAAGAAATGATCCAGCAACAGATTGTGTATTTCACTCTTGTTGGCTTGGTAGGGAACTGTTAGCTGATCTCATGTGCAAGAGTTTGTAATTCAGTCTTCTTGGCATGACTTAAAGTCCCTATTGTACCTGCTGGATCTGCACGGAAAGCTTGGAGACGAAACATGGTGAAATTAGCAAATAAAGGTACACGAATATTCAATAGTGAATGTCAGAAACAGGACAACGTGGCAACTGGTACCTATCCTGTGGGATCTTTAACAATTAAAGTTAAGTAAAAGATGTTAAATGATTAAATTAAATCAAGGGCGCAGGAAATCTTGTACCCGGTACTCATGTAAGAGGATAAGGGCAAGAAAATCCTACTAACAAATGAAACAGAGTTTCGAAAACAAATGAAACAGTTAAATGCCTCAAAAGTAAAATTGGTAGTCCAAGGATGTAGGCATACCTTGCCAAGTCTCTATAGGACATAAAGCAAGTTTTTCCTACTAAATTTAATATGATACTTACAGAATTAGAGAACTTTTGTGCTCTGAAAAGTATGCTAATTCCCTACCGTTGTATGTATCATCATCTCTGACTGACGTGTAGGGGTGCGAGGTGTCAACTAGTGACGAGAACTGCTGCTAAGGTCCCAATTCAGCAACTAGAGTTCGAGCTAGAGGAACTATGGCCCTCTTTGTCCTCCTACAGTCAGATTGCAGAAGATTGGGTACTCTTGACCCGGGGCAGACCACAGTACCAGGGTACCAATATGATGATCTGTCAAAAATGAGAAATATTCAAGGGACAAAGATGGTAAACACGAGTAATAACACGGAGGGAGAGATGACCAATTAAGAGTATGACTGAGGCCTACAGTCACCACGTAATCCAAAGTTGTCTCACCTTCACCATATGTTACTCTCGTAATGCACAATACACCGCACCTTATAAAAAATGAAATTGAATATGAAAAATAGTAAAGCTACGTTAACAAAGTTAAATACGCTTAACATAAATTACCACTTGACACCAGTACCTGAGTGAAGCTCCTAGGACAGGCCCCCATCTAATATGTGACGGTAACGCGTTGGTGTTCGGCTGTTCAAAGCTAGGGGTATGGCCTCGTCACATAGTATTAAAAAAAAATAGAAAATCTAGAACTTCCTCTGTGGTAAGGTAAGGAGAAGACACACAAAACACAAGTAAATTTTAACAATGAAATTTTAATTACGTTAAATAAACAAAACATGAATAAAATGCACAAACAAATTCGTATAATAAAATCAATCAAAATAATAAGAATAATTAAATGACACAATGAAAAGTTACGTTAAGACAAAATAACAAGAAGTGCAATATAAAAGTAAATGAAAGGTGCTGGAATATTGGCTTTAAGCTATCACCTCTCTCAGTACACGTACACCAAAGCTTACGTCTAGCAGGGAGAAGTGTTAACTGTGAAAGCACGGAATATTCTGAGGTCTGAGGTCGTGGCGGCCCCAGACATCAAGTAGTATGGTGGGCAAGTGCAGTTGCAGCCAGACCGGCGACCAATCAGCGAGGAGCCGGCAGCGATCAACAGGTAGTTTGGCGGTTTGAGTCTGAGCAGGTGTCCCTGGCTGCATACGTTTTGTGCTCTGGCAAACCTTGGAGATGTTGTTGTCGTTGTTGGACATTTCTTCCATAGTAGTTATATATATTTGTTGCGACGTATTTGTGGAGGGAAGAGCAGGCTCAATCTCTTGAAGGAGATTATCGTCACAATATATATATATAAATATATATATATATATATATATATATATATATATATATATATATATATATATATATATATATATACATATATATATATATACATACATATATATATTAGTATATTTTGGTAGCAGTCTTTCCTTTAGACATATATTATTAAATATGACCGAAAAAGTAAGATTAATAATTCTAACACGAATTTTCTCAATCTTTCGTACATTTCTTTTCACTGTTGGAGGTAAATCAAAAATAAATTCTCCAAAATTCATTTTTATTTCTAGTCTGACGCGACACGAGCGCGTTTCGTAAAACTTATTACATTTTCAAAGACTTTAGTTTACAAATACACAACTGAATAGAACTTACGCATCTCCGATTTTATATCTACATTTGAGTGAGGTGGATGGGGTGAGGTGGCATTAATAGGGTATTAATTTCATCAACACAAGACAGAACAAGAGGTGGCATTAATAGGGTATTAATTTCATCAACACAAGACAGAACACGAAACAATGGGTATTGAATAGAAGTGTTTGTAGAAAGCCTATTGGTCCATATTTCTGGATGCTTCTATATTGGAGCGGAGTCTTGAGGTGGGTCGAATATAGTTGTGCATTAATTGGCTGTTGATTGCTGGTGTTGACTTCTTGATGTGTAGTGCCTCGCAAACGTCAAGCCGCCTGCTATCGCTGTATCTATCGATGATTTCTGTGTTGTTTACTAGGATTTCTCTGGCGATGGTTTGGTTGTGGGAAGAGATTATATGTTCCTTAATGGAGCCCTGTTGCTTAAGCATCGTTAAACGCTTAGAAAGAGATGTTGTCTTGCCTATATACTGGGTTTTTTGGAGCTTACAGTCCCCAAGAGGGCATTTGAAGGCATAGACGACGTTAGTCTCTTTTAAAGCGTTCTGTTTTGTGTAAATGCACTTCAATATACTGCTGGATAGAATAGTACAGTATATAGATCAATGGGTTAATAAAATAGAACTCTTTGGAAGATCACTACTATAACTACAGAGTTATTGCTACAGATAAAAAGGGGACAGCTTAGCTGTAAATCTAGAGAGGTGTAATCGGTTGCCACACTCCACCGACGACGTGTTGCATAGGGTAAATTGCTGTACATGAAGGTGGGGAAGCCTATCACTTCGGTTGGCGTCGCCTTGGTACTGAAAGGCAATTACATTGTGGAAATCTTCTACAAAATAAGTAATTACAAATGCATCCAAAAATTATAAGGATAACTGTAGAAATCTTCAGCCAATATCTCTGCAATTTACATCCAAGTATTGTAAATTACTTCTGTAGAAAACAATGAAAATAATCATCTATTTAGATGATAAATTTACTAAAGATACGTACGGGATTTTATTATTTTATATACGGCCTAACGACAACTAGCCTAAATGTTAACTGTGGCCACATGATAACAAACAGGTGAACCTAGCTGCCGAGCCGCGTGTCCATTGATGTGGAGGTTTGAGCAATTCTTCATCCTCCAGCTGCTGCTTGAATGGCGTTGACTTTGGAATTGCAGATATGCTAGTTTGGGACACGGCTATATCATGCCAGATAACGTGGCACCGCTCTACTGGTCGTGGGAGCGAAATAAGTAGGATCAAAACGTAGCTCTGCTACACGCTGTCAATGGCGTCCGAGTCGTGCTCTCTCGTTCTGTGTCTGGTGACACTCTCCCGTCTTCCTCCTCTTCCTTATTGCACATGTGCATCTCTAGATAGACATCTCGAACGTAAATGAATATGTATATATCACAATTGACTAAGGAAGGAAGAGGTTGTGACGAGTATTAATATCACATTAAATTCTTCTGTGATAAAATAGAATTTCGCGTAACATAAATTATTGGCTCTATCATAGCCAACCCACTTAACAAATTGCAAAGAAAAGATGAACCCTTTGTTTGGGGAGAGGCCCAAGAACAGTTATTCAATAAACTCAAAGCAGCACTGATCTCTTCAATTGTCCTTAGGTATCCCGATTATTCTAAACTTTTCATATTAGTCATAGATGCTAGTGATGTAGGGTTGGGTGCTGCCTTACCTGAAACTGAGGGACTCAGAGATCACACAATAGCTAATGCAAGCAGTATATTATCTAAAGAAGAGAAAAATTATAGAGCATCAAAACATGAATCTATAATAGTTGTGTAGGCTCTGAAATATTTCAGGTATACAATCTTTAATTATCCTGACCATGTTCATACAGATCACCAACCATTAAATTCCTTTGTTCAAGAAAATGAATCCCATTGGAAAATTTGCAAAATATTGGCTCACAATTCAAGAGTTCAACCCCACACTTGGTTATACGCCAAGAAAACAGAATGTTGTAGATGATGCTTTTTCTTGACATGTAACTGCAATTCACATAAATTACCCAATATTAGAGTAGTAAAGCTAGGGACACCCCCGAGGAAGTGCTGCCAGTTAGTTGTTCCAATTGTATTTGTACCAATTGTGTTAAAGATTATCCATGATGTTCCTGCTAGTGTACATCCTGGAAAGGATCGTTAACTCCAGCAAGGTCGGTTGAAGTATTTCTGGCTCAAAATGGATAAAGAAATTGATCATTATATTGATAGGTGTTTAATCTTTTTACAGCATAAGGGACACATCATGGGACCAAATCCTGTTCATGCTTACCCAGCAACTAAAGCACATTGGGAACAAGTATCAATGGATTTGTTAACAAGTGTTGCAGAAACAGAAAAGGGGGAACAAACACTTGTTCGTAATGGTTGACAATTTTTCAGCTTTTTATGAATTAGATCCTATCCAGAACAAAACAGCCGAAACTATAGGCAGTGCATTCCATGATCAAATAATTTGCAGATACAGTATGCAAAAACTCGTACTTTCAGACAATGGTTATTTCAGTATATTAACATATTTGTGTAATTTATATAACATAAAAAAATAGTATTATGCCTTAACATCTAGCAATTAATGGGTTAGTAGAGTGTATTAACAGGAAAGCGTTAGATGCTTTGAGAGTAACTTTGAATTTTGATAACAGTAATTGGGACCAATTCTTTCCCTTTGTTCAGCTTGCCATAAATTCATCAATTAATGTTTCAACAGGAGACACTCCTCATGCTATTCTTTATGACACAGATAAGATTCTTCCTAATGAATTGATTAATTTACCAAATGCTCCTTTGTATATCCTAGATGATTATGTTCAAGTAAAGCATAGACATATGCAACTAGTTTTCAAGTATATACGAGAACACTTGTCTAATGCAACAACAGTGTTTACTCGAGCAAGGAATGCACGAGCTAAGCCCAGTAAGATAACTGTCGGATCTGTAGTAATGGTCCTTAACCAACACAGGTCTGGCCCTATATACAAGCTAACTAAGAATTTTTTGGGCCCATATAAAGTAATAGAGCTTATCAAGGGTAACAAGTACAAACTTAAGAATTTGTTAACAGGAGAGTATATAAATGAACACTTAGACCACATAAAGTTAACTAAAATGACTGTTGATGAGACTGATGCAGAAGATGACATTGAAGCCACCCAGACAGATTTTTCTATTGGGGCAACACCTACTGTGGTTGACAGACCACTTGACGTAGAGCTACCCTATGCCAGCACCTATAATCTTAGATGTAGACATTTAGTCTCAACTGTTCACAGTGGACAGTGGACCACATGTCCACTGTCAAGATGTTCATGAGATTAACGATCCAGTTGAGAGCTTGACACATGTAGTTTCATCTGACCTGTCCTGACTTTCAGTCAGAGCCAGAGTTGTATAGTGCTCTTGACGAACTAGGTGTTGACATTTGCAGAATCTATAACTAAGTGAATTTTGCAGTTATCGTTCTGTTTTTGTTTGGCCAAACCAGAAAACTATTAAGTCTCCTGGATGAATGAATTGTCTTGTTTGTTGCCTTAATTCCCAGTACCTCTACCAACCTCATAAGTCCTATTATTGTTGCACAATGCAATGTATATACTTATTTTATCTGTGTACTGTTTCTGAATCATATGCCAGTGTGAAATCTACTGTGCCTTTGGAATTTTTACAGTGCATGTCTTCAAGAGTTCTCTTAGTGTTCTAGCAACCACACTGAGGCCAGTGATTCCTGACATGGAATACCATCAGCCACTCCAGAGTTGACTGACTGACTGCTATCCTCAAAATGTTAGCCTTCTCGGTCCAGTCCTTGTAACTATTTTGTAAATATTGTGCATCAATTAAAAATTTTCTGTTATACAATTAAAAATCCATTGTGGTTATTAGATCATAACTTTCATTCCATTTAATTCAGATAATTGACTTGTATTATTTCCACGCACATGTCATTGACACAAGATGTTGATAATTTTTTTAAACAATACCTTTTGAGTATGTATTACTGATACCTGATGATTATACATGCATATGGGCTTCATGCTCTTGTTCCAATTAATGCAGTGTTACCATGATTTATTACTGAGTAAGAATCTGTTCTAAATTTCTTTTGTGCACATGCCAAGCAGTGTCAGTATAATCACTATAAACGCACACGTGCCCTGTCATTTAATGCGAAATCTGATCTTTTATATTTCAAGCATTAATTTTATGCCACAGAGATCCTTCAGAATCATTGTATTAGCTAGCCAGAGATTTGTCGACATGGCACGTCAACGTGCCAGTGTGTCCGAGTGGTGTCAGCCTTCAAATTGTAGACAGTTGGGATGCCAGCCAATTCAGAGTCATCTCTATAGAGCCAGTGGGTGCCGCTGGAGTGGGAGTCTGTGTATATCCAAGTCTAGAGCTGGTAGGTCCTCGGTGTGCTGGACCTATCGTGTTACCTCAGTCAATAAAGTCCTCAAGAAGCAATCATATGTATTCTCTACAGTCCCAAGTAAGAACCATCAATAATACTCCAACCAACAAGCAAACGAGCAGAAACACTAGGCGGCATCACAGGCAGCAGCAGTGACAACTCCTAGTAGGCATCTCTGGCAGCATCAGTGATGACGATTAGGCGGCATCACTGACAGTAGAGGTGACGACTCCTAGTGAGCATCACTGGCAGCATCGGTGACGACTCTTAGTGTTGTGCTCAGATTATTGTGAAAAAAATAGTTAGTAATCTCTTTCAACGTACTGGTAGTGGAAGAAGTTTGTTGAGCATGGGGAGCAGTGTTATGACTGTGGCAAATATATTCGAGGCGGTGTGCGACTGGCACCAATGCTTGCCGATTGTCCAAGTTTATGAGAGGGTCACTGGTCCTGGTGGCTGCCTTTGGGCGGAGTTTCAAAGACCTGTAGTGTGTTTTGGGATGGTCAAGGATGTGGGGATGGGAAACGCAGGAAATGGATCGAAGGGAAAAATACAGAGCATATTAGTTACATCTGGTATACTGAGTTACTACACTAGTGGGCATCATTGGCAGCAGCGGTGATGGCTCCTAGTTGGCATCACTAGCACCAGTGGTGACAACTCCTAGTTGGCATCACTAGCACCAGTGGTGACGACTCTTAGTGAGAATCAATAGCACCAGTAGTGACGACTCCTAGTGGGCATCAATAGCACCAGTGGTTACGACTCCAAGTGATCATCACTAGCACCAGTGGTGACGACTCTTAGTAGGCATCAATAGCACCAGTGGTGACAATTCCTAGTGGGCATCACTAGCATCAGTGGTGACGACTCCTAGTGAGCATCACTAGCACCAGTGGTGACGACTCTTAGTGGGTATCACTAGCATCAGTGGTGACGACTCCTAGTGAACATCACTAGCACCAGTGGTGACGACTCTTAGTGGGTATCACTAGCATCAGTGGTAACGACTCTTAGTAAGCATTACAAGCACCATTTGTGACGTTTCCTAGTGGGCATCAGTACCCAGGAAACAATTGTAGGTACCCACAACGTACCTGGAAAGTGTTTGAAAGTAATGGCAACGTTTGTCTTCACGTATTAGCTACGTTATTGTGAGTGATCGTAAATACTTACTGCACTAAACGTTGGCTGTACAAAATTTGAGACTTTGGGCAACCTTCAACGTTGCATTAAAGTCTTTTTCATTATTGATGGTATCAATAAAAAATGTAGAAATATATAACAAATATATTACTACATTCAGGAGAAATCAAACAGGAACATAATAAAGGTGGATTCAACTTTTTTATTCATTACTACCTGTACCCAGCCATGCGTTGCTGTGGTTCAGCAACGCATGATGAGTGAGCATCACGCATCATTCTCCACTCCGTCCCCTCGTCCCCTACCATCTCCGATTCCCCCGTCCCCTCGTCCTCCCCATCATCCCCCCACTTCGCTGTCCCCCTTGCCCTCCCCACCATTCTCCATTCCCGTTTCCCCTCGTCCCCACTATCCTCAACTCTCCCATTCTCTCTTCCTCCCCCATCATTAACCCCTCCCCTGTCCCCTCGTCCACCCCACCATCCCCACTCCTGTCCCCTCGTCCTCCTTACAATTCCCCACTCACTTCTCCGATGCATTCCCAAATGATCTGATGTTCCCAACAGAAAATTGGGAACATCAAATGATCTGATGTTCCCATCACTGAAATATAAGAAAACAGTTAAAAAAACGAAATGAAAAAAAATTAAAATATTAAAAATAAACTATATTCACGAAATGAATGTTATGGTTGTGGGAAAATCCTAGCAGCTTTTGTTCCTTTTTAATTCTGTATATATTAAATATTTTTATTTTTTAATTGACTTTAATATGATATTTATCTGATTATTTTTCTTATTTAGTTCTTTGTAATAAGTTAGTTACTTAGATAGCAGTAAGTAATTAAGTAAGTAAGTAAGTGGACTGTATGTACTGATTCAGCTACTTGAATTTATCTCACACAGTTGGGGGGACAATTTGTAGTTTAAACCACTTTGAGATTGCTCCTTCATAAACCACAAATTGTTTACCTAGTATTTAATATAAATTATAAATCATACCACATATGGTGGTCTAATCTACTATTATACCACATTAATGAATTTATAATTACTAATACTATGTCTACAGTATTGAACAAAAAAGGGGCCTTAGCTGTTCCTGTTGATGGGGCCTGCAAAGGCTGTGTAATTGTAGCATCAAAATTGGGTGTGGTTCTGTGCCTCTGAGTGCCACGTAATGGCGGCTGTCTGGAGGCCTACGAAGCTTGATGTACAGTTAATGGAAGCAATTTATATAATTATGTTGGGAGCCAGCTTCCTGCTTCACTAAAGTCCCTCACAATTACCTGTTTGGGATGTAAGGAATTAATAAAGGTTCCCTAAACATATAATTACAGATATGACATGTAATATGTGTGTGTAGAGCTGAGTACGTACGTGATAGTGGGTTTTCTCATGCAAATAACCGGCTACCCATCTACATTAAATGATGCATCAAAATAAAATAGAATACTAGGCAGTCGGATACTCAAGAGCTCCAGTTGTGTGGTAGAGGTGTTGCTGTGGTAGTTCTCTTGGGACAGAGTAGGTCTATACCTGGTTGATGGGATTCTGGGAGTTCTTCAACTCCCCAAGCCCGTCCCGAGGCCAGACGTGACTTGTGAGAGTTTGGTCCACCAGGCTGTTGCTTGGAGCGGCTCGCAAGACCACATACCCACCACAGCCCGGTTGGTCCGGCACTCCTTGAAGGAAACATTCTAGTTTCCACTTGAAGATGTCCATGGTTGTTCCTGCAATATTTCTGATACTCGCTGGTAGGACGTTGAACAACCGTAGACCTCTGATGTTCATATAGTGTTCTCTGATTGTGCCCATGGCACCTCTGCTCTTCACTGGTTCTATTCTGCATTTTCTTCCATGTTGTCCACTCCAGTACGTTGTTATTTTTCTGTGCAGATTTGGGACCTGTCCCTTCAGTATTTTCCACGTGTATGAAATTTGGAATCTCTCTCGTTTCTTTTCTAGTGAGTACTTTTGGAGAGCTTTGAAAGGATCCCAATAATTTAGGTGCTTTATCTCGTCTATGCGTGCCGTATATGTTCTCTGTATTCCCTCTACTTCAGCAATCTCTCTTACTCTGAAGGTGGAAGTGAGTACTGAGCAGTACTATATGTGGGACAACACAAGTGATTTGAAGAGTACAACCATTGTGATGGGATCTCTGGACTTGAAGGTTCTCGTAATCCATCCTATAATTTTTCTGGCTGACACAATACTTGCTTGGTTATGCTCCTTAAACGTTAGGTCATCGGACATCATTATTCCCAAATCCTTGACATGCTGTGTTCCTACTATGGGCAGATTCGATTGTGTTTTGTACCCTGTATTATGTTTAAGATCCTCATTTTTGCCGTAACTGAGTACCTGGAATTTATCACCGTTAAACATCATGTTATTTTCTGCTGCCCAATCGAAAACTTTGTTAATATCTGTTTGTAGTTTATCATCTCTTCAGCAGAGGTAATTTTCTTGCTGATTTTTATATCATCTGCAAAGGATGACACGAAGCTGTGACTTGTGTTTTTGTCTATATCTGATATGAGAATAAGGAACAGCAGTGGTGCAAGGACTGTACCTTGAGGTACAGAGCTTTTAACTGCGCTCGACTCGATTTTACTTGATTGACTGTTACTCGTTATCTATCATGCGAGACTAGTATCACAACTCTCTGGAGCACCCGTTTGTTGTTGTTATGATTCTCTCTCTCTCTCTCTCAAGTGACGCTCCCTCCACACTTGTTCCAATGTTTTTGTGGTTCTACTTCTAGATATAATTTTACAATTAACAAGGGAGTCAAAATATGTTTTGGTGTTAGTAAATATATTCAGTCCTAGTGAACACTTTTTTATTTAATTAAAACACTAGACTGTTGTTTAAAAGAAATTAGAGTAATAATAAATACGTGACGTCGATGACGTCACGGAATCACCCATTCTCTTTTCTTTAAGGGGATACTCATGTTATTATGTGTGTCGGATTTCCGACATAATTCCAGGGGGGGGGGGAGGGGGGAGGAACACGGGTTGAAGTCCCGGTAAGGACTGCGATCACTTTATTCCACTCCTTCAGAATTATAGTGCTGCTTTAATTTTAGTTTACATTGTTGTGTTGTGGTCCTTTGGGGACATACGTCCTGTGCTGGAGTTTCGGGTGCTGGAAGTCGTTGAACGTCTTCTTTTCCTGCCCGTTCTAAAGGAACTAATTTCTCTAATGTTTTGAGAGTAATGTTGCCTCGGTATTTTACTTTCACTATTCTCAAGATGGCTGTCTGGATGAACAGAGACTATTTGGCCTATAGGCCACTCTGAGCGTGGCCCATCGCTGTCTACCAAAACTATGTCACCAGGGTTCAAGTTAATTCTGTTGTAGGGGTTGTTTGCCCCGTAATGATACTCCCTCAGAGCAGTAAGGTATTCTCGAGTCCATACGTCATTCCACCGACTTATCACCCTTGAAAGATGTTTGAAACATTGAACCAAATCACTCTCTCGGACATATGAAGGATCCTCTGGTTCCTCGTCCGTAAGGGACACAATGATGCTGAGAGGTCTCCCATACATCAGATGAGCTGGACTTAATGGTTCATGCTGCAAAACATCATCAGAGAGGTAGGTAAGTGGTCGGTTATTTACTCGTGCTTCTATCTCTATGGCTACGGTTTGAATCTCCTGTAGGTCAATCTTTTGGCGGTGTAGGGTTTTCTGTAGAGAACGTTTCACCATACTAATCATTCGTTCATAGAAGCCTCCATGTCATGATGCTCTGGGAGGTATGATTTACCTCCGTTGATTTAGGGCCGTGCATACCTTTAAATGTGTCCAGATTTTCCTCAGACATGCTTCTCCTGCCACTAAGTTGGACCCATTGTCTGAGATCATTAACTTAGGACAGGATCTACGTGAAGCAAACCTGCGGAAAGCCTGTAAGAATGCCTCGGCACTCATATCGGCAGTCACTTCTAGATGGACTGTCCTTGTTGTGGCACAAGTAAAAGACAGATATAGGCCTTTACTGATTTTTTGTCCTTGGTGCCTGTTAATGTTAGTGCTCCTGTGAAATCTACTCCTGTAGTCTCAAAGGGACGAATATGTACAACTCGTTCCTTTGGGAGTGGAGGAGGGCCTGGATATGGACACATTCTGGCATCGTATCTCCAGCAAATAAGACAGGACTTATAATTTTATTTTATTGTCTGCCTACCTTGGGGGTAGCCAGTACTTTTGTCTTAAGTCTGTGAGAGTATCTAATACCCCTCCATGCAGAGTGCTGTATTTGTGTATGTGTAACACACATACTTACTATGTGGTGATGAGGAAGCAATATTGGATTTTTTGCTTCCAGATCTATGTCTGCATGCTGTAAGTGGCCTCCACATCTGATTATGTTATAATTGTCGGTGTCTAACCAGATACCCAGATCATTTTGTTGCTTCTTAGGAACATTGTCAAATTCCATCCAGAATGTGTCTGTCTGAGCTCTTTTGACCCAGTACCTTAGGGCACTAGGGAATTTATGCTTGATTCCGATTTTCTTTAGAAAATCAAACACTACTTGGGTGACACCTATTAGTTTGTTCAGTTCAGAGTACCAATTAGGATCAATTACCAAAGTCCGAGGTAGTTCCAGGTTCTCAGTGGGAACAGTGATATTGGTCACAATGACTTGTGGCTTTTGTTCAGGCCATTGGTTGCTGATTAGCCACTGAGGTCCATTAAACCACATCTCTGCCTTTGTTAATTGCCGTAAAGTAAGGCCTCGGGAGAGATAGAATGCTGGATTCTCTGTGGTGGGGTACATATCTCAGTTTATACCCTGCCGACAACTCTCGTATTTCCTTAACGCGGTTACTCATGTAAGGATTTTTACTATTATTGTTTTTAACCCACTGTAGCACTGCCTCAATATCTGACCATTCCACTGTTTCTTCAAAGTGGATGTTGCTTAAGGCTTTGATCAGATAATGAGTCAATCTTACACCTAGCAGTAAGGCTGTTAATTCCAGTGGTGGCAATGATCTTTTCTTTAAAGGTGCCACTCTGGCCTCTGATGTGAGCAAATTGGCTTGCCCATTTGAGACCAGGTAAGCTACTGTGCCATAAGCCTTTCCTGAGGCATCACAGAATACTTGTACCTTAATTGGTTCTCTTTCATTCATTGTGTTCCGAGGGAACTTGACAGACTCTAGGATACTTAAATCTTTCACTAGCCCTTGCCATTTTTCTTGTAAGGTAGGTGTTAGATCATTCAGATCGTTAGATCATTAGATCATTAGATCATTAGATCGTTAGTTCATTAGATCGTTAGATCTTGTCAGTCTCTACTGATTTTTTGTTCTCTCCACCAAACTTGTGTATCCTCCATCGCTATCTAGTGACCTTAATTCTACCTCTAATTGTTTCAATTATTTTGTTTACTTGCATTTATTGTTGTGTTTTGCCATAATTATTCTCTAATTTAGCAGACTCAATACTTAGTAAGCTCTTATTGTATTGTTATATTATTATATTGTTGTGTTTTGCTATAATTACTTTCTATTTTACAGCAGATTTGTTTTCATCTGTTCCTGTAACTGCTTATCTTATTGTATCGTGACATTCTTATCTATATTGATATATATTATCTATCTATTGTTACTTACAGTGTACCTGAGAGTACTTGTAAGCAATCTACCTCATTTTTCATTTTTGCTCAATTTGTTTTTGTATTGCTTAGTCTTGTTTATATTTTTGTTTTGTATATCTATATCTTGGTTTTGTATAGTCCATGTTTATATGTTTTTTCTTTAATCTCATTTATTACCTAGGTTGCCTAGCCTAGCCATACTCCCTTACTCCATTGTACCCCTGTAAGCCCCTTTTGTGTTTGTTTTGCACAGTAATGTGTACATTTTTTTCCCTATTTTATAGCTTATTTCTACCTTGTTATTTGCCTTTCTTTCCTTGTTTTTCCTGCAATCAGCTTTTTTTATGCAGTCAAGTATAGACCCAGAACTTAACCTCTTATCCACTATCTATGACAATAATCACTTTAATGATCTAAATTGCAGATATTTTGCAGCACATGATGTAAACAATGTATTAACTCATAATCACAATATCTCTGTAATCAATTTGAACGTTAGATCCCTAGGTAAACACTTCGATGATGTTAGTGCCTTGATTGAAGCTATTGACAACAAATTCTCTTTTATTATACTTACTGAAACATGGTTGAAAGAGGATACTACTCAACTCTTTAACATGCCTAACTACTCAGCAATTCACAACTGTCGTCAACTTCAGAGAGGTGGTGGCACTGCTCTTTACTACCACCAAGAACTAACATGCTTAAAAGAAATTAGAACTAGAGACTGCTATGGGGAGTATATCTTCGCCAGCTTCAGAGTCAAGGGTGCCGAGTCTGTCCTGTCTGTGGGTGCAGTTTATAGAATTCCTAACACTGATGTGTCCGAATTCAACTCAAACCTTAGAAATCTAATACTTGATAACAGACTGAACAAAAACCACCTAATTATCGCAGGGGACCTTAATATTGACCTCTGCGAGCCAGAACTCCCTACTTCTGTTAGCTTCCTCAACTGTATGAATTCCTGCTTCCTCATACCCTTAATCACTAGACCTACTAGAATCACTGATAGCACTGCCACGACTCTAGATCACATCTGGACAAACATAACCTCTCCGCTTACTTCAGGTATAATCACCGATAGCACTACAGACCATTACCCCACATTTCTCTTAACTAACATTAGCAAACCACCTCTTGAGTCAAGAGAGATACGTTTTAGACTACACAATGATGCTGCTATAGACAATTTTATAACTGCTACTGATAATGTCAACTGGGAGTCCGAGTTAGGTAACATAGAGGACATCAACCTAGCAGTTCAATCTTTTCTTCAAAAAACTCTTAGCCTTTATAATACCCACTGTCCTATGCTTACAAAACAAGTCACAACCAAAAGGCTTAACAATCCCTGGCTTACAAAGGGAATACTTCAATCTATTAATAAAAAACATGACCTTGAGAAGAAGTATAGGTTAGGAATTGTCTCCAAAGAATTCTGAAAGAATTACTCATTATTGCTATCTAAGATAATTAGACGAGCCAAAACTAAATACTACGGAGATAAATTTACCCAAATAAAGAGCAACATTAAACAAACTTGGAGAACAATTTCACAAATATTGGGATCAAAGAAGTCTATAAATAACAAACCGACTCTCCTGTCTAATAACGATGGTCAGCTTTCAGCCTCTGATTCTGCTATTGAGTTCAATAGGTTCTTCTCTTCCATTGGTTCATCCCTTGCTAATGATATTCCATCTTCCAGTACTGACATTAAGGACTATCTTACAGGTAACTATCCACAGTCTCTGTACCTAAAGCCTATTAATTCCACTGACGTCAATGAGATAATCCTTTCCCTTAAAACCAAGTCTGGTGCCCTTGAGGAGATACCAACTTTAATCTACAAAAAAAGCCTCCAGATCTTTAGCCCCTGCTATTGCTTTGCTCTTCAACAAGTCACTTGAACTCCAAACCTTTCCAGATATTCTAAAAAAAGCGAGAGTAACGCCTGTCCACAAATGTGGTGATCTCACAGATGTTAACAACTACAGACCTATATCAATCCTGCCAAACTTGTCAAAAAAATTTGAAAAACTAATCTATAAGCAGCTTTACTCATATCTAGCCAAACTCAATATACTTAGCCCTTGCCAATATGGCTTCAAGCCCAAAAAAAGCACTAACGATGCACTTATTAGTATGCTTAACTCGATTCATACAGCTCTTGATAAAAATGAGTTCCCTGTTGGGTTATTTGTGGACCTGCATAAAGCTTTCGATACTGTCAACCACCAAAACCTTCTTCTTAAATTACATCATTATGGTGTCAGAGGACACTCCCTACAATACCTCAAATCCTACCTTACTGACAGGCTCCAATGTGTTTCTGTGAATAATACAATTTCTCCCACCCTACCCATCAACATTGGTGTTCCCCAGGGCAGCATACTTGGCCCTCTCCTCTTTCTCATCTACATTAATGACCTTCCAAATGCCTCCCAACACCTCAATACAATACAATACAATACAATTTTATTTAGGTAAGGTACATACATACAATAAATATTTACAAGGATTGTTTGACTTATAGGTAGAGCTAGTACATACAATGCCTAAAGCTACTATTACGCAAAGCGTTTCGGGCATGATAAACTTAAATGACAAGCTTAATACTAATTGCGCATAATGAGTAGAATGAAAACAAGAAATGAAAACATAGATGAAAAAGCAGCACAAATACAATTATGTCGACAAACAGCGCTCTTTAAAGAAAAAAACAGACATTGGTTGACAATAGAAGGGTAAGGTAGGTTACAGGGAATTTATTAGGTATAACTTCGCTTTTAACTTAAACTGGTTGAGAGAGGTACAGTCTTTAACATGGTTGGGAAGGTCATTCCACATTCTGGGCCCCTTGATTTGTAGAGCATTTCTAGTTTGATTAAGTCGTACTCTAGGAATATCAAAACTGTATTTATTTCTGGTGTGATGCTCATGGGTTCTGATACAACCTTCTATGAAGCTTTTGAGATCAGGATTGGCATTATTGTTTAGCGTTTTATATATGTATAATACACATGAGAGAATGTGCAGTGACTTAATGTCTAACATATTCAGAGATTTAAGTAGGGGTACCGAGTGATGTCTGGGGCCAGAATTGGATATTGTCCTAATAGCAGCTTTGTGTTGAGTAATTAGAGGACGTAAGTGATTTTGGGTAGTAGAGCCCCAAGCACAAATACCATAGTTGAGATATGGATAGATAAGGGAGTAATAGAGAGTCACCAGGGCAGGGCGTGGTACATAATATCTGATCTTAGAAAGAATGCCCACAGTTTTTGAAACTTTTTTTGATATGTTTAGAATGTGTCCCTGGAAATTAAGCTTGTGGTCAATGAGAATGCCAAGGAATTTGCCATCTAATTTGTTACAAATTTGGGTATTGTTTATTTTGAGATTTATTTGATTAGAGGATTTATTGCCAAACAGAATATAGAAGGTTTTGTCAATGTTAAGGGTGAGTTTGTTGGCAGTTAGCCACAGATGGACTTTATTTAGCTCAGTATTTACTGTGGCATTTAGAGCAAGGGGATCAGGACTGGAGTAAATGAAGGTTATGTCGTCAGCAAATAGAATTGGTTTGAGGTGTTGGGAGGCATTTGGAAGGTCATTAATGTAGATGAGAAAGAGGAGAGGGCCAAGTATGCTGCCCTGGGGAACACCAATGTTGATGGGTAGGGTGGGAGAAATTGTATTATTCACAGAAACATATTGGAGCCTGTCAGTAAGGTAGGATTTGAGGTATTGTAGGGAGTGTCCTCTGACTCCATAATGATGTAATTTAAGAAGAAGGTTTTGGTGGTTGACAGTGTCAAAAGCTTTACGCAGGTCCACAAACAACCCAACAGGGAACTCATTTTTATCAAGAGCTGTATGAATCGAGTTAAGCATACTAATAAGTGCATCGTTAGTGCTTTTTTTGCGTCTGAAGCCATATTGGCAAGGGCTAAGTATATTGAGTTTGGCTAGATATGAGTAAAGCTGCTTATAGATTAGTTTTTCAAAAATTTTTGACAACTTTGGCAGGATAGATATAGGTCTGTAGTTGTTAACATCTGTGAGATTACCACATTTGTGGACAGGCGTTACTCTCGCTTTTTTTAGAATATCTGGGAAGGTTTGGAGTTCAAGTGACTTGTTGAAGAGCAAAGCAATAGCAGGGGCTAAAGATCTGGAGGCTTTTTTGTAAATTAAAGTTGGTATCTCCTCAAGGGCACCAGACTTGGTTTTAAGGGAAAGGATTATCTCATTGACGTCAGTGGAATTAATAGGCTTTAGATACAGAGACTGTGGATAGTTACCTGAAAGATAGTCATTAATGTCTGTACTGGAAGATGGAATATCATTTGCAAGGGATGAACCAATGGAAGAGAAGAACCTATTGAACTTAATAGCAGAATCAGAGGCTGAAAGCTGACCATCGTTATTAGACAGGAGAGTCGGTTTGTTATTTAAAGACTTCTTTGATCCCAATATTTGAGAAATTGTTCTCCAAGTTTGTTTAATGTTGCTCTTTATTTGGGTAAATTTATCTTCGTAGTATTTAGTTTTGGCTCGTCTAATTATCTTAGACAGCAATAATGAGTAATTCTTTGAGAATTCTTTGGAGACAATTCCTAACCTATACTTCTTCTCAAGGTCATGTTTTTTATTAATAGATTTAAGTATTCCCTTTGTAAGCCAGGGATTGTTAAGCCTTTTGGTTGTGACTTGTTTTGTAAGCATAGGACAGTGGGTATTATAAAGGCTAAGAGTTTTTTGAAGAAAAGATTGCACTGCTAGGTTGATGTCCACTATGTTACCTAACTCGGACTCCCAGTTGACATTATCAGCAGCAGTTATAAAATTGTCTATAGCAGTTTCATTGTGTAGTCTAAAACGTATCACTCTTGACTCAAGAGGTGGTTTGCTAATGTTAGTTAAGAGAAATGTGGGGTAATGATCTGTAGTGCTATCGGTGATTATACCTGAAGTAAGCGGAGAGGTTATGTTTGTCCAGATGTGATCGAGCGTCGTGGCAGTGCTATCAGTGATTCTAGTAGGTCTAGTGATTAAGGGTATGAGGAAGCAGGAATTCATACAGTTGAGGAAGCTAACAGCAGTGGGGTGTTCAGGCTCGCAGAGGTCAATATTAAAGTCCCCTGCGATAATTAGGTGGTTTTTGTTCAGTCTGTTATCAAGTATTAGATTTCTAAGGTTTGAGTTGAATTCGGACACATCAGTGTTAGGAATTCTATAAACTGCACCCACAGTCAGGACAGACTCGGCACCCTTGACTCTGAAGCTGGCGAAGATATACTCCCCATAGCAGTCTCTGGTTCTAATTTCTTTTAAGCATGTTAGTTCTTGGTGGTAGTAAAGAGCAGTGCCACCACCTCTCTGAAGTTGACGACAGTTGTGAATTGCTGAGTAGTTAGGCATGGTAAAGAGCTGAGTAGTATCCTCTTTCAACCATGTTTCAGTAAGTATAATAAAAGAGAATTTGTTGTCAATAGCTTCAATCAAGGCACTAACATCATCGAAGTGTTTACCTAGGGATCTAACGTTCAAATTGATTACAGAGATATTGTGATTATGAGTTAATACATTGTTTACATCATGTGCTGCAAAATATCTGCAATTTAGATCATTAAAGTGATAATTGTCATAGATAGTGGATAAGAGGTTAAGTTCAGGGTCTATACTTGTCTGCATAAAAAAAGCTGATTGCAGGAAAAACAAGGGAAGAAAGGCAAATAACAAGGTAGAAATAAGCTATAAAATAGGGAAAAAGATGTGCACAATACAGAACAAAGCAAACTCAAAAGGGGCTTACAGGGGTACAATGGAGTAAGGGAGTATGGCTAGGCTAGGCAACCTAGGTAATAAATGAGATTAACGAAAAAACATATAAACATGGACTATACAAAATACAAGATATAGAAATACAAAACAAAAATATAAACAAGACTAAGCAATACAAAAACAAATTGAGCAAAAATGAAAAATGAGGTAGATTGCTTACAAGTACTCTCAGGTACACTGTAAGTAACAATTTGCAATTTGAGATGCAGGCAAAGCCAGGGGTACAATGGAGTAAGGGAGCACCTCAAACCAATTCTATTTGCTGACGACACAACCTTCATTTACTCCAGTCCTGATCCCCTTGCTCTAAATGCCACAGTAAATACTGAGCTTAATAAAGTCCATCTGTGGCTAACTGCCAACAAACTCACCCTTAACATTGACAAAACTTTCTATATTCTGTTTGGCAATAAATCCTCTAATCAAATAAATCTCAAAATAAACAATACCCAAATTTGTAACAAATTAGATGGCAAATTCCTTGGCATTCTCATTGACCACAAGCTGAATTTCCAGGGACACATTCTAAACATATCAAAAAAAGTTTCAAAAACTGTGGGCATTCTTTCTAAGATCAGATATTATGTACCACGCCCTGCCCTGGTGACTCTCTATTACTCCCTTATCTATCCATATCTCAACTATGGTATTTGTGCTTGGGGCTCTACTACCCAAAATCACTTACGTCCTCTAATTACTCAACACAAAGCTGCTATTAGGACAATATCCAATTCTGGCCCCAGACATCACTCGGTACCCCTACTCAAATCTCTGAATATGTTAGACATTAAGTCACTGCACATTCTCTCATGTGTATTATACATATATAAAACGCTAAACTATAATGCCAATCCTGATCTCAAAAGCTTCATAGAAGGTTGTAACAGAACCCATGAGCACCACACCAGAAATAAATACAGTTTTGATATTCCTAGAGTACGACTTAATCAAACCAGAAATGCTCTACAAATCAAGGGGCCCAGAATGTGGAATGACCTTCCCAACCATGTTAAAGACTGTACCTCTCTTAACCAGTTTAAGTTAAAAACGAAGCTATACCTAATAAATTCCCTGTAACCCACCTTACCCCTCTGTTGTCAACCCATGTATGTTTTTTGTTTTTTTGTTTTTCAAATCAACGCTGTTTGAATGTAATTTTCTGTAATAATTTGTAATTGTACTTGTGCTGCTTTTTCAACAATGTTCCCCCCTCTTTTACCTCTATTTTTATTTGTACTCAACACATCTTATTCTTTTTACCCATTAGTTTTAAGCTTTAGTCATTAATGTTTTTCCTGCCCGAAACGCTTTGCGTAATAGTGGCTTTAGGCATTGTATGTACTAGCTCTATCTATAAAGCCAACAAACTTTGTAAAATCTCTTTATGTATGTACCTTACCTAAATAAAAATTATTATTATTATTATTATTATTATTCCAGCCTATCTTTTGTTGCCAATATTCCTGCATTATCAACTTTCCATTAATTAAGATTGGACTTAATAGTCCTAATGGGTCGAAGGGTTTGCTGACTTGTAAGAGTAATTTTCTCATTGTTCAGTTAGTGGTATCTGGCTCCACCAACATGATTGTCAACTGATCTGTTGTCGTATCCCATTCAATGCCTAGTACTTTTGTCCTCTCGGGTACCTGGTAGTCGGGAAATTCAGTTGCGATCAGTTGATTTAAGTTGGCATTGTTGGAGACCCACGACTGGAGAGGCATATTTGCTCCCATTAATTCTCGATTGGCCTCGCGGTATATGTTCAGCAGTTTACTCTAACTGCTGACTATTCCTTGGAAATTATTGCTAATTATTGCTAATAATTATTGCTATAATAATTAGCAATAATTATTGCTACAAATTATTGCTAGTTTCTGTTTTGTTTGGACTATTGGACTTCTTCAAGTGCGTATCTAAGGTAGCTTGAAGCAGAAACGGCGAAGACGTGGCCCCAAACAAAACAGACGCAAACCTGTAAGTGATTAATTCATTGTTTGGATCATTATGATCCTTGATCCATAGGAACTTTGTGCAGTTCTGGTCTTCTTCTTGGAGACCTACCCTAAGGAAAGCCTTGCTGATGTCGGCTGTATATGCGAAAGTCCCAATATGGAACTTTAACAGCACATCGTATAGCTTTCGTGTCAAGGCTAGGGCCAGTTTGAAGGCAGTCATTTAACGAAACACTACTCTGCCTTGTCTTAGTGCTGCAATTAAATACTATCCGTAGTGGGTTAGTAGCTGATTTTTTCAGTACAGAGTGGTGTGGCAGGTAAGGTTAATAAGCCTTTGGGCTATCATTAGTGACAACTTCGATAAATTTGTCATCGAGCTGCTTCTGTATTATTTCATGGTACAATTTCAAGTTCTCAGGATGTCTTTGTAAGCGCAACAACTGTGATCTTAATTGGTTTTGTGCCATAAAATAGTTGATGGGTAGCTGAGGGTGATTCAGCTTCGATGGTAACCTGACCCAGTGTTGTTAATCTCTGTAGATAACTGAGTCCAGGTATTGTTTGTAAGTCCAGTTGTCATCCGGACTAGGTTGTTCAGGAACAATGCCAAGAGTCGCCAGGTCCCGTAGCTTATGAACAAGGGGATCAAGTTCATCCTCGGACATGTCTCTGAATTGTAGTGAAGACTGTTCTCCTAGTCATGCAACCATTACTGTGCTGGCATACTGGTGGTCTACAGGTGCAGGTTGCTTCTATCATAATACTGGGCCTGTTAGCAAATAGCCACCTGCAGATGGTAACAAGTTCATTCCCTGTTTCTCTTCCTTTCCTTTGATAAACTTGTGGTAGACATCTGATCCCATAAGGATTCCAATATTGGAAAGGTTGTCTGATGTGATTTTGTCAGTGAATTTGATTCCCTTTTCTTTCAGGAATTTGGCTGTTGTCCTTAGACCATATACATACAGGTCTGTTTGGAATCTATCTACTACTAGAGCTTGTATTGTTCGGACATAACCTCCTAAACGTACTTTAGGTTGTACTACCTTGAAGACTCGGGCTCCTGAATTAGTCAGGAATCCTGCTGTCTATTCGTGTCTCTCGTACAGGTTTGAGTTTCAAGGCATCTACCAACTCCTTTGAGATAAAAGTCATTTGGGATCCTTGGTGAAATAATCCACATACGGTGGCTCTGGACTCTCCATTATTAATAATCAATTGAGCAGTGGGTAGAGCTGATTTATGATCACACCTTGTTGAGAAAACACCTATGTCAGGTAACACGGTACAAAGCTGCACTGAAGCAGAAGTTCCTTCCTCCACCTGTGGTTTGAGAAACTTTGTACTTGAGTCCCCACAAAGGGCTGAATGGTGCTTACCCTTATTGCACCTAGTACAGGTGAGCATTTGAGTTGCACAGGTATCAGGATTATGTATCCTTATACACCTGGTGCATCTACATAACTCCTTGAGTCGTTTTATGCGTGTAACACAATCGGGGTAAGATTTGCAATGGTACATGGAATGTTATTGTTCACAGAACACACATGGTTTCCAGACGTTAACAGCATCTGGGGAAGTCACCCGTTTTTGGTGACGCATTTACTGTAGGTTTGGAGGGACCCACTGCATATTTGCCCACACTGCCTTGATTCCACTTTGCGGAGGGGAAAGTTGTTTTAGATTTATTTGGAGTACTGTTTGTACTCTGTTGTTTACTATTAGTGGTAGACGAAGGTTTAGATGTTGCTTTTCCATCTGGGTTATCTCATTATCTTTCTATGATGAAAAGCAAACCTTTGGATATCTCTTTTACTGTCAGAGAAGATTTTTTATATAAGACAAACAACTTATCCAGTACGTCACTGGGTAATTTGCATTTCATATGACTTGGATTATCCAGTCGGATTCCTCCTAGTTGACCTTGTTCTTAAGTGCCTTGAGCAAGGAATCCAGTTCCAATCTTAAGGCTTGGAGTGAGTCAGCTGTACCATCTGGAGGGTTAATATTCAACAGCTTTTGTGTTAGATGCCAGATAGTCCTTTCTGGCTCAGCATAATTATCTTTAAGGAGCTGTACTGCATTGTCGTACCCATCATCCGTAAAGGTCAGATTAAAGACCACCTTTAACGATTCATTCTTTAAGACACCCTGCAAATATGTAAATTTTGTTGTCTTTGCTACATTGGCATTAGAACCCACAGAATTGACAAATTTGTCCCAGAAGTTGTCCCAACTCTCATCCTCTGTACCAGAGAAAGTTGGGAGACAGAGTGATGGTAATTTGAATTCTGGTTGTATCTGGTTTTGGGATGCTGTGGCTGCAATGTTTGTATTGGCCTTATGTATGGTTATTAAATTGTCAAAGTGTTGTAACTTTGTATGCATTGTATCTTTATAATCTGCGTTTTCTTGTACTACAGCATCCATTGCCTCTTCATCGATATTAGTAATTGCGAGGATATCCTGATATTTCAGGATTTACATTATCACATGTTGATATTTGGTCTGTGCAACCTTATAATGGTCTTCCAGTTCTACATAATCAACTGGAGTTTGATTACATAAATCCTCAATTTTTTTTATCTGTCAGGTTAAGTGGCCCTTCATTCCAGTAAGGGTCGCTTTTACATTTTTGGCAGTAGACATAATAGCTGTATTTGCTAGCCGTGTTGCAGATGTACTAGTGCTAAGCCTTGATGGACTTTGATTTGGACTGTGTCTGGCACTTGAGTTAGTAGTGCTACTAGTTTCCGAACTAGAGCTGGTTATCATTTAAAAATTACACTATATAATCATACACACTATAATTTGAGTGGTAACCTTGCATCAATGCTGGATTTTCCTCAAGTTAGCTCCTCAAAATCACTCTTGGTTGGTACAGAGACACAGGTTAACACGCAAAGGTGAAATGATTATAGTTAAATTGTTACTATAGTTAAGGTAATATTATGAGACGACACAACTCAGGTTGTCATGAGCACTGCATAAAAATATGTACTTCCTAGGTTGTAATACATGTTCAACTCCAGACAAGTGTAAAATTTTTACCCTTACACCAGGTTAACACAATAAATTAGACTAGGCTGCTGTTCAACACCAGCCTAAAATGTCCTACCCTTGTGCTAGAAGTAGTTGTAAATAATGTGGAATGCAGTAATTGTTACAGTAATGGTGAAATATTAAAAAGTAATGTTTATATAAACACTTAAAATTATAAAAGTCATATACATTTATGAGTAAATTAGCCCCTTATCAACCTCTTGTAATGAAAAAGCACAATTGTTTATTTGGTACAGGCCTCAGAACAATAATCGTGCTTGTTGTAAGTTCTGTTTACTATTTGCCGAGATTGAAAAAGTTAGGCTAGATAAATGTAAAATGTATAGCAGTGTCTTTCTGCTATAATTAATGCATATGTAAATATTGCAATAATGTTATATATATAGATCCTAATCAGGATCATATATCTAGGTTCAAAGGACCATAAAATTTTTGGTCTGAGAACCAGTGTATTCCTAGATTTGATGAACTATTGTATTATCCAGTTCGTTGAGGACCATATTTATGTGGGAAAATCCTAGCAGCTTTTGTTCTCTTTTAATTCTGTATATATTAAATATTTTTACTTTTTAATTGACTTTAATATGATATTTATCTGCCTATTTTTCTTAGTTCTTAGTAATAAGTTAGTTAATTAGATAGCAGTAAGTAATTAAGTTAGTAAGTAAGTAAGTAAGTAAGTAAGTAAGTAAGTAAGTAAGTAAGTAAGTAAGTAAGTAAGTAAGTAAGTGAGTGGACTGTATGTACTGATTCAGCTGCTTGAATTTATCTCACACAATTGATGGGCAATTTGTAGTTAAACCACTTTGAGATGGCTCTTTCATAAACCACAAATTGTTTACCTAGTCTTTATTATAAATCATACCACATATGGTGATCTAATCTACTATTATACCACAATAATGAATTTATAATTACTAATACTATGTCTACAGTATTGAACAAAAAAGGGGCCTTAGCTGTTCCTGTTGATGGGGCCTGCTAAGGCTGTGTAATTGTAGCATCAAAATTGGGTGTGGCTCTGTGCCTCTGAGTGCCACGTAATGGCGGCTGTCTGGAGGTCTACAAAGCTTGATGGACAGTTAATGGAAGCAATTTCTATAATTATGTTGGGAGCCAGCTTCCTGCTTCACTAACGTCCCTCACAATTACCTGTTTGGGATGTAAGAAATTAATAAAGGTTCCCTAAACATATAATTACAGATATGACATGAAATATACAACAAATACAAATACAAATATTTATTCAGGTAGAGTACATACATACAAGGTGAAATACAAAAGTTGATGGATTTATAGATAGAGCTAGTACATACAATGCCTAAAGCCACTATTACGCAAAGCATTTCGGGCAGGAAAAACACTAAGACTAAAACTTAATACTAATTGAGATTAAAGTATAAATTATGTTGAGAAAAAATAAGACAAACAAAAATGAAAAAAGGGGGAGGGGGAAACATGGAAGAAAAAAGGCAAAATTACAATTTGGTCAACAAACAACATTGTTTAAAATCGTAGACATGAGTTGACATTTAGGGGTGAGGTAGGTTACATTGAGTTAATTTGGTGGTACTTAGTTTTTATCTTAAACTCGTTGGGAGAGGTACAGTCTTTAACATAATTGGGAAGGTCATTCCACATTCGAGGTCTCTTGATTTGTAAAGCATTTCTAGTTTGACTAAGTCGTACTCTTGGAATATTAAATAGGTATCTGTTTCTGGTGTGGTGCTCATGGGATCTGTTACAACCTTCTAGGAAGCTTTTAAGGTCAGGATTGACATTACAGTTCAGCGTTTTATATATATAAAATACACATGAGAGGATGTGCAGTGACTTAATATCTAACATATTCAGAGATTTGAGTAAAGGTACCGAGTGATGTATGGGGCCATAGTTAGATATTGTCCTAATAGCAGCTTTGTGTTGAGTAATTAGAGGATGCAAATGATTTTGGGTAGTAGAACCCCAAGCACAAACACCATAGTTGAGATAAGGATAGATGAGAGTGTAATAGAGTGTCACCAGGGTAGGGCGAGGTACATAATATCTGATCCTATAAAGAATGCCAACAGTTTTTGAAACTTTTTTTATATATTTAGAATGTGTCCCTGGAAATTCAGCTTGCGGTCAATGAGAACGCCAAGAAATTTGCCATCTACTTTGTTACAAATTTGGGTATTGTTAATCCTGAGATTTATTTGATTTGAGGATTTATTGCCAAACAAAATATAGAAAGTTTTGTCAATATTGAGGGAGAGGGATGTTTTGTCAATATGTGTGTGTGAAGCTGAGTACGTATGTGATAGTGGTTTTGTTCATGTAAATAACCGGCTACCCATCTATATTTAAATGATGCATCAAAATAAAATAGAATACAAGGCAGTCGGATACTCAAGTGCTCCAGTTGTGTGGTAGAGGTGTTGCTGAGGTAGTTCTCTTGGGACAGAGTAGGTCTATCTTGCGAGACTAGTATCACAACTCTCTGGAGCGCTCATTAGCTATAGAGTTCAGACCCACCAGGGACCAGCGCCAGAACCAGACCCCACCCCCAGAGAGGTTTCAGGAAGCAATGGCCCTGGAAAACCCCCTTATGGCTGGGGTTTTCCCCTACCCGCCACCGACCAGTGTCAGGCACCCAGAAAGGTTGGCATAACAAAACAAACCCCACATGGTAAGTGTTACGGCCCTAGTGGGATGCAGCCGGGTTCTTCTCTGATGTTATTAGAGTTTGGGTATCCGGCCCCAAGTTAGTAGAGGCTTTCAAGGGGTGTGTTCCATAATGCAAGTTAAATTAAAGGGGGAGGGATACAAATGTTCTGATTTATATATATATATTCACCACCACCATAAATAAATATATAACAGTTGCACACGGGGGTTATTACTACACGATAATGTACAGAGTTGTCTTCCTCCGAAGACACTGGATGCTCCACGATGCGCACTTTGGGTAGCCCTGGTTCTTTCTTCCGTGGCCCACGATGAATCCTCTATGATTCTCTTGGCGAATCTACCCTGGCCACAGGCCAGCCAAATCACAGTCCCACTGGGTGCTCCGTCGTGGAGGCCTTCAACCACAATCCAGCCTGTAGCTGGCAGGTACCGATCAGCTTCGCTGTGTAGGCCACTCCACAACCGATACTAGGGTTGCGAGCCCTAGGCAGGAGCCTCGTGTGATCCCGCTGATCACTCTCCTCACTAAGCACCACAGTGGCTAGTCGCTTCCACCAGCCAGCCCCGGATAAAGCAATTCCTGATACTGCCATGTCACAGGCAGGCTAATACTCTCAACAGAGTTTGTCCGGGGGTGACTCACAGCTTCTTCAGCAGACTCGTGAAGAGACCTTGGCTGCCTTGGGTAGACTGATCCATCATCCAACACAGCAGTCCCAGGTCGACTCTGCAATCAGATACGTCATTAATACTGGGACGCTCAAGGGAACCTCACTTACAGGCTTAGACACAAACGTCCACCTCTCTGCTCCATAGATGGCGTTCACTGTCTAAGCGCCACCTCACCAGAGGTCAGCAGTGGCTACGTTATGAGCTGATTAAGATGGGAATCCAGCACCTGTGGCCGGTATATCCCGTCCTCACTAGATGGCGTTGTCCATTTGGAGGGGGTTTCGAGAGCGGACTCACAGATGGCGTTGTTGTCACTGCTCCGTGCTCCAATGCTGGACTCGGGTCCGTAACAGTAAGAAACTAAAATAAAAACAAAACAGAGAGATAGAAACTCCCTACAATCCCATGGAAGCAAGCAAACAAGTAAACATCATACTTTACTGCCGCGCCACTCGTCCGCGCAGCCCTTGGGACAGAGTAGGTCTATCTTGCGAGACTAGTATCACAACTCTCTGGAGCACCCGTTTGTTGTTGTTATGATTGTCTCTCTCTCTGAAGTGACGCTCCCCTCCCCACTTGTTCCAATGTTTTTGTGGTTCTACTTCTAGATTTAATTTTACAATAAGAAGGGAGTCAAGCTATGTTTTGGTGTTAGTAATTATATTCAGTCCTAGTGAACACTTTTTTTTATTAAATTTAAACACTAGACTGTTGCTTAAAAGAAATTAGAGTAATAATAAACATGTGACGTCGACGACATCACGGAATCACCCATTCTCTTTTCTTTAAGGGGATACTCATGTTATTATGTGTGTTGGATTTTCGACAATGGTAAACAACACAGCACATTTCAAACACAATCTCACACAAAATAATTAAATGAATATGAAAATAAATCTCAATCTATGAAAATTCAATTTGTCAATGCAATCGGAAACAATAAAATGGAATCGTAACATATTTAGTATAGTGTATGTTGCTATTATGTGCAACAGATGGTGCTGTTTAAAAAAAAACTTGTTTTTACCTGTCACAGGTGTAGTATCTATATAGTAGGTATATAAAAACACGCACCTATTTGAATGCAACATTGTGTCAAAATTTCACAGCAATCAGTGAAGAACTATCTGCGATTACAGCGTGTGTTGCTCTTACGTCCAACAAATGGTTTTTGTTTTTTTCATGTCACAGGTGAGACATGTAAATAGTAGGTATATAAAAACATGCGTCTATTCGAATGCAACGTTGTGTCAAAATTTTAAAGCAATCGGTAAAGAGGTTTAGAAGATTTTCCTCACATGAACAACACAGTTAAAAAATAAAAATTCTTACCGTCACAGACATGACATCTATATAGGTTGTATATTAAAAGAAACCCACCTCGGATGCGAATGGAACATTGAGTAAAAATTTTAAAGCAATTGTTGAAGAACTTTCGGAGATTAGTGATTTTGAACAAACGAACATTTACATTTTAATTTAAATAGATTTTCGCTTAATGGGGAATCCATAGCTGTGGCGGTTGTTGATAGTTGTGATGGTTGGTGGTGACTGTTGTTGGGGTGGTGGTTGGTGGTGGTGGAGGTGGTTGGTGGTTGTGGTTGTTGATAGTTGTGGTGGTTGGTAGTGATTGTTGTTGGTGGTAGCTGTTGTTTGTGGTGGTTGGTGTTGGTAGTGGAAGGAATTGGTGGTGGTTGTGGAGGGAATTGGTGATGGTTGGTGGAAGGGATTAGTGGTGGTTGGTGGTGCTGCTGGCGGTTGGTGGTGGTGGTGGTTGTTGATAGTTGTGGTGGTGATTGTTGATGGTGGTGGTTGTGGTTGATGGAAACTGGTGGTGATGGTTTTTGTTGGTGGTGGTTGGTAGTGGTGGATGCTGGTGGTGTTGGTTGTTGGTGGTGGGGGTTGGCGGCAGTGGTTGGTGGTGATTGTTATTGGCGGTGGTGGTTGTGGTAGCTGGTTATGGTGGTTTTTGTTGGTGGTGGTTGGTGGTAGTGTTGGTTGTTGGTGGTGATTGTTGATAGTTGTAGTGGATGGTGATGGTTGTGGTGGTTTTTGATAGTTGTTGATAATTGTGGTGGTTGTTGATAGTTGTAGTGGTTGTTGATAGTTGTGGTGGTTGTTGATAATTGTGATGGTTGTTGATAGTTGTGGTGGTTTTTGACAGTTAAGGTGGTTGTTGATAGTTGTGGTGGTGGTTGATAAGTATAGTGGTTGTTGATAGTTGTGATGATTGTTAAAAGTTGTGGTGGTTGTTGATAATTGTGGTGGTTGTTGATAGTTGTGATGGTTGTTGATAGTTGTGGTGGTTGTTGATAGTTGTGGTGATTGTTGGTGGTCGTTGTTGATAGTTGTGGTGGTTAGTGTTGTGGTTGTTGATGGTGGTGGTGGTTAGTGTTGATGGTGGTTGTTGATAGTTGTGGTGGTTGGTAGTGGTGGTTGGTGGTAATGCTTGTTGATGGTGGTTGTTAGTGGTTGTTGGAAAATCCGACACCATTTAATAATATCATACAGGCAGATAATATTGCTGTGTTGTATAAACAAGTTAACCCATAGAAAATGTAACTTGTAGTGGAATTTCCGTCTATAGAAAACGGGATATCATTACCACATACTATTATAAATTCACCACCTATTATGGTGGGAATTATTCTTAAATACATTAGTCTTTGGACTTTACCATCATAAAAACATCTCATATAAATTAACTTAATTATCAGAATTAAAATAGAGTAAATGTGACCCTTCTATCACTTACTGTCATCTGGACAATGTAGGCCAGTAGCGTGAGTGAGGAGGGAGTGGTCAGCCATTGTTATTGTTTAAGACCACAGAGTCGTGGAGCGAATTACGGCTCCTATAAATTCTCTTGGACAAAGTGTTTTGGAAGATCAGAGTAGTGATCTGCCATCATCAACACGCTGTCATCAATCTCAAGGGAAGTGTCTTTCCGAAACCCGTTTATCTAATCATTTTTGGCCATTAATGTCAGTAGATAGAGCGTAACAGGTTAGAACACGAATGATCGACTCAAACAAGGTAATTAAGCCTAGGTCTTTATGGTTCCATGTACAGTGTTTTCTCTGATATAGCTGTCATATATTAGGATTCTGGCTTCATAGCTAGCGCCCTTTTGACAGGTCAAGACGAGGAAGCATGCTTTGTGTACCAGTTACTGGGTGATGGAAGCTACCTCAAAGAGGAAAATGTGGTGTCTACACCCTAGTTATACCTGGTGAACTAAGGCCTGCTGTACAATAAGATAAGGAACCTCTTCAATGTACACTAATGTGTAGTTAATACTGTAGTTTGATTGGCTGCATATATATAAATTTAATATAACCCCCCCCCCTAATGTGTAGAGGATCGATTTGTGAGATTATTGCAGAAATACAGTCCACTGAACATCATACCAATTGCTATCGAAAAATATAAATTAACGTAAATATAAATTCTATATAAATTCATATAAATTAAATAAATATAAATCTCACAGGTCGGTTCCCACAGTGGTGGTTGTTGATAATTGTGGTTGTTGTTGACAGTTGTGGTGGTTGTTGATAGTTGTGGTGGTTGTTGTTGTTGATAGTTGTGGTTGTGGTTGTTTATAGTTGTGGTGGTTGTTGATAGTTGTGGTGGTTGTTGATAATTGTGGTGGTTGTTGATAGTTGTGTTGATTGTTGATAGTTGTGGTGGTGGTTGATAGTTGTGGTGTTGGTTGTTGTTGATAGGTGTGGTGGTGGTTGTTGGTGGTGGTTGTTAATAGTTGTGGTGGTCATAGTGTGGGTGTAGGAGGACGAAGGAGTAGGAGGTCATTGAGGAATAATATGTAAGGAGGAGGAAGAATAAGACAGGAGCAGTAGTGGAAGTGGTGCTGGTGGTGGTAGTAGTGGATGTGGTGGTGGTGGTGGTGGTGGTTGTGGAGATGCTGGTTGTGGCGGTGGAGGTGCTGTTGATGGCAATGGAAGTGATGGTGGTGGTAGTGGTGGTGGTGGAGTTGCTGGTGATGGTGGTAGTAGTTGAAGTGCTGGTTGTGGTGGTGGTAGTGGTGGTGGTGGAGCTGCTGTTGGTGGTAGTGGAAGTGATGGGGGTGGTAGTGGTGGTGGTGGAGCTGCTGGTGATGGTGGTAGTGGTGGTGGTGGTAGTAGTGGAAGTGCTGGTTGTGGTGGTGGTAGTTGTAGTGGTGGTGGTGGAGCTGCTGTTAGTGGTGGTAGTGGTGGTGGTGGTAGTGGTGGTGGTGGTGGTAGTAGTCGAATTTCTGGTAGTGGTGGTGGCGGTGGTGAAGCTGCTGGTGGTAGTGGAAGTGCTTGTGGAGATGCTGGTTGTGGCAGTGTAGGTGCTGTTGATGGTATTGGAAGTGCTGGTGGTGGTAGTGGAAGTACTGGTGGTGGTAGTGGAGGTGCTGGTGGTGGTAATCTTGGTGGTGGTGATAGATGTGAAGGGGTTTTAGTGAATGTGGAGGTAGTGGAGGTTGTGGTAGTAGTGGTAGTGAAGGTGCTGGTGGTTGTGTAGGTGGTAGGATAGGATGCGGTGGTATAGGTGGTAGTGGATGTGGTTGATTGGTGACGGTTGAGGTTTGTGGTAGTGGTGGTTTTGGGTTGAGGTAGTTGTGCTTGGTCATAGTGTTAGTTGTGGTTAAGTGTGTGGTAGTGTGCATGGTGGTGTGGTATTTTGTATGGTGGTGTGGTAGCGTGTATGGTGGTGTGGTAGTGTGTATCCTGGTTTGATAGTTGTGCTTGCGGGGGTTGAGCTCTGGCCCTATGGTCCCACCTCTCAACTGTCAATCAACTGGTGTACATATTCCTTATTCCTGTATACAACTGGTGTACAGGACCAGGAATGGTGAATTTTCCGCAGCCTTTCATCGTAACTCATGCCTCCTAGTTCTGGGACTAGTCTAGTGGCATACTTCTGAACTTTTTTCCAGCTTCGTCTTGTGCTTGACAAGGTACGTGCTCCATTCTGGGTGCCGCATTCTCCAGGATTGGTCCTACCTATGTGGTATGCAAGGTTTTGAATGATTCCTTACACAGGTTCCTGAAGGCTGTTCTGATGTTAGCCAGTCTCGCGTATGTTGCAGACGTAATTTTTTTGATGTGGGCTTCAGGAGACAGGTTTGGTGTGATATGAACTCCTAGATTTTTCTCTTTGTCCGTTTCATGAGCTACTGCATCTCCTATTCTGTATCCTCTGTCTGACCTCCTGTTTCCACCGCCTAGTTTCATTACTTTGCATTTACTCGGGTTGAACTTTAGCAGCCATTTGTTGGACCATTCATTCAGTTTGTAAATTCCATCATTCAGTGTGTACTTACCTAGTTACCTAGTTGTGCTTGCGGGCGTTGAGCTCTGGCTCTTTGGTCCCACCTCTCAACGGTCAATCAACTAATGTACAGGTTGTGTACATTACTTACCTAGTTTACCTTGTACACACAAGGTACACACAAGCACCTTGTGTGTACTTACCTAGTTTTTCTTACCTAGTTGTGCTTGCGGGGGTTGAGCTCTGGGTCTTTGGTACTGCCTCTCAACTGTCAATCAACTAATGTACATGATCCTTAGTCTACTGAGCTCTGTACATCTGTCAGCTCTGTCAGTAAATAGGTACTTGGGAGTTAGTCATCTGTCACGGGCTGCTTCCTGAGGGTGGAGGTCAGGTGGAGAATCGGGCTGCGGGGACATTAAAGCCCCGAAATCATATGAAGATAACCTCAAGATAACCTAATAACATTAATTATACGTTTTATCACAATGTAAGCAATTTATAGCAAGATAATCACATTAAACTGTGTAATATAATTTTTTCCTTGCTGTCTCTTAATATAAATTTAAACATACTAGCATATAAGACATGAACATAATATAATTAAGCCAAAATACCACAACTAACACCATTACCACTGTACTCACCTACCTCTACTCCTGTAGCTCTACTCACCTACCTGTACTCCCTTAGCTGTACTCCCCTTGCTGTACTACCCTAGCTCCACTCCCCCTAGCTATACTCAGCAGTACTCACGTAGTTGTACTCACGTAGCTGTACTCACGTAGTTGTACTCACGTAGCTGTACTCATGTAGTACAGGGGACCGACCGGGGAGCCGGTCGGCCGAGCGGACAGCACGCTGGACTTGTGATCCTGTGGTCCCGGGTTCGATCCCGGGTGCCGGCGAGAAACAATGGGCAGAGTTTCTTTAACCCTATGCCCCTGTTACGAAGCAGTAAAATAGGTACCTGGGTGTTAGTCAGCTGTCACAGGCTGCTTCTTGGGGGTGGAGGCCTGGTCGAGGACCGGGCCGCGGGGACACTAAAGCCCCGAAATCATCTCAAGATAACCTCACGTAGCTGTACTTACGTAGCTGTACTCACGTAGCTGTACTCACGTAGCTGTACTCAGGTAGCTGTACTCACGTAGCTGAACTCACGTAGCTGTACTCACGTAGCTGTACTCACGTAGCTGTATTCACATAGCTCTATTCACGTAGCTGTACTCACGTAGCTGTACTCGTGTAGCTGTACTCACGTAGCTGTACTCATGTAGCTGTACTCACGTAGCTGTACTCATGCAGCTGTACTCACGTAGCTGTACTCACGTAGCTGTACTCACGTAGCTGTACTCACGTAGCTCAACTCATGTAGCTGTACTCACGTAGTTGTACTCATGCAGCTGTACTCACGTAGCTGTACTCACGTAGCTCTTCTCACCTATCTGTACTCCCCTAGTTGTAATCCCCTAGTTGTATTCACCTATTTGTGTTTCAATGATATTTAATATAAAATCTGCTGCAATACACATGCATGTGATAAAGAGGTATTTCGATGCACCTTAATGTTTACTTCCCAATAAAAATGGTAGATTAAAGTTTGTATGTCTAATTCATACACTATGAAAGATCATTTTCCATTCAGGTTAATGTATTTTACATAAAGTACATAAATATAATTTTAAACATGAATACAGTATTATTTAATATATCATTTAGCAAATAAATTAAGCAAATATATTAGCAAATATCATTAAGTGTTATAAAAACAATTTTGAGCAAAATCATATTGAAACAATTTAATGAAATTTCAGATTTAGTAAATGTTTTGCTCACTTTTTTATACAACTAAGACACAATCATTACAATTAACATTATTGTACATTACAAAGTGACTATAAATTTAATATATAAACCTGGAAAAATAGTTTTAATATTGTGAGAGTTTGAGAAAATGGAATAATGAAATGGTTGAGGAATTGAGCTCAGAAAATTTCTAGAAATTTCATTTAATTCTTTTAACCTTTACTCCTGTCGTGATATTTAATTAGGTCGCCTGAGGAAGAACTTGCTTAGCAAACACACCAGTGTAGTAAACAGCTCATTCCGCACTCTGGGACCCTTTATGAACAATTGACTAGGCGCGAGCAAACGCCGAGACCCCAAAAGTTGAAATCCCCTCCAATACGCCGTCGACCTTCACCATTCGCCAAAGTGAATCTAGCGAGTAGGTCCTGGGCTCTCACAACAATAATTTATTGTTGTGTGGTGCTGTATATTTGGTCCAAAACTCAAGAATCAGTCTCAATTTAATAGTCGAGTGTGAAGAATCACGTGCAGGGCAATTATAATGTGTGGGGTGTAACGAAAAGACAGTGTTCAACATAACAACTTAGTTTATTCAATAAAGTACTACTTACTACAACAAAACAAAAGAAATATCAATGACGTTATTCGAAATCTTTCCTGTGATACTATCAATGACAGCTAGATACCAGCCCCTCGGACTGCATAATGTACTAACTCGAACATAAGGCGTGAACACAGAGGAGTCAATCAAGCAAGATGCAGACACAGATCTATAATCACACCTGCAACTATGACAGTAGGTTCTGAGACACGTCTCTAGTAACCTCCTAACTGTTCTACGCCTCTGTGCAGTCTACACCTGCAATAGTTGCAATGCAATCAAATCAGTAGCCTGTCAATGACACATCAATGACTTATGGGTTCACTGGCAACTCCAGCAACCCTTTCTCAATTAATCTTTACATTAACACTCCGTCCCACGGATGATCAACAATCAATAACAATTTGATTTACGTTAATAACAAAGTAACATTTACGTTAATAACAAGGTAACATTTACGTTAATAGCAAGGTAACATTTACGTTAATTTAATAACTCTTACAACTGTCACTAGTAACACAGAAATTACACAAACACTTTACCCGACGAGCATTCAGTGAGTAAATCCCATTAAACCCTGTACTTCCAGACAGCAGATTAATCTCTTTACTAGTTACGTTAATTTAAGTTAATTTACGTTATCGGTTACTATCACCCAACGATGGTAAACTCTGATTTACAATGTCCAAAGTGCTAAGAGAACGGTAATCACTCGTGATTACCTTTAGAACAATTAATTACTATCCTCAAGATCAATAATTAAACAATTAAATACGCAACCTTTCACACTGGCTCAGTAATTTACATTAAGGTATGAATTCCGTCTCAGCCTTCCATACTCAGACCAATTCAGGTGATTAAGGACGCTAATCACCACCTTTACGTTATTCTAAAATGACGTTACTCTTCCCACGAGTCAATCAAGTGCCGGTACTTCCGGACAGATAAATAACGACGTTACGTTAATGGGACAATGGAGCCTTCGTGTGAGTCGATCAAACACGGATCGAAGTTAATTACTTTGACTTCCTGAAACACGTCAATTACCCGGCTCACTGAAAGTTAATTACGACAGACAATACTCTTATTCTTATCAGGCTGATGGCTAGGCTACCCTGAGACTACCGTAGCTGCTTGCAGGAGAGATAATTAACCCAAACGTATTCTACGTTACTCAAATTGTTATAGAACCAATTCTCTTAAAGTAATGGCTGTTCCCTTGTTATATTAATTGCCTCGCAATCACCTCACTGAATACTGGACATCGATGTCCTACCAGATAACAGGAGAATATATGTGTACCCAAGTACTCTTCTCGACAGAGTTCACCCTCAACAATGACTAAATCACAATAACAAAACACAGTGATTTACGTCACAATCCAGTTGTAATGACAATACTGCAGAAACCCAGTAAATAACCCTCAGAACATGAACCCTCAAGAACACGACTCCACAATGATTTACTGGATTGCAAAACACACCCCGGAGATTGCTCAATACTAGCAACAATCACCACCAATGACAACCCCTTAGCAATAACACACGTGTACCCCTTAGCACGTGTACTAAATCAAACTATATTAGTACACTGCACAACACTTAGTGTTGCAAATGACCCCAGTGCTGTAATTGCCACTTAGAACACTGGTCCACACGTTGCAATTACCACAGTAAATAACACACAACACTGGGCACCGTGACACTACGATCATATATATATATATATATATATATATATATATATATATATATATATATATATATATATATATATATATATGCGAACAAGCCAGAATGGTCCCCTGGACAATATGCAACTGAAAACTCACACCCCAGAAGTGACTCGAACCCATACTCCCAGAAGCAACGCAACTGGTATGTACAAGACGCCTTAATCCACTTGACCATCACGACCGGACATAATGAGGTGATAGCCGAGGCTATTTGAACCACCCCACCGCCGGCACTCGGATAGTTATCTTGGGCATAGCATTTTACCAAATCACCTCATTCTTTGGGGCACACGTGAGGAACACAAATGCGAACAAGCCAGAATGGTCCCCTGGACAATATGCAACTGAAAACTCACACCCCAGAAGTGACTCGAACCCATACTCCCAGAAGCAACGCAACTGGTATGTACAAGACGCCTTAATCCACTTGACCATCACGACCGGACATAATGAGGTGATAGCCGAGGCAATTTGAACCACCCCACCGCCGGCACTCGGATAGTTATCTTGGGCATAGCATTTTACCAAATCACCTCATTCTTTGGGGCACACGTGAGGAACACAAATGCGAACAAGCCAGAATGGTCCCCTGGACAATATGCAACTGAAAACTCACACCCCAGAAGTGACTCGAACCCATACTCCCAGAAGCAACGCAACTGGTATGTACAAGACGCCTTAATCCACTTGACCATCACGACCGGACATAATGAGGTGATAGCCGAGGCTATTTGAACCACCCCACCGCCGGCACTCGGATAGTTATCTTGGGCATAGCATTTTACCAAATCACCTCATTCTTTGGGGCACACGTGAGGAACACAAATGCGAACAAGCCAGAATGGTCCCCTGGACAATATGCAACTGAAAACTCACACCCCAGAAGTGACTCGAACCCATACTCCCAGAAGCAACGCAACTGGTATGTACAAGACGCCTTAATCCACTTGACCATCACGACCGGACATAATGAGGTGATAGCCGAGGCTATTTGAACCACCCCACCGCCGGCACTCGGATAGTTATCTTGGGCATAGCATTTTACCAAATCACCTCATTCTTTGGGGCACACGTGAGGAACACAAATGCGAACAAGCCAGAATGGTCCCCTGGACAATATGCAACTGAAAACTCACACCCCAGAAGTGACTCGAACCCATACTCCCAGAAGCAACGCAACTGGTATGTACAAGACGCCTTAATCCACTTGACCATCACGACCGGACATAATGAGGTGATAGCCGAGGCTATTTGAACCACCCCACCGCCGGCACTCGGATAGTTATCTTGGGCATAGCATTTTACCAAATCACCTCATTCTTTGGGGCACACGTGAGGAACACAAATGCGAACAAGCCAGAATGGTCCCCTGGACAATATGCAACTGAAAACTCACACCCCAGAAGTGACTCGAACCCACTCGAACTCTTCTGGGGTGTGAGTTTTCAGTTGCATATTGTCCAGGGGACCATTCTGGCTTGTTCGCATTTGTGTTCCTCACGTGTGCCCCAAAGAATGAGGTGATTTGGTAAAATGCTATGCCCAAGATAACTATCCGAGTGCCGGCGGTGGGGTGGTTCAAATAGCCTCGGCTATCACCTCATTATGTCCGGTCGTGATGGTCAAGTGGATTAAGGCGTCTTGTACATACCAGTTGCGTTGCTTCTGGGAGTATGGGTTCGAGTCACTTCTGGGGTGTGAGTTTTCAGTTGCATATTGTCCAGGGGACCATTCTGGCTTGTTCGCATTTGTGTTCCTCACGTGTGCCCCAAAGAATGAGGTGATTTGGTAAAATGCTATGCCCAAGATAACTATCCGAGTGCCGGCGGTGGGGTGGTTCAAATAGCCTCGGCTATCACCTCATTATGTCCGGTCGTGATGGTCAAGTGGATTAAGGCGTCTTGTACATACCAGTTGCGTTGCTTCTGGGAGTATGGGTTCGAGTCACTTCTGGGGTGTGAGTTTTCAGTTGCATATTGTCCAGGGGACCATTCTGGCTTGTTCGCATTTGTGTTCCTCACGTGTGCCCCAAAGAATGAGGTGATTTGGTAAAATGCTATGCCCAAGATAACTATCCGAGTGCCGGCGGTGGGGTGGTTCAAATAGCCTCGGCTATCACCTCATTATGTCCGGTCGTGATGGTCAAGTGGATTAAGGCGTCTTGTACATACCAGTTGCGTTGCTTCTGGGAGTATGGGTTCGAGTCACTTCTGGGGTGTGAGTTTTCAGTTGCATATTGTCCAGGGGACCATTCTGGCTTGTTCGCATTTGTGTTCCTCACGTGTGCCCCAAAGAATGAGGTGATTTGGTAAAATGCTATGCCCAAGATAACTATCCGAGTGCCGGCGGTGGGGTGGTTCAAATAGCCTCGGCTATCACCTCATTATGTCCGGTCGTGATGGTCAAGTGGATTAAGGCGTCTTGTACATACCAGTTGCGTTGCTTCTGGGAGTATGGGTTCGAGTCACTTCTGGGGTGTGAGTTTTCAGTTATATATATATATATATATATATATATATATATATATATATATATATATATATATATATATATATATATATATACATATATATATACATACATATATATATATATATATATATATATATATATATATATATATATATATATATATATATATATATATATATATATATATATATATATATATATATATATATATATATATATATATATGTCGTACCTAGTAGCCAGAACTCACTTCTCAGCCTACTATGCAAGGCCCGATTTGCCTAATAAGCCTAGTTTTCATGAATTAATGTTTTTTCGACAACCTAACCTACCTAACCTAACCTAACCTAACGTTTTCGGCTACCTAACCTAACCTAACCTATAAAGATAGGTTAGGTTAGGTTAGGTAGGGTTGGTTAGGTTCGGTCATATATCTACGTTAATTTTAACTCCAATTAAAAAAAATTGACCTCATACATAATGAAATGGGTAGCTTTATCATTTCATAAGAAAAAAATTAGAGAAAATATAATAATTCAGTAAAACTTGGCTTATTAGGCAAATCGGGCCTTGCATAGTAGGCTGAGAAGTGAGTTCTGGCTACTAGGTACGACATATATATATATATATATATATATATATATATATATATATATATATATATATATATATATATATATATATATATATATATATATATGTATGTATATATATATGTATATATATATATATATATATATATATATATATATATATATATATATATATATATATATATATATATATATATATATATATATATATATATATATATATAATTACTGCTGACACATGTAGCCTACAGCTATCAATCGTTAAGGGGAACACTAGAACACTAAGAAGATCTCGTATTCCTTAAATCACTAGGGTGAGTGATTTATCAATTGGCTCCTCGAAAGAGCCTATCAGAGAGAGGCACACAATGGCCTACCCCTTTCAACCAATCAGAGACAGTGTATCATGTCTCTAGGGCTACTCAAGATGGCCGCTCCAACATGGCGACTCAAGATGTTTGATAAAACGGCGGCCGTTGCCATGACGACATTGCTGGAGCCAGCGGAAGGCCCACGCTCCCCCACACATGCGGCCTAACTGTTCCCGCGCGAAATTGTCTCCCTCCAAGCTTACAATGAAAAGATGTTATTGGCTATAACTTTGTCCACAGACGTGCTACCCCGGCCAGGGTAACATATCTGGAATGCTGATGACTGGGGCTCTCACATGTGCCCAAACACAAGATGTTTCGGGTACTGGTTACCAAACTTAGGTCCGCGCACTTAACAAGTGCACTTAGCAAGTGTACTGGCTTCCACGGGCAGAAGAGCACCATTGTAAGTGAGCTGGTGAACCATCTCCTCACAAATATATAAGGGAACAAATAGTATTATATAAGTCAATATATTAGCTATATATAAAATAAATTATAATCCAATCATCGAGTAATGAAATGTTTTAAGAATGTTTCACACAGCTATGGAACAACATTTACGAATTATGTATGCAATGCAAATAAATTAAATATTTGATCATGAATAAAATATTTTTGTAATATATAAAGGTGAAATTAGTGTTAGAAAAGGAAGCAGTTGCCATATTACATAAACAAATACTTTGACCATTCTTGGGTTAAAGGTTGCTTATGTGCTTGTTGAACTACACATGCAACTTGTCTTTCTTTGCCACGTTTCGTGCGTGTTGGACGGCACCACTGGTGACGACTCCTAGTGAGCATCAATGGCGCGACCAAGCCACTTGGAGCAAAACTGGCACTGGCGAGGACGACCTCTATTGGACAGGTTTCTCACACACAAACCATAAAGTTGACGAACAACTGAGGTCAAGAAACTTCTTCAAGGAGAGATCCAAGACGAGGCAGTTCTCAGCGGTGCCGCCGTCAGGCTGACCAGAGACCCACGGCAGGTACGTCAGGAGCTCATCTGCAGCAAGAGGCAGACATTGCTGTCACTGTTGACATCTAGTATGGTCATGGCAACGGTTATCATGAAGTTGGATAGTGAGGGTGAAGGGTAATGATGAATATGGATGGTATGGGAAATAAAAGTGAGGAACATTGTAATTATGACGAAGAATGAAGTTAAACTAAACTTGACCATGGCGAGAGATATCATAAAGATGGTGAGCGCGTTGACTGTGAAGGTGATCTAGTACATATCAAGGATGATTGTGATAAAGTAGTACAGCTGGGCTCGTTCTCAACTCACAATCGGGAATTTCGGGTATAAATGCCGAACGGGACTGAAATGACAAGGCACATTTACTGTCACATAGCAATAAATAGGTACCCAAGTGTTCGTCAGCTTGTCGTCAGGCTCCATCCTGGGGAAGATCAGTAGAGCGACTTTGGAGGGACCTCGACATAAGCCTAACACATATATAAACACAACAGCATTTTGAATTAATAATTTTCTTCTGGATATTATCCACTCTACATAAATATCTTCCATCTGAATGGTGAAGAAACATTAGATCACTTAATCTTTCCATTTTTCCTGTTTGACGTTTCATCAGCAATGTGACATCTTCAGTAATACACTCTGTTGAACTGACACAGCTATATTGAGTTTACAAGAATTGATTAATTGATGAAGATTAATCCACTCAAGAGGTGGCACTACCATGAATAAGAGAGAATAAAATCTACCACTAAGTAAGTAGTAGAGTTTTTGGAGTGAATGAGATCTTTGGTCGTGAAAGGATATACTGCGTGCTGTGCTAGCATTTAAATCATCAGGCCTTACATTATGGCTGCTATTGTAGTGGTGGCTACTGCTTTTCAATGTTTATGAAGTTGTCCAGCTGCTGGACACTTTTCATTACCAGAAGAGTGGCAGTGTTGATGCCTTCAGGGTGGTTACTGCAACATTCAGGGACTCTTAAAGCGCTTCTAAGGTCGTTGATTTTTTCTCATTCCCGGAGAGAGTGAAGTAGTGGCTTCTCTTTGCATCTTTTCTTGACAGAAGATGCATTTCCAATCTCTGGATTCACCAATTTTCCAGTTGTAGAGTTTTTGGTGATGGAGTTTTTTATGTACTCTAGGCTTGGTGGGATTTTTTGTGGATCACTCTACGAAGAGTTGCCAATTTTGCAGTTTCATCAACTTTCTCATTTAATGGGATTTTTATATGGGATGGGATCCAGTTTATCATTATGTTGAGTCCTATGCCTTTAGCTACTGTTCCAAGATCCTATTGGACGACATATTCGACCTCGAGATGCAAAAGAATGTTTTGCATGTTTTTTTCCAATCACAGACGTGACATCTATATAGTATGTATATAAAAACCTGCTGGGATGCGAATGGAACGTACTGTGAAAATTTCAAAGTAATCGGTGAAGAACTTTCGGAGATTAGCGATTTTGAACAAACGAACAATTAAATTTTAATTTATATACTAGCTGTACCCAGCCACACGTTGCTGTGGCTCAGCAGACCATGCACATTGCTGGGCCACAGCAGCCCCCCCCCCACTGTCGTACCCAACATTTCCCCTCTCCTATGTCCCCTCGTCTTCCCAACTATTCCTCACTCCCCCGTTCCCTCATCCTCCCCACCATTCCCCCCTCCCCTTCATCCTCCCCAACTTCCCTCACTCCCCTGTCTCCTTGTCCTCCCCACCATTCCCCACTCCACTGTCCCCTCATCCTCCCAACCATACGCAACTTCCCCGTCCCCGCGTCCTCCCCACCATCCCCCACTCAACTGACCCCTTGTCTTATTCACCATTCTCCATTCCCCCGTCCCTTGTCCTCCTCACCATGCCACACTTTTTCGTCCCCTCATACTCCCTAACATTACCTCCTTCCCTGTCCTCTCGTCCTCCTCACCATCTTCCACTTCCCTGTTCCCTTGTCCTCCCCACCATACTCCACTTCCCTGTCCCCTCGTCCTCAACATCCCCCAATCACACGTCCCGCTCGTCCTCCCCTCCTTTACCCCCACCCCCGTCCTCAAGTCCTCCCCACCATCCCCCACTCTCATAACCAAACCCTCCCCACCATTCCTCACTCCAGCCCCCTCAACTCTCTCCACCATTTCCCACTCCATCGTCCAATGCATTCCCAAATGGTCTAATGTTCCCATCAGAAAAATGGGAACATCAAATGATCTGATGTTCCCTGAAAAAAGCACTGAAAAATAAGTAGAATTGTTTAAAAAAACGAAATGAAAAAAAAGGAAAATAAGGAAAAATAAAATATACTCATGAAATGAACAGTATGGTAAACAACACAGCACAATTCCAATGCAATGTCACACAAAATGATTAAATAAAAATGAAAATAAATCAAAATCTATGAAAATTCAATTTATCAATGCAATCAGAAACACTGAAATGGATTCGTAACATATTTAGTACAGCGTGTGTTGCAATTGTGTGCAATAGATGGCACTGTTTTTTCTAAAAAAGCATGTTTTTACCTATCACAGGTGTGGCATCTATATAGTAGGTATATAAAAACATGCATATATTCGAATGGAACGTTGTGTCAAAATTTCAAAGCAATTGCTTTGAGCTTGGAGCGGCCTGCGGGCCGCTCCAAGCAACAGCCTGGTGGACCAAACTCTCACAAGTCGAGCCTGGCCTCGGGCCGGGCTTGGGGAGTAGAAGAACTCCCAGAACCCCATCAACCAGGTATCAACCAGGTATCAATCAGTGAAGAACTTTCAGAGATTACAGTGTGTGTTGCTACTACGTCCAACAGTAGTAGCACTGTTGGAGGACTATTTAAAAAAAAATCCTTTTTCAGGTGAGGCATGTATACAGTAGGTACATAAAAACACGTGCCTATTTGAATGCAACTTTGCATTAAAATTTCAAACCAATCGGTAAAGAGGTTTCAAAGATTTCCCACACACATGAAAAACTCATGGTAAAACACAGTTTTTCATGAAAGCATGTTCTAACCTGTCACAGACGTGACATCTATATAATATGTATATAAAAACCCACTCGGATGCGAATGGACACGTTGTGTAGAAATTTCAAAGAAATCTGTGAAGAACTTTCAGAGATTAGCGATTTTGAACAAACAAACATTTACATTTTTATTTATATAGACAAGCTGTATCCAACCACGCGTTGCTGAGCCACAACAACCTTCCCCTGCCTCCCAGTACCCCCCCCCCCCCACCATTTCCCGCTTCCACGTCCCCTCGTCCTCCTAACCATTCCCCATTCAACCGTCCTCTCTTTCTCCCCACCATCTCCCACTCCCCCTTCCCCTTGTCCTCCCCACGATCTCCCACTCCCCTGTCCCCTTGTCCTCTCCACCATTCTCCATTCCCCTGTCCCCTCGTCCCAACCATACCCAACTTAGATTGAACTTAGTACTTAGATTGAAGATTACATCCTTCGTGGGGGCAAGTGTACATGTATACAACGCTTGACTGCTGTAGAGGGTTCTCCGTCGGCTTCGGGCTATTTTTGATAAGGAGTTCGGAAGTTTTCTTGGTTTTGTAGAATATTATCAGGAATCCTGATAATATTTTTTTAGTCTCCTTGGTTTTGTAGAATATTATCAGGAATCCTGATAATATTCTACAAAACCAAGAAGACTTCCGAACTCCTTATCAAAAACAGCCCGAAGCCGACGGAGAACCCTCTACAGCAGTCAAGCGTTGTATACATGTACGCTTGCCCCCACGAAGGATGTAACCTTCAATCTTAGTACATAGGTATGACGTCGATCAAGTTTGACGAGGCGTTTGACATGCCATCTTCAATCCGGTGCCCCCAGGAATCACATGAGACAAGCCCATGACATCACTCTAACAAGAGAAATGTTGAACAAGAATACCTGCATAATAGACAAAACCCAAGATGCAAGAAGATTAAAAATTCTTGAAGCAATTCACATAAGAATAGAACAACCTACCATGAACACCCAAATCTCGGAACTATTTACTCTACCCACCATGAGGCCAACTACACTGGATTAATCTTTGTATGTAGATAGGAGCTGCATCGTATGGGCCAATAAGCCTTCTGCAGTTACCTCTATTCTTATGTTCTTATGTTTCACCCCACATTTATCCCTTATGTATCCCCCCATGTTTTCACCTTTATTGTCTAATCACCTGACCCAGTACGGGTATAAAATCAACCAGCATTGTAAGATCTCTTCACTTGAGAATGAACCATGGAGGTTCGAAACGTTGTGCAAATTGTATAAATAAGTGTAATACATTTATTACACACGTGAGGAACACAAATGCGAACAAGCCTGAATGGTCCCCAGGACTATATGCGAATGAAAACTCACACCCCAGGACTATATGGTCCTGGGAACCATTCAGGCTTGTTCGCATTTGTGTTCCTCACGTGTGCCCCAAAGAATGAGGTGATTTGGTGAAATGCTATGCCCAAGATTACCATCCGAGTTGCCGTCGGGGAAGTGGCTCAAATAGCCTCGGCTATCACTTCCTTTTGACGGCCGTGATGGTCAAGTGGATTAAGGCGCCCTGTAGTTACCAGTTGCGTTGCTCCTGGGAGTATGGGTTCGAGTCACTTCTGGGGTGTGAGTTTTCATTCGCATATAGTCCTGGGGACCATTCAGGCTTGTTCGCATATATATATATATATATATATATATATATATATATATATATATATATATATATATATATATATATATGTCGTACCTAGTAGCCAGAACGCACTTCTCAGCCTACCATGCAAGGCCCGATTTGCCTAATAAGCCAAGTTTTCCTGAATTAATATATTTTCTCAATTTTTTTTCTTATGAAATGTTAAAGCTACCCATTTCATAATGTATGAAGTCAATTTTTTTTTATTGGAGTTAAAATTAACGTAGATATATAAACGAACCTAACCAACCCTACCTAACCTAACCTAACCTATCTTTATAGGTTAGGTTAGGTTAGGTAGCCTAAAAAGTTAGGTTAGGTAAGTTAGGTAGTCGAAAAACAATTAATTCATGAAAACTTGGCTTATTAGGCAAACCGGGCCTTGCATAGTAGGCCGAGAAGTCCGTTCTGGCTACTAGGTACAACACATATATATATATATATATATATATATATATATATATATATATATATATATATATATATATATATATATATATATATATATATATATTATTAAATATGACCAAAAAAGTAAGATTAATAATTTTGACATGAATTTTCTCAATATTTCTTGTTTCTTTTCACTGTCGATGGTAATTGAAAAATCAGTTCTCCAAAATTCATTTTTATTTCTAGTCTGACGCGTCACTTGAACGCGTTTCGTAATAACTAATTACATTTTCAAAGACTTTAGCTTACATACACACAACTATAACCTGCAAACACTAAACAGAGCTCTGCTATGCTATAATTTAAACGGCTTTCATTTTATATACCTGCATTTGAGTGAGGTGATATGTTGCAACAGTTTTGGATGAGGTGAAAACAAATTTTCACCACAGGACAGAACACGAAACAATGGTGTTATGATCTCAGCCTGCAGGAGAAACAAGTCTCCCTCCTTGAGAGTTATTCATCAAGCCTGACCTAACTGGAAGGTCTAGCAAATATTGAGGTGATAACCCATATGTAAAATAGTTGCTTGGATATATATAACAATTTAAGATTATGGGTAGTGAAGAAGAAAACAGATAAATGACTGGTTAGGAGATGTGGACATTTTGCTGGAGGCGTGAGGCTCGCTTCTGGAGGGGCTTTGACCTCACCTGAGTGCCAGACATCGCAGGGGAAAGCCGTGCTCCGTTCGAGCTCCCGTCAGAAGGGAACCCCTAGTGATATATCTCCAAGAGAGGAGAAGTGTGTAGACGTGCCAGCTGTGGAACTGAGCTGGGAACGTTGTGGTCTCAAGTCCTGGTCGAAGAGGAGAGTATTAAACCGCCCAGAGGCATTATTGTGGGCCGTGGCAGCGCCCTGACCAAGCTTCGTCAGAGGGAGGAGCGCCCTCGACTAGACAATCTGTGGTAAGCACGATATAAGCCAGTTCATAGTGATTGCTTGTAGTTGGTCGTGTGCCCAGCGACAGTAGCAATGTTTATTGATAAGTTAGACATGTTTTGGTGAGGCAGAAAGCCTAAAATAAGAGAGTGGAGAGGGAGGAACACGGAGCGACGTCCGTCCCCTCTGAGCGCTGGCAGGCAACTGAGGGAGCCAGCTCCTGACGGTGAAGGACCCTGCCTGAGTGAGGAAGCCCACCGGGCGAGGTGGAGTATGGACCCGCCCAAAACGGGGGAGTCCACTCTCACTGTATGTAGAGGACAGAGGTTTGAGGCAAACATATTGTGTGATTATTTCTGTTTATGTGTTAAAGGGGAAACAATTTTATTGGAGTGTCGATGGGTTGCAGGTTTGTCTTTGGGGAAGATGTTGCTGAGAACTTCGAAGCCAGCACAGATGATGTAGTTGATGAGACTCCAAGGTAGTGGGGCAGAGGACCTCAAGCTGTGAGAAGCAGTGAAGAGGAGTGTCACGTGCTTCTGTAGAGGTGGTGAAGCACCATAGTTGCTCGAGGGAACTTCATGGTGAAGCAGCCAAGAGAGCTGTGGAGGACCCTAGCAGAAGGATGAAGCACCGTAGTTGCTCAAAGAAACTTCATGGTAGCAGCCTGGAGGAGCTGCAGAGGATCCTGGTAGTTAAGCCCAGGAGAACCTAAAGATATCAGGGTAGTGAACTTCCAGAGGTGGAAGGGAAGTTCTGGTGGATTACTTGTAGGGAGTTGATAGTGTTTGGTTGTCATTAGCGTGCAAGACGCAGTGAGAGGTGAGTGATTGTTGGCATTCTTATGTCAAGGAGTGTTTTATACTGAAGTTTAGAGTTACAGTCGTAGGCTGGATTACCTACAGATTTATGTGTTCTAGGACTGATAGAGTGATCGATTGATCATTGTTGTGTATCAAGGAACATTTATACTGATATATGTTATTGCATTCAAATGCTGATTTTCTTTGTACACATTTATAGATACATATATATATATTATCTTGCTGATGGTGCAACAGTGTATGTAGACTTGATCAACTTGAGGAGGTTGATAGTATCAGGTGGTGAACCAGGAGATAGGATACCACTTGATAAGCTGATGATAGAGTTCTGATGATGTTGGAGTGCAACCTGATTGTAATATTATAGAGTATAGGATTCATTATTATTATATGTGTGTATGTATCGTGTATGTGCTTTGTCCAGTAAATGTATTCCAATTTGCTGGTGTTTGCCCTTGTCCTAGTGAGGCTTCCCAGGAGGTAGTAAAGAAGGAGAGAGAGAGAGAATTAACCAAGAACCACTGCTGTGGACAGGGTAGAAGGTAATACTAGTAAGTCATAGGGGACTGAGGAGATCATATCTCATAAGGAGAGAGTGGGGAGTCACAGCGGCTCGTGTGGGTGTGTGCACGTGACAACGAGGCTAAGTGTTGGAGCCGCATCCCCTAAATGTGTGACGTTGAGCCCCTCTCCAAGAGCCAGAAACGCCAAGGGTGATCTCCTAGTGAGGTATGAGCACTCTACCGAGTTGTGGGTTGGGTTGTCCGTAAAGGAGGGACAACGACGACAACACCACCAACACACAGTACTATAATAAAATTGGGGGCCTGTGTCCGGGAGAGTGAACTGACACACTCACACCCTGTCCAAGAGTGGATTTGTACACCCCTTCCTGAAATGGATAAACTGTGTGACCACAGGTGTATATTTTCTCTCTTTGAAAGACTCACAGGACAAGATGGAGAAGGTGCAAGCGTTTGTGGGGTCAGGCAAGCCTGAGGACTTGGAAGGTTGCACGAGGGATCAATTGAAACAAATAGCAGAAAAATGTGGCATTAGGTTGAAAGCATCTAAAGTAGCTGGGATGAAGGATGAGATCCTGAGGCAGTTAAGAGCCAAAAGTGAAGTGGCAGAACAAGGAGCCCAGAAAGGAGCTGAAAGTGGAAAGGAGGACGATGGGCAGGATGAAGTGAGATCCCAGGGATCGAGTAGGAGCAGCAAGAGTAGCCACAGTAGCAGGAGTAGCCGAAATAGGAGCTTGGAGAGATTCCAGTTAGAGGTCCAGATGCAGCAACAACGAGAGGACAAGGAGAGACAGTTCCAGCTGGAAAAGATGAAGTTAGAACTCCAGATGAAAAATGAAGCCGAGAAGGAAAAAGAGAAAACCAGGCTGGAAGTAGAAAAAGAGAAAACCAGACTGGAAATAGAAAAAGAATAAGCCCAGGTCGAAAAAGAAAAAGCCCAGGTCGAAAAAGATAAAGCCCAGGTCGAAAAAGAAAAAGAGAGAACAAGACAACTGCAGATAGAAGCGAATAGAACCTTGGCTGAACAAAGGATTGAACATGGGTTGCCAGAGAGCACCACCCAGGTATCACACTCACCAGATGTTAGGGTTAGGGAGAAGGACATTCCCTTGTTTGTTCCCGAAGAGGCAGAGAGCTTTTTCGAGCACTTTGAAAAGGTAGCCAGCATCAAGGAGTGGCCACAGGAGGAATGGGCCCAGCTGGTTCAGTTAAGATTGACCGGTGCAGCCAGGGAGGCATACACCCAATTGTCACTGGAAGAGTGCCAAGATTATGCCACAGTAAAGAGCAGTATATTGCGCTCGTTTCAGTTAACCCCAGAAGCTTATAGGAAGCGCTTCAGAGAGATGGTGAAGGTTGGAGCGTGTACTTTTGCTGAGACAGCAAGGGATCTGGAAAGACAATTCCAGAATTTGATTGAGGCTGCTGGAGTTGGATCTTACGCTGACCTAAAGCAACTGATGGTCATGGAGAAGTTCTTGGAGATGATGCATCCCGAAACAAAGTTCAAGATCCAAGAAGCAGGGATAAAGGAGGTGAAAGATGCCGCAGATAGGGCGGATATGATTACCGAAGCATTTAAGAGCTTGAGGGAGAACAGAGTGAGAAGTGAGGCAAGATGCAGCAATAGCAGATCCAGTGGAGTCTGGGGAGGAAGAAATTATGAAAGGCCCAGAGGAGTCTGGGGTGAGAAGAATTTTGATAAATGGGCAGATAAAAGTAAGTACCCTAAAACTCAGAAGAGTAGGTCGCGCACTTCGTCTGAAAGTGAGGATGGAGGAGCCAAACGAGAAACTAATCGTTATCCAGGGAATCAAGAGTCCAGTAAAGCTCCACAGAGTACGAGTAGTACGTCTGGCCCGAGGAACTCCAATACGAGTGGGCAGAGTCAGAGCTACTCTGGTACATATAGAAGAGACTTTTCCCAGATGAGATATTACAATTGTAACGGATTGGGTCACGTGATGCGAGATTGTAGACAGGGCAAGAGAGTTGTGACCCTGGCCATGTGTGACCCCCGAGGTAAATATACTAATGTGTTCCGAGACAAACCACAGAGAGCGAACTTAGTGAACGAGAGGTATAGGCCGTTCATGAGTAAAGGTTGGATCAGTATAGGAGGCCAACCTGATGTAGAAGTTGGTATCTTAAGAGATACCGGAGCTAATCAGAGCTTGATTACGAGAAGCCTGATTGGGAATGATCGACGATTAGCTGGCAGGAGTAAGATGAAAGTATATGGGTTGTTGTCTGAGAGTGACATGCCCGTTTGTACTGTCCAGCTAAGGTCGGAATATGTGTCGGCAGAGGTGATGTTGGGAGTATGCCCCGACATACCTGTTCCAGGAGTCCAAGTGATCCTGGGGAATGACTTGTGCGGGTCAAAGGTGTTGACAAGAGTCATGGCGGAGACTGTGCCAGAGGACTGCCCAGATGGCCACGGCACAGGTGGGACACCTGAGAGTGTGAACCTGACTGACATCCGAGGAGATGCGTCAGAAGACCGCCAAGCCATTGAAAACCCTGTCTCAGTAGTGATGAAGGCAGAGGTGGCCGACAAGGAAGGCGCTGGAGAAGATGAGACAGTGTCGATTAAACCGGTGGAAGATATCGACGTAGATATAGCATGGCTGTTTGATGAAGGTCCAGGCCAGGAAAATGAAGTCTCGGTGAGGTCAAAAGTGAAGATGGCCCAGCCGAAGAAGAATCATGTGAAGAGAGCGGACCTGAGTAGAGCCCAGACTGCTGAAATTAAGAGTCGGAAGGCGAATGCAACTGTGCTGAGTAGAAATGAGGAAGGATGTGGACATACTGAGGGCGGGAGTAGAGCGTCAAGTTGTCCACGAGCACAGAGTCATTTGGATAGTAGAGTTAAGTTGTGGGAGATGTCGAGAGTTGACATGTTTCGCAGAAAACGTGGAGGAGAGATAGTGAAGAAGAGTAATAGCCGAGAAAATGAAAGGAGAAGAGACAGTATGTGTGGAGAGATGCTTACGAGCACTCTAGGAGAGGTAAAGCGACATGTACAGTCGAATGCTGTTGGATGTAGTACAGTGCTCGAAGAAACTTTTAGGGAACGAAGAAGAGTTGAAGGAGAAGAAATGGAGTTGTATAAAGATGAGAAGTGTGGGAAGAGGATGATGATGCAAGCATGGATGGATAGAAGAAAGCCGAGGACTCGATGGAAGTCAAACAGGATGAGTTCTCGGATAAATGAGGAGACGAAAGGGAGGATCGTCGGTGAAGACGAGGGAGTGAAGTATGATGACAGGAGACGAAAGTATAATGGCAATAGATGGAAGTGTGAAGACGACAGAGGAGGTACAGACAGTAGATGTCTGACTCTGGACGTGAAGAGAGGAAGACGAGGAAACGGAGGGTGGAAACAATAAGTAGAGTTGACCGATGGAGTGCAGGCGTCCTAGGAGGACAGCCTAGCCGAGAGGTGCCAGAGAAGTCAAATCGTTTATGAGAAGATCATGTTTCTGGAGAGTTGTGAGCCGGATGTTGCAAGGAGCAACGAACTAATTGTAGACTCCTAAGGGAGTACATAAGCAGATCAACCGGTCGAACCAGTCGGTTGAAGAACGAGACAGTGTGGTGGCGGATGTATTATCCCGAGCTTTGCCACTGGAATAACTCTCAAAAATAAGGGGAGGGGAGTGTTATGATCTCAGCCTGCAGGAGAAACGAGTCTCCCTCCTTGAGAGTTATTCATCAAGCCTGACCTAACTGGAAGGTCTAGCAAATATTGAGGTGATAACCCATATGTAAAATAGTTGCTTGGATATATATAACAATTTAAGATTATGGGTAGTGAAGAAGAAAACAGATAAATGACTGGTTAGGAGATGTGGACATTTTGCTGGAGGCGTGAGGCTCGCTTCTGGAGGGGCTTTGACCTCACCTGAGTGCCAGACATCGCAGGGGAAAGCCGTGCTCCATTCGAGCTCCCGTCAGAAGGGAACCCCTAGTGATATATCTCCAAGAGAGGAGAAGTGTGTAGACGTGCCAGCTGTGGAACTGAGCTGGGAACGTTGTGGTCTCAAGACCTGGTCGAAGAGGAGAGTATTAATCCGCCCAGAGGCATTATTGTGGGCCGTGGCAGCGCCCTGACCAAGCTTCGTCAGAGGGAGGAGCGCCCTCGACTAGACAATCTGTGGTAAGCACGATATAAGCCAGTTCATAGTGATTGCTTGTAGTTGGTCGTGTGCCCAGCGACAGTATCAATGTTTATTGATAAGTTAGACATGTTTTGGTGAGGCAGAAAGCCTAAAATAAGAGAGTGGAGAGGGAGGAACACGGAGCGACGTCCGTCCCCTCTGAGCGCTGGCAGGCAACTGGGGGAGCCAGCTCCTGACAGTGAAGGACCCTCCCTGAGTGAGGAAGCCCGCCGGGCGAGGTGGAGTATGGACCCGCCGAAAACGGGGGAGTCCACTCTCACTGTATGAAGAGGACAGATAGAGGTTTGAGGCAAACATATTGTGTGATTATTTTTGTTTATGTGTTAAAGGGGAAACAATTTTATTGGAGTGTCGATGGGTTGCAGGTTTGTGTTTGGGGAAGAAGTTGCTGAGAACTTCGAAGCCAGCACAGATGAAGTAGTTGATGAGACTCCAAGGTAGTGGAGCAGAGGACCTCGAGCTGTGAGAAGCAGTGAAGAGGAGTGTCACGTGCTTCTGTAGAGGTGGTGAAGCACCATAGTTGCTCGAGGGAACTTCATGGTGTAGCAGCCAAGAGAGCTGTGGAGGACCCTAGCAGAAGGATGAAGCACCGTAGTTGCTCAAAGAAACTTCATGGTAGCAGCCTGGAGGAGCTGCAGAGGATCCTGGTAGTTAAGCCCAGGAGAACCTAAAGATATCAGGGTAGTGAACTTCCAGAGGTGGAAGGGAAGTTCTGGTGGATTACTTGTAGGGAGTTGATAGTGTTTGGTTGTCATTAGCGTGCAAGACGCAGTGAGAGGTGAGTGATTGTTGGCATTCTTATGTCAAGGAGTGTTTTATACTGAAGTTTAGAGTTACAGTCGTAGGCTGGATTACCTACAGATGTATGTGTTCTAGGACTGATAGGGTGATCGATTGATCATTGTTGTGTATCAAGGAACATTTATACTGATATATGTTATTGCATTCAAATGCTGATTTTCTTTGTACACATTTATAGATACATATATATATTATCTTGCTGATGGTGCAACAGTGTATGTAGACTTGATCAACTTGAGGAGGTTGATAGTATCAGGTGGTGAACCAGGAGATAGGATACCACTTGATAAGCTGATGATAGAGTTCTGATGATATTGGAGTGCAACCTGATTGTAATATTATAGAGTATAGGATTCATTATTATTATATGTGTGTATGTGCTTTGTCCAGTAAATGTATCCCAATTTCCTGGTGTTTGCCCTTGTCCTAGTGAGGCTTCCCAGGAGGTAGTAAAGAAGGAGAGAGAGAGAGAATTAACCAAGAACTACTGCTGTGGACAGGGTAGAAGGTAATACTAGTAAGTCATAGGGGACTGAGATCATATCTCATAAGGAGAGAGTGGGGAGTCACAGCGGCTCGTGTGGGTGTGTGCACGTGACAACGAGGCTAAGTGTTGGAGCCGCATCCCCTAAATGTGTGACGTTGATCCCTTCTCCAAGAACCAGAAACGCCAAGGGTGATCTCCTAGTGAGGTATGAGCACTCTACCGAGTTGTGGGTTGGGTTGTCCATAAAGGAGGGACAACGACGACAACACCACCAACACACAATCTATAATAATGGGTATAATATTTTGTACGTTAAAGGGAAGAATGGAAGTAACTGCAAAGGGCCTATTGGCCCATATTTTTTGATGCTTCTATATTGGTGCGGAGTCTTGAAGTGGGTAGAATATAGTTGTGCATTAATTGGCTGTTGATTGCTGGTGTTGACTTCTTGATGTGTAGTGCCTCGCAGATATCAAGCCACCTGCTATCGCTGTATCTATCGATGATTTCTGTGTTTTTTGTTAAGACTTCTCTGGTGATGGTCTGGTTGTGGGAAGAGATTATATGTTCCTTAATGGAGCCCTGTTGCTTATGCATCGTTAATCGCATGGAAAGAGATGTTGTTGTCTTGCCTATAGTGAGAGGTTGTGTTACCTGGAGCTCCGATTGTTGTAACATTATTATTGCAGTAATGGAAGGATTAGTGAAGGATTTGGTGAGTCTGGTTGGAGCTCTGAGAGCAGAGATGGATTCCCTGCGGGAGGAGGTACGACGGCTGAGACTTCGGGAGGAAACGAAGGAGGAGACCAGTGTTGACGGGACCTCATCGTGGAGAGTCGTGAAGGACAGGGGTCTTAAGAAGACCTTGACAAGGCCACCTACAGACGCCCTAAGGACAGCAAATTCATTTGCCGTGTTGGAGGACGAGTGCTGTGGTGAGCCTGCAGTTCACTCGGAACGGAAATCAGCGAGGAGCGGCGGAGCACAGGCCCCTCAGGCTGCTCAGAAAGTTAAGGAGGTTCCGAAGCGAATTTTGGTTGTGGGAGATTCCCAGGTGAGGTATTTAGACAGAACGTTTTGTGCCAGAGATAGGGGGAACAGATTAAGGGTTTGCTATCCGGGAGCTGGAATTGGTGATATTGTAGGAAACATGAATGATATTATGATGAGAAATGGGAACAAACCCATTATTTGTATTAGTGCAGGGGGTAATGATGTTGGGCGAGTTAGGAGTGAGGAACTAATACAGAGATTCAGGACAGCCATTGAATTAGTTAGGAGCAAGGGAGGAATCCCGATCATATGTGGCATTCTTCCAAGAAAGGGAGTGGGAAATGAATGGATGTCGAGGGCACTTGGTGTCAATTGCCGGCTGGAAAGATATTGCAAATCAAATGCAATATCTTTCATAGACAACTGGGAACACTTCTATGGAAGAAATGAAATGTATGCTCGTAATGGGGTGCATCTATCCAGGGCTGGGGTTGTTGCTGTTGCGAACTCGTTGGAACCAGTGGTTAGAGGTGTTTGTTTGGGTTTAAACTGTTAGTAGATAGTGGTATGGGAATTGATTTGGAGGAAGGAGGTAATAAAAGTATGTGTTCGTGGGAGAAAAGAATTGGCAAAATGATCAGGGAAAGAAAAGGGCCTCAAAATTACAATTCACTTAGGGAATATTACACTAACAGTAGAAGTCTAAGAAATAAAATTAACGAATTAAATGCTCTTGTCTGTACAGAAAAAATAGATATTATTGCACTTACCGAAACGTGGATGAATGTAGAAAATAGAGAACTATTAGCTGAATATCAAATAGATGGATTTAAACTATTTCACACAGATAGATATATTAGACGAGGAGGGGGAGTAGCCATATATGTTAGGGACAATTTGAAATGTAGTCTCAAAGAGGGAATCAAAACTGAGCCACACACAGAAACTATTTGGATAGAATTAAACGAAAAAGCAAATAATATTATAATAGGAGTTATATATAGGCCACCAAATTTAGACAGAATGGAAGCAAAACATCTATGGGATGAAATATCTAGAGCATCTAGATCTAACAGTATTTATGTCATAGGTGACTTTAATTTTAGTGGATTAATCTGGGTGAACAAAACAGGGAATAGTGAAGCAGAAGATTTTCTAGAATTAATTGACGATTGCTTTCTTACGCAACACATTAAGGAACCAACGAGGGAAAATAATATTTTAGATTTAGTGTTAACTAACAGCGAAACACAAATTAATGACATCGAAATAGGGAGTGAGCTAGGGAACAGTGATCACAAAGTAATCAGATTTAGCATAGAATGGAATAGATCTGTAGGAGAAAATTCTGTTAAAGTGCCAGATATCCGAAAAGCTGATTTTAATAGCCTAAAATTTTTTTTGGGTCAAATAGATTGGAAAGTCTTGGGTATGGGGTGTAGGCCGGTCTTGGAGCGAGACATGAACCCAGCGATAGGTGACGTTAATGGGGATTTCGATGTGGATTTAATATATAACTTAATTAAGAATATTCTAAACAAAGCACAGGAGCATAGTATACCATACAAATTGAATAGATCGAATAATAATGACCCAAAGTGGATAACAAATAATTTAAAGAACCTTATAGGTAAAAAGAGAGCTTGGTACAAAAGGATTAAGAACGGGGAAGTCAGTTTAGAACAGGAATTCATACAACTGGTTAGAAATGTTAAAAAAGAGATTAGGAAAGCAAAAAGAAACTATGAAGTTCGCATAGCAGAGCAAGCAAAGTCAAATCCTAAAGGATTTTTTCAGTTATATTAAGACTAGGGAAAGGATAGGTCCATTAAAATCTGAGACAGGTCAAATAACGGATAATGACAAGGAGATGAGTAGTATTTTTTACAAATATTTTATATCTGTATTTACTAAAGAAGAACTTAACAATATGCCTTCAGCCGAACAAGTCTATGTGGGTGGGAATGAGGACAGGTTGACTAGTTTAGCAGTTACCAGGGAGGATGTAATTAAACAATTAGAAAAACTAAAACCAAACAAATCCCCAGGGCCGGATGAAGTGTTTGCCAGGGTGCTTAAAGAATGCAAAGAGGAGCTTTCCGAGCCACTGTCTACCATATTTAATAAATCAATAGAGTCAGGCAGAGTGCCAGAGTCATGGAAGGTAGCTAATGTGGTACCAATTTTTAAGAAAGGAGATAGATCACTTGCGTCAAACTATCGGCCAATTAGCCTAACGTCTATTTTGGGAAAGTTACTTAAATCAATAATTGCAAATACAATTCGTCTTCATCTTGAAAAACATAAATTAATAAATGAGTCGCAACATGGTTTTACAAATGTCCGTTCATGTTTAACAAATTTGCTAACTTTTTATTCCAGCATAGTTGAGGCAGTTGATACTGGTAAGGATTGTGATGTTGTGTACCTTGACTTAGCAAAGCTTTTGATACAGTGCCATATGAAAGACTAATTAAAAAAAATAGAAGCTCATGGTATTGGGGGTGCTATATTAAGTTGGATTAGGGCATGGTTATTCCAAAGGAAACAGAGAGTTAGTATAAATGGAATCAAGTCAGAGTGGGATAATGTTGTTAGTGGAGTACCTCAGGGCTCTGTCCTGGGACCTCTGTTGTTTATAATATATCAAAATGATTTAGATTCAGGTTTGAGTAGCAACATTTGCAAATTTGCCGATGATACGAAAATCGGTAGGAGTTCCGAACTCCTTATCAAAAACAGCCCGAAGCCGACGGAGAACCCTCTACAGCAGTCAAGCGTTGTATACATGTACACTTGCCCCCACGAAGGATGTAACCTTCAATGTAAGTACATAGGTATGACGTCGATCAAGCTGACGAGGCGTTTGACATGCCATCTTCAATCTGGTGCCCCTAGGAATCACATGAGACAAGCCCATGACATTACTCTAACCAGAGAAATGTTGAACAAGAATACCTGCATAATAGACAAAACCCAAGATGCGAGAAGATTACAAATTCTTGAGGCAATTCACATAAGAATAGAGCGACCTACCATGAACACCCAAATCACGGAACTATTTACTCTACCCACCATGAGAGTAAGGACAAGACAAGAACATATCGATGCCAACACAGAAGACAATGTCCAACATAATAGGCCAATTACACTGGATTAATCTTTGTGTTTAGATAGGAGCTGCCTCGTATGGGCCAATAAGCCTTCTGCAGCCTCTATGTTTCACCTCACACACACACACACATATATATATATATATATATATATATATATATATATATATATATATATATATATATATATATATATATATATATATATATGTCGTACCTAATAGCCAGAACGCACTTCTCAGCCTACTATTCAAGGCCCGATTTGCCTAATAAGCCAAGTTTTCATGAATTAATGTTTTTTCGTCTACCTAACCTACCTAACCTAACCTAACCTAGCCTTTTTTGGCTACCTAACCTAACCTTACCTATAAATATAGGTTAGGTTAGGTTAGGTAGGGTTGGTTAGGTTCGGTCATATATCTGCGTTAATTTTAACTCCAATAAAAAAAAATTGACCTCATACATAATGAAATGGATAGCTTTATCATTTCATAAGAAAAAAAATAGAGAAAATATATTAATTCAGGAAAACTTGGCTTATTAGGCAAATCTGGCCATGTATAGTAGGCTGAGAAGTGAGTTCTGGCTACTAGGTACGACATATATATATATATATATATATATATATATATATATATATATATATATATATATATATATATATATATATATATATAGGAAAGAATAATGAAAGAAATAATCCGTAAAGGAGTAAAAAGCACTACTCCTAACCAAAACATAAACCTGATAATATTCTACAAAACCAAGAAGACTTCCGAACTCCTTATCAAAAACAGCCCGAAGCCGACGGAGAACCCTCTACAGCAGTCAAGCGTTGTATACATGTACACTTGCCCCCACGAAGGATGTAACCTTCAATGTAAGTACATAGGTATGACGTCGACCAAGCTGACGAGGCGTTTGACATGCCATCTTCAATCTGGTGCCCCTAGGAATCACATGAGACAAGCCCATGACATTACTCTAACAAGAGAAATGTTGAACAAGAATACTTGCATAATAGACAAAACCCAAGATTCAAGAAGATTACAAATTCTTGAGGCAATTCACATAAGAATAGAGCGACCTACCATGAACACCCAAATCACGGAACTATTTACTCTACCCACCATGAGAGTAAGGACAAGACAAGAACATATCGATGCCAACACAGAAGACAATGTCCAACATAACAGGCCAATTACACTGGATTAATCTTTGTGTTTAGATAGGAGATGCCTCGTATGGGCCAATAAGCCTTCTGCAGCCCCTATGTTTATCCCTTATGTATCCCCCCATGTTTTCACCTTCATTGTATTATCACCTGACCTAATGCGGGTATAAAATCAACTAGTATTGTAAGATCTGTTCACTTGAGAATGAACCATGGAGGTTCGAAACGTCGTGCAAATTATACAAATAAGTGTAATACACTCTATAGTAAATCACTTCTTTTCTTCACCTTAAAAGTACGAAAATGAGTTTTGGAGAACTCCTATTTCAAATAAGCCCTGATGCTAAGAAAATAGTTAGAGGGATAGAAGCCCTAAACCAGAAAATAATAAATACAGAATATGCGGTCATATTCAATGAAACATGTTTGAAAGAAAACCTGCTGCCAGTTTACACCAATATATATTTATATATATATATATATATATATATATATATATATTATAAGTTAGGTTAGGTTATATATATATATATATATATATATATATATATATATATATATATATATATATATATATATATATATATATGTCGTACCTAGTAGCCAGAACGCACTTCTGAGCCTACTATGCAAGGCCCGATTTGCCTAATAAGCCAAGTTTTCCTGAATTAATATATTTTCTCAAATTTTTTTCTTATGAAATGATAAAGCTACCCATTTCATTATGTATGAGGTCAATTTTATTTTATTGGAGTTAAAATTAACGTAGATATAGGACCGAACCTACCCAACCCTACCTAACCTAACCTAACCTATCTTTATACGTTAGGTTAGGTTAGGTAGCCGAAAAAGTTAGGTTAGGTTAGGTCAGGTAGGTTAGGTAGTCGAAAAACAATTAATTCATAAAAACTTGGCTTATTAGGCAAATCGAGCCTTGAATAGCAGGCCAAGAAGTGCGTTCTGGCTACTAGGTACGACATATATATATATATATATATATATATATATATATATATATATATATATATATATATATATATATATATATATATATATATATAACTTATAGGTTATAACTTATTAGGTTATATATATATATAACTTATAAATATATATATATATATATATAACTTATAAATATATATATATATATAACTTATAAATATATATATATATATATATATATGCGAACAAGCCTGAATGGTCCCCAGGACATATGCAACTGAAAACTCACACCCCAGAAGTGACTCGAACCCATACTCCCAGAAGCAACGCAACTGGTATGTACAAGACGCCTTAATCCACTTGACCATCACGACCGGACAAAATGAGGTGATAGCCGAGGCTATTTGAACCACCCCACCGCCGGCACTCGGATAGTTATCTTGGGCATAGCATTTTACCAAATCACCTCATTCTTTGGGGCAACACGTGAGGAACACAAATGCGAACAAGCCTGAATGGTCCCCAGGACATATGCAACTGAAAACTCACACCCCAGAAGTGACTCGAACCCATACTCCCAGAAGCAACGCAACTGGTATGTACAAGACGCCTTAATCCACTTGACCATCACGACCGGACAAAATGAGGTGATAGCCGAGGCTATTTGAACCACCCCACCGCCGGCACTCGGATAGTTATCTTGGGCATAGCATTTTACCAAATCACCTCATTCTAGAAGTTCCTGTAAAATTCATTCTCATTCAAAGAAGTTCCTGTAAAATAGTCTAATAATATTTTACAGGAACTTCTTTTCCACAGCTCATAAAACAGAGGAAAGGGTCCTGAAAGATATTGTTAATAGAAACGTTATCCCTACAGACAAAAATCAGAGGATACAACTGACGATTTACTATAAAACCAGAAAAACGGCCAGCCTACTCATGAGAAACTCTCCAGACACGAAACAGAACGCTTTAAAAGAGACTAACGTCGTCTATGCCTTCAAATGCCCACTTGGGGACTGTAAGCTCCAAAAAACCCAGTATATAGGCAAGACAACAACATCTCTTTCTAGGCGTTTAACGATGCATAAACAACAGGGCTCCATTAAGGAACATATAATCTCTTCCCATAACCAAACCATCGCCAGAGAAATCCTAGTAAACAACACAGAAATCATCGATAGATACAGCGATAGCAGGCGGCTTGACGTTTGCGAGGCACTACACATCAAGAAGTCAACACCAGCAATCAACAGCCAATTATTGCACAACTATATTCTACCCACCTCAAGACTCCGCTCCAATATAGAAGCATCAAGAAATATGGACCAATAGGCTTTCTACAAACACTTCTATTCAATACCCATTGTTTCTGTTCTGTCTTGTGTTGATACTTTTAATACCCTATTAATATCCTCTAGTGTTCTGTCTTGTGTTAATGCCACATCATCCTTCCCACCTCACTCAAATGTAATGCCACATCACCCTTCCCACCTCACTCAAATGTAGATATAAAATCAGGGAAACGCAAGTTCTAATCAGTTGTGTATTTGTGAAGTCTTTGAAAATGTAATAAGTTTTACGAAACGCGCCCGTGTCGCGTCAGACTAGAAATAAAAATGAATTTTGGAGAAGTGATTTTTGATTTACCTCCAACAGTGAAGCATAATGTACGAAAGATTGAGAAAATTCGTGTTAGAATTATTAATCTTACTTTTTCGGTCATATTTAATAATATATGTCTACAGGAAAGACTGCTACCAAAATATACTAATATATATATATATATATATGTCGTACCTAGTAGCCAGAACGCACTTCTCAGCCTACTATTCAAGGCCCGATTTGCCTAATAAGCCAAGTTTTCCTGAATTAATATATTTTCTCTAATTTTTTTCTTATGAAATGATAAAGCTACCCATTTCATTATATATGAGGTCAATTTTTTTTATTGGAGTTAAAATTAACGTAGATATATGACCGAACCTAACCAACCCTACCTAACCTAACCTAACCTATCTCTATAGGTTAGGTTATGTTAGGTAGCCGAAAAAGTTAGGTTAGGTTAGGTTAGGTAGGTTAGGTAGTTGAAAAACAATTAATTCATGAAAACTTGGCTTATTAGGCAAATCGGGCCATGCATAGTAGGCTGAGAAGTGCGTTCTGGCTACTAGGTACGACATATATATATATATATATATATGTCGTACCTAATAGCCAGAACGCACTTCTCAGCCAACTATGCATGGCCCAATTTGCCTAATAAGCCAAGTTTTCATGAATTAATGTTTTTTCGACTACCTAACCTACCTAACCTAACCTAACCTAACTTTCTCTGCTACCTAACCTAACCTAACCGATAGAGATAGGTTAGGTTAGGTTAGGTAGGGTTAGTTAGGTTCGGTCATATATCTACGCTAATTTTAACTCCAATAAAAAAAAATTGACCTCATACATAATGAAATGAGTAGCTTTATCATTTCATAAGAAAAAAATTAGAGAAAATATATTAATTCAGGAAAACTTGGCTTATTAGGCAAATCGAGCCTTGCATAGTAGGCCAAAAAGTGCGTTCTGGCTACTAGGTACGACATATATATATATATATATATATATATATATATATATATATATATATATATATATATATGTGTGTGTGTGTATATATATATATATATTTATATATATATATATATATATACACACATATATATATATATATATATATATATATATATATATGTCGTACCTAATAGCCAGAACGCACTTCTGAGCCTACTATGCAAGGCCCGATTTGCCTAATAAGCCAAGTTTTCCTGAATTAATATATTTTTTCTAATTTTTTTTCTTATGAAATGATAAAGCTACCCATTTTCATTATGTATGAGGTCAATTTTTTTTATTGGAGTTAAAATTAATGTAGATATATGACCGAACCTAACCAACCCTACCTAACCTAACCTAACCTATCTCTATCGGTTAGGTTAGGTTAGGTAGCAGAAAAAGTTAGGTTAGGTTAGGTAGGTTAGGTAGTCGAAAAAACATTAATTCATGAAAACTTGGCTTATTAGGCAAATTGGGCCATGCATAGTTGGCTGAGAAGTGCGTTCTGGCTATTAGGTACGACATATATATATATATATATATATATATATATATATATATTAGGTAGTCGAAAAACAATTAATTCATGAAAACTTGGCTTATTAGGCAAATCGGGCCTTGCATAGTAGGCTGAGAAGTGCGTTCTGGCTACTAGGTACGACATATATATATATATATATATATATATATATATATATATATATATATATATATATATATATATATATATATATATATATATATATATATATTTATATATATATATATATATATATATGTCGTACCTAGTAGCCAGAACGCACTTCTCAGCCTACTATGCATGGCCCGATTTGCCTAATATGCCAAGTTTTCATGAAATAATTGTTTTTCGACTACCTAACCTACCTAACCTAACCTAACCTAACTTTTTTGGCTACCTAACCGAACCTAACCTATAGAGATAGGTTAGGTTAGGTTAGGTAGGGTTGGTTAGGTTCGGTCATATATCTACGTTAATATTAATTCCAATAACAAAAAATTGACCTCATACATAAAGAAATGGGTAGCTTTATCATTTCATAAGAAAAAAATTAGAGAAAATATATTAATTCAGGAAAACTTGGCTTATTAGGCAAATCGGGCCTTGCATAGTAGGCTCAGAAGTGCGTTCTGGCTACTAGGTACGACATATATATATATATATATATATATATATATATATATATATATATATATATATATATATATATATATATATATATATATATATATATATATATGTCGTACCTAGTAGCCAGAACTCACTTCTCAGCCTACTATTCAAGGCCCGATTTGCCTAATAAGCCAAGTTTTCCTGAATTAATATATTTACTATAATTTTTTTCTTATGAAATGATAAAGCTACCCTTTTCACTATGTATGAGGTCAATTTTTTTTTATTGGAGTTAAAATTAACGTAGATATATGACCGAACCTAACCAACCCTACCTAACCTAACCTAACCTATATATATAGGTAAGGTTAGGTTAGGTAGCCAAAAAAAGCTAGGTTAGGTTAGGTTAGGTAGGTTAGGTAGACGAAAAAACATTAATTCATGAAAACTTGGCTTATTAGGCAAATCGGGCCTTGCATAGTAGGCTGAGAAGTGAGTTCTGGCTACTAGGTACGACATATATATATATATATATATATATATATATATATATATATATATATATATATATATATATATATATATATATATATATGTTGTACCTAGTAGCCAGAACGCACTTTTTGGCCTACTATGCAAAGCCCGATTTGCCTAATAAGCCAAGTTTTCATGAATTAATATATTTTCTCAGATTTTTTTCCTGTGAAATGATAAAGCTACCCATTTCATTAAGTATGAGGTCAATTTTTTTTAATGGAGTTAAAATTAACGTAGATATATGACCGAACCTAACCAACCCTACCTAACCTAACCTAACCTATCTTTATAGGTTAGGTTAGGTTAGGTAGCCGAAAAAGTTAGGTTAGGTTAGGTTAGGTAGGTTAGGTAGTCGAAAAACAATTAATTCATGAAAACTTGGCTTATTAGGCAAATCGGGCCTTGCATAGTAGGCTGAGAAGTGCGTTCTGGCTACTAGGTACGACATATATATATATATATATATATATATATATATATATATATATATATATATATATATATATATATATATATATATATATATTTATATATATATATATATATATATATATATATATATATATATATATATATATATATATATATATATATATATATATATATATATATATATATATGTCGTACCTAGTTGCCAGAACGCACTTCTCAGCCTATTATGCAAGGCCCGATTTGCCTAATAAGCCAAGTTTTCCTGAATTAATATATTTTCTCTAATTTTTTTCTTATGAAATGATAAAGCTACCCATTTCATTATGTTTGAGGTCAATATTTTTTTATTGGAGTTGAAATTAACGTAGATATATGACCGAACCTAACCAACCCTACCTAACCTAACCTAACCTATCTTTATAGGTTAGGTTAGGTTAGGTAGCCTAAAAAGTTAGGTTAGGTTAGGTTAGGTAGGTTAGGTAGTCGAAAAACAATTATTTCATGAAAACTTGGCTTAATAGGCAAATCGGGCCTTGCATAGTAGGCTGAGAAGTGCGTTCTGGCTACTAGGTACGACATATATATATATATATATATATACATATATATATATATATATATATATATATATATATACATATATATATATATATATATATATATATATATATATATATATATGTATATATATATATATATATATATATATATTTTTTTTTTTTTATTTATATATATATATTTTTAATATATATATATATAATTATATATATATATATATATATATATATATATATATATATATATATTGTGACAGTGTTCCCCCCCTTATCTTTCTCCCACGCCTGCAGTAAGAGTCATGTCCACTTTACCCGAGCGTTCTCTAGGTCGCAGGCATCAATTTAATATATGGGACAGAGTGGAGTGTTCTCGGAGGGCCGAGAAATTTGTGAAACAATAATATTTTGGCCTGTGGTTTAGGCCCTTTAGGAAGCCAAGATGGCGCTGGCTCTCCTGTTTCCCCGCCAAAACGGTGTGACGTCAGTGACACCGGATTGGTCACCGACAGCAATGTGGCACCGGGAGCCAATGAGAACTTCCCGTGGCGAAAGTGACGTCACGAAAGGAAGGGGGTCAGGGCAGCGCGCCGCGATGGCGCCATCAGTCAGACACGACACGTCAAGGAGGTTGGACGTGCGACGAAAACAATTGGTCCTGTCAGTTTGACAGTTGTTCCCGCTCCCATGGATTTACGCGTCACCTGAAGTCTGCCAGTACTCTGTGAAGTCTTCCTTAGCTCATGTGTTGAACCAGAGAGGGAATCGACGGTTATTGAGCAACAAGTGCTCCAGGACAGGTACTGTGCAAGGAGAAGTGAAGTCTGTGCAGTGACGTAGTCGACGTCTGAGGCAGTTCACCCATTCGTGACGGCGTAGTGGCTGACCAGAGCCACAGGGTAGCAGAGGAAGAAGAGGACTAGTTGGGAATCCGGACGACTGCCGCCGAGAAGTAGGCAGGCAGCCGTTGCTGGGAGAAGACGACGGCCAGGAGACCGACTCCAACCCTACAAGAAGTCGAGGAGGAGCACGGACCTGCAGGGAAGAAGGCACGGAGACGACGCACTAAACGGTGGGACGGCGAGTGGTTCCTGTAGGACACGACAACGTGTGTGTGGGGGCGTTCCCGACACCAGGACCAGGAGCTACAACTCAACTCTCATCGGAGGATAGGTGGAAGTAGGTGGTTCTAGTATCCCTCCCCATTCCCCTTTAGTTAGCTATATTATTCGGCTATATTATCTAGCCTGAGGATTTTATATGTCGTGAGCAAGTCTCACCCATGTCACAGTAAGGCACCAGTGTGCAGTATAGTACTATCAAGAGTACTTATAATATCCATGTTTATTATTGGTGTGTACAGGCACCCGGAACAAGTGATAAATTTACTGTGTTTTGTATATCTTTCTAGAGACTTTGAAGTGAACATATAGTGATAAATTATATATAATATTATTCCAGTATTTGGAAGTTAGGCTATGTGCCCGGAAACTATTTATTTGCCATTTATTGATGTCTGATTTATTACATTATATATGTCTATGTTCATGCAGTGATTAATCATTTGTGAGTACAGTGAATTATTGTGTTATCGCCCACGAAAGGAAGTACTGAAAACTCCAGTGTTAAATACTCCATAATATATCATTGAATGAAGGGCAGTGTAGAACCATTACAGTGAGTCATTGTCGCATTGATTGTAGAAACGACTGTTTGAGCCCGAATACAGTGTAGCTAAGTAATACGTGCTATTGTTGAAAATATCGAGTGTGCGAGTTTCTAATAATATTGAAGAACTTAAAGAAACAGCGCGCGAAGCCAGGAAAACAAGCAATAAACTTTCGCGCGGAGCCAGGCGCACAGCTGATCGTGACATTTACGAGAGGGGGAGGTGTTGCCACTTAGTGAGTGCATAATATTCGTGGGAACGAGCGACTCCAGCCAGGATCAGCTGATTTATTTATTGATATGACCTTGTGACATCTTTCATGAATTTTAAGTAAAACACAAAATACTTTTGTGTTTATATCATCCCCTCCATTTATCTTGTGGCTATATTATACTTGAAGCATAGAGTGATACAAGTACATACCTGCCTGATCTCCTGATCTATTGAGTGTGACCTTGCCAAGGCTACCACTAATTCAACCAGTCCACTGAGGTGTTACTGGACACCGAAAACACCAGTTGGCGACCTTGTGGTTAATAGTAAAGCCCTATTGTTGGGGCGGGCCACACAACAGTTAAGTGAACAAGAAGTGTGTTCCCACTCCTTCTCAATCAGAGGCCGGTTGGGATTGACTGGGATACTCTCCTGGCGTGCAGTGGCGCCGAGAGGATTAGAGTGAAGACCCGCAGGGCTACGGTGAGTGACCTTGAGTGTAACTGTTGCACACTGTGAGAGTTTTTGAGAATTTGTGGAATAAATTAAAATTGGTATAAGGAATTTTAGCTCGGAAAATTTCTAAGAATTTTCTTTATTCTTTAACCTTTATTCCTGTCGTGATATTCAACTAGGTCGCCTGAGGAAGGACTTGCTTAGCTAACACACCAGTGTAGTAACCAGCTCATTCCTCACTTTGGGACCATGTATGAACAATTGACTAGGCGCGAGCAAACGCCGAGACCCCAATGAAAATTGAAATCCCCCCCACTTAGGCCGCCGACCTTCGCCAATCGCCGAAGCGAATCTAACGAGAAGGTCACAGGCTCTCACAACAATAATTTATTGTTGTGTGGTGCCGTATATTTGATCCAAAGCTCAGAAAATTAGTCTCAATTTTAGTCGAGTGTGAAGAACATTTGCATAACAATAATAATGTGTGGGGGTGTAACGAAAAGACAGTGTTAACCATAACAACTTAGTTTATTCAATAAAGTACTAACTACTACACAAAACAAAAGAAATGTCAATGACGTTACTCGAAATCCTTCCTGTGACACTATCAATGACAGCTAGACACCAGCCCCTCGGACTGCATAATGAACTAACTCGAACATAAGTGTGACCACAGAGGAATCAACAAGCAAGCAAGAACTAACAGATCTATAATCACAATTACAACAAATGACACAGTAGGTTCTGAAATACGTCTCCAGTAACCTCCTAACTGTTCTACGCCTCAGTGCAGTCTACTCCTGCAACAGCGGTTGCAATGCAATCAAATCAGTAGTCATCCAATGACAACAATAACTAATGGGTTCGCTGGCAACTCCAGCACCCTTCCTCAAATTAATCCTTACGTTAACACTACGTCCCACGGACGATCAACAATCAATAACAATTGATTTACGTTAATAACACAATAACATTTACGTTAATTACAAGGTAATATTTACGTTAAATTAACAACTCTTACAACTGTCACTAGTAACGCGGAAATCAAACAACACTCTACCCGTCGAGCATTCAGTGAGAAAATCCCATTAATCCCTGTACTTCCAGACAGCTGATTAATCTCTTTACTAGTTACGTTAATTTACGTTAATCGGTTACTAATCACTCAGCGATGGTAAACTCTGATTTGCAATGTCCAAAGTGCTAAGAGAACGGTAATCACTCGTGATTACCTTTAGAGTAATTAATTACTATCCTCAAGATTAATAATTAAACAATTAAAAATACGCAACCTTTCACACTGGCTCAGCAATTTACATTAAGGTATGAATTCCGTCTGAGCCTTCCATACTCAGACCAATTCAGGCGGCTAATAACAGTAATTAGCCCCACGTTTACGTTATTCTAAAATGACGTTACTCCTCTCACGAGTCAATCAAATGCCGGTACTTCCGGGCAGATAACGACGTTACGTTAATGGAACAATGTAGCCTTCGTGTGAGTCGATCAAACAAGGATCGAGATTAATTACTTTGACTTCCTGAAACACGTCAATTACCCGGCCCACTGACCGTTAATTACGACAGACAATACTCTAATTCTTATCTGGCTGATGGCTAGGCTCCTCGAGACTACCGTAGCTGCTTACAGGAAAGTAAATTAACCCAAACGCATTCTACGTTACTCAAATTGTCAAAGAACAAATTCTCTTAAAGCAATGGGCGTTCCCTTGGTTACGTTATATTAATTGCCTCGCAATCACCAAATACTGGACTTCGATGTCCTACCAGATAACCAGGAGAATATATTTGTATATCCAAGTACTCGTCTACAGCCGAGTTCCCCCACGACAATGACAAATCACACTAACAAATCACAGTGATTTACGTTACAATCCGGTTGCAATGACAATACTGCAGAACCTAGTAAAATAACCTACAGGACATGAACCCTCTAGAACCCTGCCCCACAATGGTTTTACTGAACTGCAATCACATATGGTGATTGCTCAACACTAGCAACAATCACCATCAAATAACAACCCCCTTTGCAATAACACACACGGCAAGTACTCTAATTTCCAAATATTAGGATACTGCACACACTTACTTACTTACTGCTGCAAAGGACCCCTAGAACATAGGTCAATATATTGCAATCACCACACAGTAAATAACACATTAACACTGGGCACCGTGACACTACGATTATATATATATATATATAATTACCGCTGACACATGTAGCCTACAGCTATCAAACGTTATTGGGAACACTAAGGAGAATCTCACACTCCTTAAATCACATGGGTGAGTGATTTATCGGTCACGCATGCCGATAAACACTCGAGAGTTACGTTACTCGACAGAGCGGGGGCGGTCTCTCTAGACGGCCTCGTCACTCACCAAACCTCACCAAAATTACGTTAATTAATACTGCAACCACAATATATATATTTATATAAATCACACTTGTCACGGCCCTGGGAACACTACAAGAAATTTAAGCCACACTGTGGCACACTCCACAATAATCATTGCCAGGAATCACTGGCGTTACACATACCTGAGCGCTCAGTGTTGGAATTCCACACCTGCAAGACCACACATGGAAATGATATCACTCCGTCCCACGGACGATCAAAAATGATTACCACAATGAAATAAAAGAATTTATTACATGGACATCCTCTCCGTCCTTGGCTAATCTATGTATATTCTGTGTTCCCGTGTGTACCCACACACACACACACACTGTACGTCTGTGTACACCAGACCTTAAGTCCCTCTGGACTGACAAGATGACAACACAGGTGATTAATCTCCTCGCTCACAATTCACTCCACCTGAATAGGTGCTGCGTGACAATGTGACGGAACACTTGACCTCGAATTCAAGCTTTAGAGACTACTAATCACCGAAATACACACATAGGTACTTACTCATTCACACTGCCGGCTTTACACACCATTCCCATACATCAGGCACCCCGCTATAGGTGGCTGGCTCGCTCCGGGTGGCTGGCTCGCTCCGGGTGGCTGGCTCGCTCCGGGTGGCTGGCTCGCTCCGGGTGGCTGGCTCGCTCCGGGTGGCGTAGGCGGCGGTAGTTCGTGACCGTAGTACAAACACGGGAAATTGCCTTAACCCTGACACGAATTTCCCCGTTCCCATCGACTGCTACAGAGCACTAGCAAGTCTAATCATCACTGGTATGGGATCTACGAGTCTGTTGCTGCTCGTATGCACATTCCCCCACGATCCCAGATCACTGTACCTCTATCCCCTGCATACAATAATGTCTTAAACCCCTCCAAACCGACGACTTCGGCCGGATTCTGTGACGACCGATGTCGTAGGTGAAGCAGGAAGCATCAGCAGTTGTAGTCCAGCCACCACGACGCCCTATACATCAATTTGGCCGAATTGAGTACAGGAACGTCTTGACAAGGTGACGGCTGAGTTCAGAATGATGCTACACAACGGCTATTCCCGCGTCCTTCTCGAAATAACCAATGAGAGGAAGGCATACAGCGGCCTACCCCTCTCATCCAATCAGCGACGGTGTAGGATAGCCCCTAGGGCAGCTCCAAGATGGCCGACCAACATGGCGGCTCAAGATGTTTACTAAGATGGCGGCTGTCTCCATGACAACCACTCAAGTGGCCAGCGAGCGTGGGACCCCACATGTTTCACCCCACGCCTGCGGCCTAGGCGTTCGCGCGCAAAGTTGTCTGGCTCCATGCCATACAATGAGATGATGCTATCAGCTCTAGCACTGTCCACAGACATGCCACCCCGGCCAGGGTAACATTTATGGACTGCTGATGACTGGGGCTCTCACATGATTCGGTTGCTGGTACAAAACTTAAGTCCGCCCACTTAACAAGTGTACTGGCTCCCACAGGCATAAGAGCACTATTGTAAGTGAGCTGGTGAACCACCTCCTCACATAACTCCCCACCAAAAAGATAAAATTTCCCGGAGGAAAATTTCATCTAAAAATCACCAGCCACTTACACTTGGCTCTTAATTAAGTGCACGGCGGCTGGGAGGTGGTGGTGATTCATCCGTTTTCTGTTGACGTCGGTGGCTGGCGGGACAAGATGTGACGTCACTGGCTCGTCCAGGGTGGTACTTCCTGACCATAGTGCGGTCGTGCTCAGGTTCTGGGTCCAGGTTAAGCCGGCTCAACGCCTCGCAGCTTCCCTTCCTCAGTCCCTTCACACTCTCGCCCCACAGGTCTGTGTCATACTGGACACAATAGGTAGCACACTGGGATGGACTTACCAATGAAGTACAGACTCAACACCTTCCCTACCCTACCGACACAATCCCGACAGTTAGCAGACTGTCTTGACTTCCCGGTGACAGGGTCTTTCTTCCTGTCTGTCTGTCACTCTCAGACCGGGTTGCTCTACCGACTGAGTTGACTGGGCTGAGGCCTCTTCAGCAGCTGTCAAACCTCGCCCCTCACTGAGCACTTGGTCACTGACCTGCTCGTTCTTCAATCTCTCCGCGACCGTTCGTTTGTCTGAACGATCTTCCAACAGCCTGAAAGATTGGTCCAGAATATCCACTTCACTTGTGGGAACCACAGCTACCTTAGCCTCACCACTGGTAACATCAAGCAGACGTTTACTCTCCTGTGTGGTGTTAACCCTCGCGGGTCTGACTGGCTGACAGGTTGTGGCGGGATCACCTGATCCGGGCCACACCCGTCTCACTGGGCTCACCCCCGTTTTCTGTGAAATGAAAGAAGGAAAAATTGCTCTTTTTTCCTTTTACCTCATGCACCTGATCTTTCGCCTGATAAGAGGCGACCTTGACTTCCTCAGCTGGCGGCCGTGTGACATCGCTGTCAGCTGGTGAGACCCATCTGAGTCCCTCTGAGTCAGTTCTCGTTTTCTGTGCAATAGGGAGAGGAGGATGGCTCCGGTTTCCTTTCACCTGCTGCCTCTCTTCTTCTGTCTGGGCGGCGGTGATCTCTGCTCGACCGGTCGGCTGACGCTTGGTGTCAACGCCAGCGGGTTTAACCTTCCTCTCACCTGTTCCTGTTTCCTCTGGGTCATTTCCACAGGACAGACCCACCTGGTTCCCTATACCAGGAGTATTACCTATCAAAAGTCCATACACTGCCTTTCTACTTAGCGCAGCTTTGATCTTACCTTTGATATATGGGGTGTCTACCAACACGGACACTTCTTCCATGTCCTTACCAGTGCCATCTGGGTACTGGACACGGAGGGTTCGACCTGTTCTACTCTCAGGCTCAACCAAACTGTTCCTGACCATGTTAACTGTAGCACCCCGGTCTCGAAAGACACTCGTCCATTGCCCATTAACTCTTCCTCTAGTTAACTCGAGTGTGTCTCTTAGGGCATCACCTCCCACGGTACTCATGCCTGTAACGTGCACCTTGGTCACCTTCTTAGTCTTAAGCCTAGTGCTGCTCGGGCACTTAGCTGCTCGGTGACCTGCCATGTTGCATGTGAAGCACCTGGGTCCCTTAACCTTGGGTTTCTGTTGGTGTCCCTTAGACTTACTTTCTTTAGGTTTGGCTCCCTTACTTGGAGCTTGAGTAAACCTTTCAACCTTTGTCACACATCGATCTAGGTATGCATCCCTAGGATCGATCTTCTCCTCTCTTGGCAATAGAGGAGGTACCTCTACTTCCAGCGCCTGTACCTCTGAGCTTGGCGCGGCAGGAGGGCCTTGACTCCCCGTCCTTGCCTCGGATTGCACTCTTGCAACTTCCAATCTAGTCAATCTCTCGTGGTGGGCATTCCACATGTAAGCCACAAATTTGGCCTTATCCTCTTTTTGCAGTTTCATAGCATCAGCTTGAGCTGCTAGGTACTGTAAAGTAATTTCCTCCTGGGGTTGTTCAGTCCCCCTCCTGAGAGGTTGTTCTGGTATCTGATTGACTACTTCCAATGAAACGTTTCTGTGGCCCAAGGAATCAGTCCTTAGCCTAGGCTGGGGTCGCGACTCCCCTTCCTTCTCCTGGGGTGGACTCAATCCCACACCCCCTGACATACCGACTATACCACGGTCGGCTAGGGGAACTCCCTTGTCCCCTAGATCACTTCTGTTTGCTCTTTCTAGACATAGACGCCGTACATAGGCATTATGATCCTCAACATACCGCCTACATTCCTCATCTGTACGACTGTTTCTATCCTTTGGCAGCACGCCATACTTAGTCACATACAGGTATACGTACTTCTTTCTATAATCCTCATCCATTCTGTGTGTGTGGTGTGTGTGTACCTAATCCTGCTAACCGACAACATACACACCCACAGCAATATTGTTCTGCAATGTTCTGCACACCTTTCTTCACAGGTTTCTCAACTTGATGAATCTTACTTTTCTGATTATGAATCAAAAGTCTACGGCCCCACGTTGGGCGCCACGCTGTGAGAGTTTTTGAGAATTTGTGGAATAAATTAAAATTGGTATAAGGAATTTTAGCTCGGAAAATTTCTAAGAATTTTCTTTATTCTTTAACCTTTATTCCTGTCGTGATATTCAACTAGGTCGCCTGAGGAAGGACTTGCTTAGCTAACACACCAGTGTAGTAACCAGCTCATTCCTCACTTTGGGACCATGTATGAACAATTGACTAGGCGCGAGCAAACGCCGAGACCCCAATGAAAATTGAAATCCCCCCCACTTAGGCCGCCGACCTTCGCCAATCGCCGAAGCGAATCTAACGAGTAGGTCACGGGCTCTCACAACAATAATTTATTGTTGTGTGGTGCAGTATATTTGATCCAAAGCTCAGAAAATTAGTCTCAATTTTAGTCGAGTGTGAAGAACATTTGCATAACAATAATAATGTGTGGGGGTGTAACGAAAAGACAGTGTTAACCATAACAACTTAGTTTATTCAATAAAGTACTAACTACTACACAAAACAAAAGAAATGTCAATGACGTTACTCGAAATCCTTCCTGTGACACTATCAATGACAGCTAGACACCAGCCCCTCGGACTGCATAATGAACTAACTCGAACATAAGTGTGACCACAGAGGAATCAACAAGCAAGCAAGAACTAACAGATCTATAATCACAATTACAACAAATGACACAGTAGGTTCTGAAATACGTCTCCAGTAACCTCCTAACTGTTCTACGCCTCAGTGCAGTCTACTCCTGCAACAGCGGTTGCAATGCAATCAAATCAGTAGTCATCCAATGACAACAATAACTAATGGGTTCGCTGGCAACTCCAGCACCCTTCCTCAAATTAATCCTTACGTTAACACTACGTCCCACGGACGATCAACAATCAATAACAATTGATTTACGTTAATAACACAATAACATTTACGTTAATTACAAGGTAATATTTACGTTAAATTAACAACTCTTACAACTGTCACTAGTAACGCGGAAATCAAACAACACTCTACCCGTCGAGCATTCAGTGAGAAAATCCCATTAATCCCTGTACTTCCAGACAGCTGATTAATCTCTTTACTAGTTACGTTAATTTACGTTAATCGGTTACTAATCACTCAGCGATGGTAAACTCTGATTTGCAATGTCCAAAGTGCTAAGAGAACGGTAATCACTCGTGATTACCTTTAGAGTAATTAATTACTATCCTCAAGATCAATAATTAAACAATTAAAAATACGCAACCTTTCACACTGGCTCAGCAATTTACATTAAGGTATGAATTCCGTCTGAGCCTTCCATACTCAGACCAATTCAGGCGGCTAATAACAGTAATTAGCCCCACGTTTACGTTATTCTAAAATGACGTTACTCCTCTCACGAGTCAATCAAATGCCGGTACTTCCGGGCAGATAACGACGTTACGTTAATGGAACAATGTAGCCTTCGTGTGAGTCGATCAAACAAGGATCGAGATTAATTACTTTGACTTCCTGAAACACGTCAATTACCCGGCCCACTGACCGTTAATTACGACAGACAATACTCTAATTCTTATCTGGCTGATGGCTAGGCTCCTCGAGACTACCGTAGCTGCTTACAGGAAAGTAAATTAACCCAAACGCATTCTACGTTACTCAAATTGTCAAAGAACAAATTCTCTTAAAGCAATGGGCGTTCCCTTGGTTACGTTATATTAATTGCCTCGCAATCACCTCACTGAATACTGGACTTCGATGTCCTACCAGATAACCAGGAGAATATATTTGTATATCCAAGTACTCGTCTACAGCCGAGTTCCCCCACGACAATGACAAATCACACTAACAAATCACAGTGATTGACGTTACAATCCGGTTGCAATGACAATACTGCAGAACCTAGTAAAATAACCTACAGGACATGAACCCTCTAGAACCCTGCCCCACAATGGTTTTACTGAACTGCAATCACATATGGTGATTGCTCAACACTAGCAACAATCACCATCAAATAACAACCCCCTTTGCAATAACACACACGGCAAGTACTCTAATTTCCAAATATTAGGATACTGCACACACTTACTTACTTACTGCTGCAAAGGACCCCTAGAACATAGGTCAATATATTGCAATCACCACACAGTAAATAACACATTAACACTGGGCACCGTGACACTACGATTATATATATATATATATATATATATATATATATATATATATATATATATATATATATATATATATATAATTACCGCTGACACATGTAGCCTACAGCTATCAAACGTTATTGGGAACACTAAGGAGAATCTCACACTCCTTAAATCACATGGGTGAGTGATTTATCGGTCACGCATGCCGATAAACACTCGAGAGTTACGTTACTCGACAGAGCGGGGGCGGTCTCTCTAGACGGCCTCGTCACTCACCAAACCTCACCAAAATTACGTTAATTAATACTGCAACCACAATATTTATATTTATATAAATCACACTTGTCACGGCCCTGGGAACACTACAAGAAATTTAAGCCACACTGTGGCACACTCCACAATAATCATTGCCAGGAATCACTGGCGTTACACATACCTGAGCGCTCAGTGTTGGAATTCCACACCTGCAAGACCACACATGGAAATTATATCACTCCGTCCCACGGACGATCAAAAATGATTACCACAATGAAATAAAAGAATTTATTACATGGACATCCTCTCCGTCCTTGGCTAATCTATGTATATTCTGTGTTCCCGTGTGTACCCACACACACACACACACTGTACGTCTGTGTACACCAGACCTTAAGTCCCTCTGGACTGACAAGATGACAACACAGGTGATTAATCTCCTCGCTCACAATTCACTCCACCTGAACAGGTGCTGCGTGACAATGTGACGGAACACTTGACCTCGAATTCAAGCTTTAGAGACTACTAATCACCGAAATACACACATAGGTACTTACTCATTCACACTGCCGGCTTTACACACCATTCCCATACATCAGGCACCCCGCAATAGGTGGCTGGCTCGCTCCGGGTGGCTGGCTCGCTCCGGGTGGCTGGCTCGCTCCGGGTGGCGTAGGCGGCGGTAGTTCGTGACCGTAGTACAAACACGGGAAATTGCCTTAACCCTGACACGAATTTCCCCGTTCCCATCGACTGCTACAGAGCACTAGCAAGTCTAATCATCACTGGTATGGGATCTACGAGTCTGTTGCTGCTCGTATGCACATTCCCCCACGATCCCAGATCACTGTACCTCTATCCCCTGCATACAATAATGTCTTAAACCCCTCCAAACCGACGACTTCGGCCGGATTCTGTGACGACCGATGTCGTAGGTGAAGCAGGAAGCATCAGCAGTTGTAGTCCAGCCACCACGACGCCCTATACATCAATTTGGCCGAATTGAGTACAGGAACGTCTTGACAAGGTGACGGCTGAGTTCAGAATGATGCTACACAACGGCTATTCCCGCGTCCTTCTCGAAATAACCAATGAGAGGAAGGCATACAGCGGCCTACCCCTCTCATCCAATCAGCGACGGTGTAGGATAGCCCCTAGGGCAGCTCCAAGATGGCCGACCAACATGGCGGCTCAAGATGTTTACTAAGATGGCGGCTGTCTCCATGACAACCACTCAAGTGGCCAGCGAGCGTGGGACCCCACATGTTTCACCCCACGCCTGCGGCCTAGGCGTTCGCGCGCAAAGTTGTCTGGCTCCATGCCATACAATGAGATGATGCTATCAGCTCTAGCACTGTCCACAGACATGCCACCCCGGCCAGGGTAACATTTATGGACTGCTGATGACTGGGGCTCTCACATGATTCGGTTGCTGGTACAAAACTTAAGTCCGCCCACTTAACAAGTGTACTGGCTCCCACAGGCATAAGAGCACTATTGTAAGTGAGCTGGTGAACCACCTCCTCACATAACTCCCCACCAAAAAGATAAAATTTCCCGGAGGAAAATTTCATCTAAAAATCACCAGCCACTTACACTTGGCTCTTAATTAAGTGCACGGCGGCTGGGAGGTGGTGGTGATTCATCCGTTTTCTGTTGACGTCGGTGGCTGGCGGGACAAGATGTGACGTCACTGGCTCGTCCAGGGTGGTACTTCCTGACCATAGTGCGGTCGTGCTCAGGTTCTGGGTCCAGGTTAAGCCGGCTCAACGCCTCGCAGCTTCCCTTCCTCAGTCCCTTCACACTCTCGCCCCACAGGTCTGTGTCATACTGGACACAATAGGTAGCACACTGGGATGGACTTACCAATGAAGTACAGACTCAACACCTTCCCTACCCTACCGACACAATCCCGACAGTTAGCAGACTGTCTTGACTTCCCGGTGACAGGGTCTTTCTTCCTGTCTGTCTGTCACTCTCAGACCGGGTTGCTCTACCGACTGAGTTGACTGGGCTGAGGCCTCTTCAGCAGCTGTCAAACCTCGCCCCTCACTGAGCACTTGGTCACTGACCTGCTCGTTCTTCAATCTCTCCGCGACCGTTCGTTTGTCTGAACGATCTTCCAACAGCCTGAAAGATTGGTCCAGAATATCCACTTCACTTGTGGGAACCACAGCTACCTTAGCCTCACCACTGGTAACATCAAGCAGACGTTTACTCTCCTGTGTGGTGTTAACCCTCGCGGGTCTGACTGGCTGACAGGTTGTGGCGGGATCACCTGATCCGGGCCACACCCGTCTCACTGGGCTCACCCCCGTTTTCTGTGAAATGAAAGAAGGAAAAATTGCTCTTTTTTCCTTTTACCTCATGCACCTGATCTTTCGCCTGATAAGAGGCGACCTTGACTTCCTCAGCTGGCGGCCGTGTGACATCGCTGTCAGCTGGTGAGACCCATCTGAGTCCCTCTGAGTCAGTTCTCGTTTTCTGTGCAATAGGGAGAGGAGGATGGCTCCGGTTTCCTTTCACCTGCTGCCTCTCTTCTTCTGTCTGGGCGGCGGTGATCTCTGCTCGACCGGTCGGCTGACGCTTGGTGTCAACGCCAGCGGGTTTAACCTTCCTCTCACCTGTTCCTGTTTCCTCTGGGTCATTTCCACAGGACAGACCCACCTGGTTCCCTATACCAGGAGTATTACCTATCAAAAGTCCATACACTGCCTTTCTACTTAGCGCAGCTTTGATCTTACCTTTGATATATGGGGTGTCTACCAACACGGACACTTCTTCCATGTCCTTACCAGTGCCATCTGGGTACTGGACACGGAGGGTTCGACCTGTTCTACTCTCAGGCTCAACCAAACTGTTCCTGACCATGTTAACTGTAGCACCCCGGTCTCGAAAGACACTCGTCCATTGCCCATTAACTCTTCCTCTAGTTAACTCGAGTGTGTCTCTTAGGGCATCACCTCCCACGGTACTCATGCCTGTAACGTGCACCTTGGTCACCTTCTTAGTCTTAAGCCTAGTGCTGCTCGGGCACTTAGCTGCTCGGTGACCTGCCATGTTGCATGTGAAGCACCTGGGTCCCTTAACCTTGGGTTTCTGTTGGTGTCCCTTAGACTTACTTTCTTTAGGTTTGGCTCCCTTACTTGGAGCTTGAGTAAACCTTTCAACCTTTGTCACACATCGATCTAGGTATGCATCCCTAGGATCGATCTTCTCCTCTCTTGGCAATAGAGGAGGTACCTCTACTTCCAGCGCCTGTACCTCTGAGCTTGGCGCGGCAGGAGGGCCTTGACTCCCCGTCCTTGCCTCGGATTGCACTCTTGCAACTTCCAATCTAGTCAATCTCTCGTGGTGGGCATTCCACATGTAAGCCACAAATTTGGCCTTATCCTCTTTTTGCAGTTTCATAGCATCAGCTTGAGCTGCTAGGTACTGTAAAGTAATTTCCTCCTGGGGTTGTTCAGTCCCCCTCCTGAGAGGTTGTTCTGGTATCTGATTGACTACTTCCAATGAAACGTTTCTGTGGCCCAAGGAATCAGTCCTTAGCCTAGGCTGGGGTCGCGACTCCCCTTCCTTCTCCTGGGGTGGACTCAATCCCACACCCCCTGACATACCGACTATACCACGGTCGGCTAGGGGAACTCCCTTGTCCCCTAGATCACTTCTGTTTGCTCTTTCTAGACATAGACGCCGTACATAGGCATTATGATCCTCAACATACCGCCTACATTCCTCATCTGTACGACTGTTTCTATCCTTTGGCAGCACGCCATACTTAGTCACATACAGGTATACGTACTTCTTTCTATAATCCTCATCCATTCTGTGTGTGTGGTGTGTGTGTACCTAATCCTGCTAACCGACAACATACACACCCACAGCAATATTGTTCTGCAATGTTCTGCACACCTTTCTTCACAGGTTTCTCAACTTGATGAATCTTACTTTTCTGATTATGAATCAAAAGTCTACGGCCCCACGTTGGGCGCCACGCTGTGAGAGTTTTTGAGAATTTGTGGAATAAATTAAAATTGGTATAAGGAATTTTAGCTCGGAAAATTTCTAAGAATTTTCTTTATTCTTTAACCTTTATTCCTGTCGTGATATTCAACTAGGTCGCCTGAGGAAGGACTTGCTTAGCTAACACACCAGTGTAGTAACCAGCTCATTCCTCACTTTGGGACCATGTATGAACAATTGACTAGGCGCGAGCAAACGCCGAGACCCCAATGAAAATTGAAATCCCCCCCACTTAGGCCGCCGACCTTCGCCAATCGCCGAAGCGAATCTAACGAGTAGGTCACGGGCTCTCACAACAATAATTTATTGTTGTGTGGTGCCGTATATTTGATCCAAAGCTCAGAAAATTAGTCTCAATTTTAGTCGAGTGTGAAGAACATTTGCATAACAATAATAATGTGTGGGGGTGTAACGAAAAGACAGTGTTAACCATAACAACTTAGTTTATTCAATAAAGTACTAACTACTACACAAAACAAAAGAAATGTCAATGACGTTACTCGAAATCCTTCCTGTGACACTATCAATGACAGCTAGACACCAGCCCCTCGGACTGCATAATGAACTAACTCGAACATAAGTGTGACCACAGAGGAATCAACAAGCAAGCAAGAACTAACAGATCTATAATCACAATTACAACAAATGACACAGTAGGTTCTGAAATACGTCTCCAGTAACCTCCTAACTGTTCTACGCCTCAGTGCAGTCTACTCCTGCAACAGCGGTTGCAATGCAATCAAATCAGTAGTCATCCAATGACAACAATAACTAATGGGTTCGCTGGCAACTCCAGCACCCTTCCTCAAATTAATCCTTACGTTAACACTACGTCCCACGGACGATCAACAATCAATAACAATTGATTTACGTTAATAACACAATAACATTTACGTTAATTACAAGGTAATATTTACGTTAAATTAACAACTCTTACAACTGTCACTAGTAACGCGGAAATCAAACAACACTCTACCCGTCGAGCATTCAGTGAGAAAATCCCATTAATCCCTGTACTTCCAGACAGCTGATTAATCTCTTTACTAGTTACGTTAATTTACGTTAATCGGTTACTAATCACTCAGCGATGGTAAACTCTGATTTGCAATGTCCAAAGTGCTAAGAGAACGGTAATCACTCGTGATTACCTTTAGAGTAATTAATTACTATCCTCAAGATCAATAATTAAACAATTAAAAATACGCAACCTTTCACACTGGCTCAGCAATTTACATTAAGGTATGAATTCCGTCTGAGCCTTCCATACTCAGACCAATTCAGGCGGCTAATAACAGTAATTAGCCCCACGTTTACGTTATTCTAAAATGACGTTACTCCTCTCACGAGTCAATCAAATGCCGGTACTTCCGGGCAGATAACGACGTTACGTTAATGGAACAATGTAGCCTTCGTGTGAGTCGATCAAACAAGGATCGAGATTAATTACTTTGACTTCCTGAAACACGTCAATTACCCGGCCCACTGACCGTTAATTACGACAGACAATACTCTAATTCTTATCTGGCTGATGGCTAGGCTCCCCGAGACTACCGTAGCTGCTTACAGGAAAGTAAATTAACCCAAACGCATTCTACGTTACTCAAATTGTCAAAGAACAAATTCTCTTAAAGCAATGGGCGTTCCCTTGGTTACGTTATATTAATTGCCTCGCAATCACCTCACTGAATACTGGACTTCGATGTCCTACCAGATAACCAGGAGAATATATTTGTATATCCAAGTACTCGTCTACAGCCGAGTTCCCCCACGACAATGACAAATCACACTAACAAATCACAGTGATTTACGTTACAATCCGGTTGCAATGACAATACTGCAGAACCTAGTAAAATAACCTACAGGACATGAACCCTCTAGAACCCTGCCCCACAATGGTTTTACTGAACTGCAATCACATATGGTGATTGCTCAACACTAGCAACAATCACCATCAAATAACAACCCCCTTTGCAATAACACACACGGCAAGTACTCTAATTTCCAAATATTAGGATACTGCACACACTTACTTACTTACTGCTGCAAAGGACCCCTAGAACATAGGTCAATATATTGCAATCACCACACAGTAAATAACACATTAACACTGGGCACCGTGACACTACGATTATATATATATATATATATATATATATATATATATATATATATATATATATATATATATATATATATATATATATATATATATATATATATATATATATATAATTACCGCTGACACATGTAGCCTACAGCTATCAAACGTTATTGGGAACACTAAGGAGAATCTCACACTCCTTAAATCACATGGGTGAGTGATTTATCGGTCACGTATGCCGATAAACACTCGAGAGTTACGTTACTCGACAGAGCGGGGGCGGTCTCTCTAGACGGCCTCGTCACTCACCAAACCTCACCAAAATTACGTTAATTAATACTGCAACCACAATATATATATTTATATAAATCACACTTGTCACGGCCCTGGGAACACTACAAGAAATTTAAGCCACACTGTGGCACACTCCACAATAATCATTGCCAGGAATCACTGGCGTTACACATACCTGAGCGCTCAGTGTTGGAATTCCACACCTGCAAGACCACACATGGAAATGATATCACTCCGTCCCACGGACGATCAAAAATGATTACCACAATGAAATAAAAGAATTTATTACATGGACATCCTCTCCGTCCTTGGCTAATCTATGTATATTCTGTGTTCCCGTGTGTACCCACACACACACACTGTACGTCTGTGTACACCAGACCTTAAGTCCCTCTGGACTGACAAGATGACAACACAGGTGATTAATCTCCTCGCCCACAATTCACTCCACCTGAACAAGTGCTGCGTGACAATGTGACGGAACACTTGACCTCGAATTCAAGCTTTAGAGACTACTAATCACCGAAATACACACATAGGTACTTACTCATTCACACTGCCGGCTTTACACACCATTCCCATACATCAGGCACCCCGCTATAGGTGGCTGGCTCGCTCCGGGTGGCGTAGGCGGCGGTAGTTCGTGACCGTAGTACAAACACGGGAAATTGCCTTAACCCTGACACGAATTTCCCCGTTCCCATCGACTGCTACAGAGCACTAGCAAGTCTAATCATCACTGGTATGGGATCTACGAGTCTGTTGCTGCTCGTATGCACATTCCCCCACGATCCCAGATCACTGTACCTCTATCCCCTGCATACAATAATGTCTTAAACCCCTCCAAACCGACGACTTCGGCCGGATTCTGTGACGACCGATGTCGTAGGTGAAGCAGGAAGCATCAGCAGTTGTAGTCCAGCCACCACGACGCCCTATACATCAATTTGGCCGAATTGAGTACAGGAACGTCTTGACAAGGTGGCGGCTGAGTTCAGAATGATGCTACACAACGGCTATTCCCGCGTCCTTCTCGAAATAACCAATGAGAGGAAGGCATACAGCGGCCTACCCCTCTCATCCAATCAGCGACGGTGTAGGATAGCCCCTAGGGCAGCTCCAAGATGGCCGACCAACATGGCGGCTCAAGATGTTTACTAAGATGGCGGCTGTCTCCATGACAACCACTCAAGTGGCCAGCGAGCGTGGGACCCCACATGTTTCACCCCACGCCTGCGGCCTAGGCGTTCGCGCGCAAAGTTGTCTGGCTCCATGCCATACAATGAGATGATGCTATCAGCTCTAGCACTGTCCACAGACATGCCACCCCGGCCAGGGTAACATTTATGGACTGCTGATGACTGGGGCTCTCACATGAGCCCAAACACTAGATGTTTCGGTTGCTGGTACAAAACTTAAGTCCGCCCACTTAACAAGTGTACTGGCTCCCACAGGCATAAGAGCACTATTGTAAGTGAGCTGGTGAACCACCTCCTCACACACACCCAGAGTAAGAGTAGAGTAAACCCCAACATTGGCGACCTTGCCAGGATAAGTGCTGATTACGGTTGCTCACCGGAGGTAAACCCCAACAATATATATATTGTCACGTGGAGGTGGGCCGGGGCTATGCTAGCACTCAGCTGCTAGGGACTCAAAAGGCCATGTACTCAGCCCCTTCGACTCCCGGGATTCACCGGAGTCTCCATGGTCACACAGGAGAGGACCAACAATGCCCACCTCCGCAGGTCTTTGCTTCCACCACAAAAGGGGTGCCACTGATTCACCCTGGAAGCCCTTCAGTCAAACACGGGGGAACTATTGTTAACAGTTCCGGCCTAGACCCGTGGAGGAGTGAAGGAAGACTCAGGCTTACCTTATAACCATAACCTCCCTGAGTCTTGCCTGCCAGACAAAAAGGTTGCAGGAACTCCTTTCTCGCCTGTCTTCTCTATCTTCTTAACAAGGTCACCAGCTGGGTTATTATATCTGCACCCCAGCATTGCAGTTCAGTGGGTGTATTATATATTGTTTGTAGCCAGAAGATTGCTACCCCCATAGATCTGCTACTAGACTGTTGGCCCAGGGTACTCTCCCAGGAAGGTCTGTGTGGCTTTGCCTCTCTATAGCCACTATGGTAATAGTTGCCACCACTCAGGCACTGATACTGATCGGATGGCTAAGGGTACACTTTTATGTAAGTCTGTGCTGTCTTTACCACTCTCCAGGCAATAAGAACTTCTATAGAGAACGTTGTATTCCCTAGGTGGTACTATGATAACCTTCATGTATGCTCATAGAGAAATGTTATAAATGGAGGCACACTTAAACACAATGATAAAAGTGTGAATTTACTGATGCAAATTACATGAACACACATACAATCACAAGTAATACATGAATATGAAAATAAGGATAATAAGTCTGGAGATCGTCAGCCTCTTCTTCCACGACCTCAACACTCCTTCAACTGGGCAGAAAGACAGGAGTCCCACACTCTCTCACAGGAGGGCCTCTTCACCACGTCGGCACCTCTTCTTCACTGTCCTGCCATCCATACACACTGTCCCCTCTGACAGTCCTGAACACAAGCTGCCTTGCAGCCTATCCTACTACTAAAGTATTAAAGTCCTGTTGCCACATACATAAGTAAATATTGTGGCCTAACTAGCCTACTCACACAAGGGGTAATGGGAGGGAAAATGATCTACCTTACATTCCTGGCTCACGACGCCTGTCCCTCGATGGTGTAAGGTTCCCACGCTTCCTGTGTCGATCTTCGACGATCCAGGAACGTTCCACAGGTCCTCAGGTGTCGTGGAGCCTTCGCGTCGTCGCCGTTCCAATCCCTGAGATTCAGCTACCCCAATCCTGGTTCATCGATAGGCGCTGAGCTAACCACTATTTTCCCACACTCGCCCCTTCCACAAGGCGTTGCTCCTTGTCCTAGGCACGGTGTCGTCCTTCCAAAACCCTCAGTGGATGTGACCCAGTCACAGCTAGGCTTGCCCGCCACACCTTTCCAGGCCCCCAACGTCCAGCGTCGTCGCCGAATATTTTCCAAGTTTGGCACTCTTTCGCTCAATAAACTTAGTTCCTTTTCGCTTCCCAGAGGCGCATGGTCTCCAATACGTGAGATGGGCTGCGATAGCCTGCACTAATCCACCGAGAAAGGCTTGTAGAGCCTCAAATCCTTGAGAGCAGATCGAGACGCGTCCTCTCGCTTCCGAGGTTAGGTCAACTCTGACGTTGGCGCCGCCCGGGGCACTCGGTGACGACATGGCGGGCCCTGATTGGTCGCCCGGTACCTAAGTCGGCCAATCCGCGATCGGCTAGTGTCCCTTCCAAAAAGTCATATCTGCATTAGGGGATACTCTTTCATTTTATATCAGGGCGCCAATTTCCCCTTATTTACAACTTATAATGTAACTTCCTTCCCTTAACTGGCAGCCGGTCTGGTCGCCACATATATCAATAGACTCCCTGAACCTCAGAGAATCAGTAGGGAGAGCTGATATGACTCTTTAAGCCGGCAAACGAAAGAAATAGGAGAGGGCACCGTAACAATATATATATATATATATATATATATATATATATATATATATATATATATATATATATATATATATGTCGTACTTAGTAGCCAGAACGCACTTCTCAGCCTACTATGCAAGGCCCGATTTGCCTAATAAGCCAAGTTTTCATAAATTAATGTTTTTTCGACTACCTAATCTACCTAACCTAACCTAACCTAACTTTTTCGGCTACCTAACCTAACCTAACCTATAAAGATAGGTTAGGTAGGGTTGGTTAGGTTTGGTCATATATCTACGTTAATTTTAACTCCAATAAAAAAAATTGACCTCATACATAATGAAATGGGTAGCTTTATCATTTCATAAGAAAAAAATTAGAGAAAATATATTAATTCAGTAAAACTTGGCTTATTAGACAAATCGGGCCTTCCATAGTAGGCCAAGAACTGCGTTCTGGCTACTAGGTACAACTTATATATATAAATATATATATATATAAATATATATATGTCGTACCTAGTAGCCAGAACTCACTTCTCAGCCTACTATTCAAGGCCCGATTTGCCTAATAAGCCAAGTTTTCCTGAATTAATATATTTACTATATTTTTTTTCTTATGAAATGATAAAGCAACCCTTTTCTCTATGTATGAGGTCAATTTTATGTTATTGGAGTTAAAATTAACGTAGATATATGACCGAACCTAACCAACCCTACCTAACCTAACCTAACCTATATTTATAGGTAAGGTTAGGTTAGGTAGCCAAAAAAAGCTAGGTTAGGTTAGGTTAGGTAGGTTAGGTAGACGAAAAAACATTAATTCATGAAAACTTGGCTTATTAGGCAAATCGGTCCTTGAATAGTAGGCTGAGAAGTGCGTTCTGGCTATTAGGTACGACATATATATATATATATATATATATATATATATATATATATATATATATATATATGTCGTACCTAGTAGCCAGAACGCACTTCTCAGCCTACTATGCAAGGCCCGATTTGCCTAATAAGCCAAGTTTTCATGAATTAATTGTTTTTCGACTACCTAACCTACCTAACCTAACCTAACCTAACTTTTTCGGCTACCTAACCAAACCTAACCTATAAAGATAGGTTAGGTTAGGTTAGGTAGGGTTGGTTAGGTTCGGTTATATATCTATGTTAATTTTAACTCTAATAAAAAAAAATTGACCTCATACATAATGAAATGGGTAGCTTTATCATTTCATAAGAAAAAAATTAGAAAAAATATATTAATTCAGGAAAACTTGGCTTATTAGGCAAATCGGGCCTTGAATAGTAGGCCAAAAAGTGAGTTCTGGCTACTAGGTACGACATATATATATATATATATATATATATATATATATATATATATATATATATATATATATAATATATATATATATATATATATATATATATATATATATATATATATATATATATATATAGACATATGTCGTACCTAGTAGCCAGAACTCACTTCTCAGCCTACTATGCAAGGCCCAATTTGCCTAATAAGCCAAGTTTTCATGAATTAATTGTTTTTCGACTACCTAACCTACCTAACCTAACCTAACCTAACTTTTTCCGCTACCTAACCTAACCTAACCTATAAAGATAGGTTAGGTTCGGTTAGGTAGGGCTGGTTAGGTTTGGTCATATATCTACGTTAATTTAAACTCCAATAAAAAAAAATTGACCTCATACATAATGAAATGGGTAGATTTATCATTTCATAAGAAAAACATTAGAGAAAATATATTAATTCAGGAAAACTTGGCTTATTAGGCAAATCGGGCCTTGCATAGTAGGCCGATAAGTGCGTTCTGGCTACTAGGTACGACATATATATATATATATATATATATATATATATATATATATATATATATATATATATGTCGTACCTAGTAGCCAGAACGCACTTTTCGGCCTACTATGCAAGGCCCGATTTGCCTAATAAGCCAAGTTTTCCTGAATTAATATATTTTTTCTAAAAAAATTTTTATGAAATGATAAAGCTACCCATTTCATTATGTATGAGTCAATTTTTTTTTATTGGAGTTAAAATTAACGTAGATATATGACCGAACCTTACCAACCCTACCTAACCTAACCTAACCTATCTTTATAGATTAGGTTAGGTAAGGTAGCCAAAAAAGTTAGGTTTGGTTAGGTTAGGTAGTCGAAAAAACATTAATTCATGAAAACTTGGCTTATTAGGCAAATCGGGCCTTGCATAGTAGGCTGAGAAGTGCGTTCTGGCTACTAGGTACGACATATATACATATATATATATATATTTATTTATTGAGTTAGCAGGCTGATGAAGGCTGCCTGTCTCCAACATAAATTATTTATTATTAATTTAAAGATGATGGGTCTCATAAATACAGTGAATAAAATGAAGACAGTAAATACATTAGTTAAGAGACTCACTTGTGTCAGTGTTCCTCCAGGTGCCTTCGGTGACCACGTCGGAGCCAAGGATCCAGAAAAAACCTTTTGGATTGATGCTGACAATTGCGTCCCTCTCGATGTTGTTCTGTGGAGTAAAGTGCCGTGCCTGATGAATTGTTCAGAGGAAAGTCTCCACAGACACATCTGGGGAAATGTTCAGTCCTGTATTCTAGTTCAGTACCTACTGTGTTGTGTAGAGTCTCAGTACAGTGCCTGATGTAGTGTTCTATAGAGATTCTCAATACATTTGCTGTAATGTTCTGTGGTGAGTGCTATTACATTACCTGCTGCAATCTTCTGTAAACTCTCTGAAAAGCACCTTCATTAATATTATGTGGAGAATGACATAATATCTTCTGCATTATTATGCTTAGCCTCCCATTATAACGGATGCTGTACGGAGAAGTAGTAGTAGTAGGCATCCATCAGTTTCAGGAAACTTTGAACTTGCAACCTGGTTGTCGGTCTGGCGTAGCCTCTTCAGGGCTCAAAGCCAGAGTAGATTGATACGGGGTAGGACCGTCACCCGTTTCCATGGCGCCGAAAGTCTCTAATGGAGAGGCAAACGCCAATATGATTTGGTCTAGCGCCGTCGGGGGATCTATCAGAACGATGTTGAAGGGTACAACGAACTGACCTAGGAGCTTCAGCTCCGGAGTTTATCTCGAAGTTGGTAAAAGAAGGCCCGGGGACACCAAACCCGGAAACTGCCATGGTCGAGGCCGGAGAAGAACCACCCCAGCAAGGGCAAGAACGACCCAGGCAAGGGCAAGAACGACCCTAGCCTACTGAAGCAAAGCTTTGGCCGCACGAACCCCAGGAGGTGGAGCACTGAGTTCCGCACCTACGGGTTCCAGACAGAGATCACCGCAGTCCACTTTCAACGGAGGCTATATATATATATATATATATATATATATATATATATATATATATATATATATATATATATATATATATATATATATATATATATATATATATATATATATATATATATATATATATATATATATATATATATATATATATATATATATATATATATATATATATATATATATATGTCGTACCTAGTAGCCAGAACTCACTTCTCAGCCTACTATTCAAGGCCCGATTTGCCTAATAAGCCAAGTTTTCCTGAATTAATATATTTACTATAATTTTTTTCTTATGAAATGATAAAGCTACCCTTTTCACTATGTATGAGGTCAATTTTTTTTTATTGGAGTTAAAATTAACGTAGATATATGACCGAACCTAACCAACCCTACCTAACCTAACCTAACCTATATATATAGGTAAGGTTAGGTTAGGTAGCCAAAAAAAGCTAGGTTAGGTTAGGTTAGGTAGGTTAGGTAGACGAAAAAACATTAATTCATGAAAACTTGGCTTATTAGGCAAATCGGGCCTTGCATAGTAGGCTGAGAAGTGAGTTCTGGCTACTAGGTACGACATATATATATATATATATATATATATATATATATATATATATATATATATATATATAGTGTATATATATATATATATATATATATATATATATATATATATATATATATATATATATATATATATATATATATATGTCGTACCTAGTAGCCAGAACGCACCTCTCAGCCTACTATTCAAGGCCCGATTTGCCTAATAAGCCAAGTTTTCATGAATTAATGTTTTTTCGTCTACCTAACCTACCTAACCTAACCTAACCTAGCTTTTTTTGGCTACCTAACCTAACCTTACCTATAAATATAGGTTAGGTTAGGTTAGGTAGGGTTGGTTAGGTTCGGTCATATATCTACGTTAATTTTAACTCCAATAAAAATAAATTGACCTCATACATAGAGAAAAGGGTTGCTTTATCATTTCATAAGAAAAAAATTATAGTAAATATATTAATTCAGGAAAACTTGGCTTATTAGGCAAATCGGGCCTTGAATAGTAGGCTGAGAAGTGAGTTCTGGCTACTAGGTACGACATATATATATATATATATATATATATATATATATATATATATATATATATGTCGTACCTAGTAGCCAGAACTCACTTCTCAGCCTACTATGTAAGGCCCGATTTGCCTAATAAGCCAAGTTTTCATGAATTAATATTTTTTCGTCTACCTAACCTACCTAACCTAACCTAACCTAGCTTTTTTTGGCTACCTAACCTAACCTTAGCTATATATATAGGTTAGGTTAGGTTAGGTAGGGTTGGTTAGGTTCGGTCATATATCTACGTTAATTTTAACTCCAATAAAAAAAAATTGACCTCAAACATAGTGAAAAGGGTAGCTTTATCATTTCATAAGAAAAAAATTATAGTAAATCTATTAATTCAGGAAAACTTGGCTTATTAGGCAAATCGGGCCTTGAATAGCAGGCTGAGAAGTGAGTTCTGGCTACTAGGTACGACATATATATATATATGTCGTATATATATATATATATATATATATATATATATATATATATATATATATATATATATATATATATATATATATATATATATATATATATATGTCGTACCTAGTAGCCAGAACGCACTTCTCAGCCTACTATTCAAGGCTCGATTTGCCTAATAAGCCAAGTTTTCATGAATTAATTGTTTTTCGGCAACCTAACCTACCTAACCTAACCTAACCTAACTTTTTCCGCTACCTAACCTAACCTAACCTATAAAGATAGGTTAGGTTAGGTTAGGTAGGGTTGGTTAGGTTCGGTCATATATCTACGTTAATTTTAACTCTAATAAAAAAAATTGACCTCATACATAATGAAATGGGTAGGTTTATCATTTCATAAGAAAAAAATTAGAGAAAATATATTATTTCAGGAAAACTTGGCTTATTAGGCAAATCGGGCCTTGAATAGTAGGCCGAGAAGTGCGTTCTGGCTACTAGGTACGACATATATATATATATATATATATATATATATATATATATATATATATATTTATATATATATATATATATATATATATATATATATATATATATATATATATATATATATATATATATATATATTTATATATATATATATATATATATATATATATATATATATATTAATATATATATATATATTTATATATATATATATATTTATATATATATATATATATATATATATATATATATATATATATATATATACATTTATATATATATGTATATTTATATATATATATATTTATATATATATATATATATATATTTATATATATTTATATATATATATATATATATATATATATATACATATATATATATATATATATATATATATATATATATATATATATATATATATATATATATATATATATATATATATGTCGTACCTAGTAGCCAGAACGCACTTCTCAGCCTATAATGCAAGGCCCGATTTGCCTAATAAGCCAAGTTTTCATGAATTAATTGTTTTTCGACTACCTAACCTACCTAACCTAACCTAACCTAACTTTTTTGGCTACCTAACCAAACCTCACCTATAAAGATAGGTTAGGTTAGGTTAGGTAGGGTTGGTTAGGTTCGGTCATATATCTACGTTAATTTTAACTCCAATAAAAAAAAATTGACCTCATACATAATGAAATGGGTAGCTTTATCATTTCATAAGAAAAAAATTAGAGAAAATATATTGATTCAGGAAAACTTGGCTTATTAGGCAAATCGGGCCTTGCATAGTAGGCTGAGAAGTGCGTTCTGGCTACTAGGTACGACATATATATATATATATATATATATATATATATATATATATATATATGTCGTACCTAGTAGCCAGAACGCACTTCTCAGCCTACTATGCATGGCCCGATTTGCCTAATAAGCCAAGTTTTCATGAATTATTTGTTTTTCGACTACCTAACCTACCTAACCTAACCTAACCTAACTTTTCGGCTACCTAACCAAACCTAACCTATGAAGATAGGTTAGGTTAGGTTAGGTAGGGTTGGTTAGGTTCGGTCATATATCTACGTTAATTTTAACTCCAATAAAAAAAAAATGACCTCATACATAATGAAATGGGTAGCTTTATCATTTCATAAGAAAAAAATTAGAAAAAATATATTAATTCAGGAAAACTTGGCTTATTAGGCAAATCGGGCCTTGAATAGTAGGCCAAAAAGTGAGTTCTGGCTACTAAGTACGACATATATATATATATATATATATATATATATATATATATATATATATATATATATATATATATATATGTCGTACCTAGTAGCCAGAACGCACTTCTCAGCCTACTATGCAAGGCCCGATTTGCCTAATAAGTCAAGTTTTCATGAATTAATTGTTTTTCGACTACCTAACCTGCCTAACCCAACCTAACCTAACTTTTTCGGCCACCTAACCTAACCTAGCCTATAGAGATAGGTTAGGTTAGGTTAGGTAGGGTTGGTTAGGTTCGGTCATATATCTACGTAAATTTTATCTCAAATAAAAACAAATTGACCTCATACATAATGAAATGGGTAGCTTTATCATTTCACAAGAAAAAAATTTGAGAAAATATATTAATTCAGGAAAACTTGGCTTATTAGGCAAATCAGCCCTTGCATAGTAGGCTGAGAAGTGCGTTCTGGCTACTAGGTACGACATATATATATATATATATATATATATATATATATATATATATATATATATATATATATATACGCATGTCACAGAGTAATATAGGGAAAAGAAAGCCTTGTAACTTTGGAGTGTGGAAACTGTGGAGTGTTGTCATAAATAAGTTTATTAATTTAAAGAGTATTCACTCCGGGAAGACCTAAAAAGACTTTTTATGGATTATTACGGTGTAGCCTATTTTCAATAAACAAATTAAATTTTATTATGTTGTTTGTTTCCTCCTCTTCATGTTCATGTTATGTTGTCGAGGGGTTTACTGAATATCACATTGCTATTGAACAAGTAATAGACTGGGTGACGTAGTATACCACTGTGTATGGAAATATTACTTGACCGCAGAAACAGGCGAGTCAAGTTGGCGACCTTGTTGATGTAACCTTATGGACGGGCAACCCTACCTGGTTAAACACTGAGTTCCCATGTCCTCGGACACACCAGCAGGAAAACGAGGGATTTACTTCACTCGAGGGTCAGGTTACTTCACTCTCTTCGACCGGGCGGACAACACGCTGGACTTGTGATCCTGTGGTCCCGGGTTCGATCCCGGGAGCCGGCGAGAAACAATGGGCAGAGTTTCTTTCACCCTATGCCCCTGTTACCTAGCAGTAAAATAGGTACCTGGGTGTTAGTCATCTGTCACGGGCTGCTTCCTGGGGGTGGAGGCCTGGCCGAGGACCGGGCCGCGGGGACACTAAAGCCCCGAAATTATCTCAAGATAACCTCTATGGGGTGCAAGGCTGGGGTTCGGTGGGAACATTGCTCCATAGTTCGAATGAGGTGCTCCCCATAGGTGAACACTGGCATCTAGAGAAGGGAGTAAGGTCCAACAGAGAGGAGCTCTAGAGTGGAGTGTGTTGTGACTCTTTAAGGCGTGCATCGTCGAGCGCTCTAGAGGAACAACGTCTCCTCATAAGGTAGAATACGCCGGAGTATAATTGGCAATTCTGCTGGGATGACTAATTGAGGGTCAAGATCTGTCACACTATATAGCTTTTGGAAGGAGTCAGGATAAGGATTTTGGATGGGACAGGGGAAATGAATGGTACACAACCACTTGGATGGTTAAAGATTGAATGCCGACCTGCATGTAGCGAGATCATCGCTCAACCATCCAGCCCAAATGGTTGATTAATGGTAGATGGATTGGAAGGAATTGTTTCAGATGCAGCAGAGCCTGCTTCAAGGATTGAAACCGAAGAACCAGCGACCTTGATGTTAGGGTGAACAGAAATATCAGCAGCTTTGCAGATGACATAAATGTGAGGCGAATATTAAACTGAAATGAGGACCTAGTTGAATTACAGCAATACTCAATTCCATTGAAGGACTGTACATGAAATATCAGATTCAGTTCAGAGATAAAAAGTTATGAGGTATTGTTTTCTGCAACGACTGCAACTGCATGCAACAGCACCAATCCTAGAGTTGGTTGCTAGTTAATTTATCATTTGACAGTAATTATATGTCATTTGACAGTAATTATATGTCATTTGACAGTAATTATATGTCATTTGACAGTAATTATATGTCATTAGACAGTAATTATATGTCATTAGACAGTAATTATATGTCATTTGACAGTAATTATATGAGAGTCCCCATATGTCAGATGGAGAATGATTGCCGCATGACACTGATCACCAGAGGAGCACATGGGTCCCTCCCATCATGAAGTTGTAGCTTTGTTCCAATGCGTGAACGCACTCCAGAAAATGTTTTTTTTTTTATTGTTTACTAGCCGTACCTGGCCACGCGTTGCTGTGGCTCAGCAACACATGTGCGTTGCTGAGCCACAGCAACCTTCCCCTGTCTCCCATTCCTCCCCACCATCCCCCCTCCACCATCCCCTCGTCCTCTCAACCATTCCTCACTCCCCCGTCCCCTCTTTCTCCCGAATATTCCCCTGTCCCCTCGTCCTCCCCACCATTCCCCCCTCCCCCGCCCCTTTGTCCTCCCCATCATCCCCCACTCCACTGTCCCCTTGTCCTCCCCACCATTCTCCATTCCCCTGTCTCCTCATCCCCCACCATCCCCAACTCCCCCGTTCCCTCGTCCTCCCCACTATTACCCCCTCTTCGGTCCCCCTCGTCCTCCCCACCATCCCCTACTCCTGTCCCCTCGTCCTCTCCACCATTCCCCACACCCTCGTCCGATGCATTCCCAAATAATCTGATGATCCCATCAGAAAATTGGGAACATCAAATGATCTGAGGTTCCCATCACTAAAATATAAGAAAACAGTTAAAAAATTAAAAACAATGAAAGTATTAATAAATAAATTATACTCACAAAATGAACGATATGGTAAGCAACACAGCTCAATTCGAATGCAGTGTCACACAAAACCCTCCTTACTCCTCCCTCCTCTCTACCTCCCTCACCCCAAACCGTCACTAATTGCTTCATTATTCATCTCTTTCCTTTCGTTTCTCTTATACGTTTGTAGCAGTGAAATGTTCTAGAGTTTCTCTCTGGAGTTACGGGTAGCTGGTCAAGTTACAATGCCTTGTGGATGTAGCACCTAGGTAATCAAATACCTAGGTTACAAGGTGTTGAATTAGAGAGGTTGCAGTAGGAACTCTGGGGGAATTCTAGAATAGCTAATTGGGGCGGGATAATGGACAAAAGAGAGCAATTTCTCCCATCCCCCGTTACATAGTGGAAGTGTGTTGAACAGTTTCGAGCCTCTGATGTTGATAGAATTCTCTCTCAGAATACCAATTGCACCTCTGCTCTTCAACGCTGGTATTATGCACATCTTGTCATGCCTTCTGGTCTCATGTGATGTGATTTTTGTGTGCAGATTTGGGACTAGCCCCTCTATTATTTTCCACGAGTAAATTATTATGTATCTCTCCCGCCTGCGCTCATGAGAATTCAGATTTAGCCTGAGTGAGACATTGGATGGGGAAGCCTGAGGGGTGGCAGTAGGTATAGTACCCTGAGGGTGGCAATGGGTGGGGGAAGCCTGAGGGTGGCAACAGGTGGGGTAGCCTGAGGGTGGCAGTGGGTGGGGGGAAGTCTGAGGGTGGCAGTGGGTGGGCGGTAGCCAGAGGGTGGCAGTTGGTGGGGTAGCCTGAGGGTGGCAGTGGGTGTACTCACCTAGTTGTGTTTGCGGGGGTTGAGCTCTGGCTCTTTGGTCCCGCCTCTCAACCGTCAATCAACAGGTGTACAAATTCCTGAGCCTATCGGGCTCTAACATATCTACACTTGAAACTGTGTATGGAGTCAGCCTCCACCACATCACTTATTAATGCATTCCATTTGTCAACCACTCTCACACTAAAAAAGTTCTTTCTAATATCTCTGTGGCTCATTTGGGCACTCAGTTTCCACCTGTGTCCCCTTGTGCGTGTGCCCCTTGTGTTAAATAGACTGTCTTTATCTACCCTATCAATTCCCTTCAAAATCTTGAATGTGGTGATCATGTCCCCCCTAACTCTTCTGTCTTCCAGTGAAGTGAGGTTTAATTCCCGTAGTCTCTCCTCGTAGCTCATACCTCTCAGCTCGGGTACTAGTCTGGTGGCAAACCTTTGAACCTTTTCCAGTTTAGTCTTATCCTTGACTAGATATGGACTCCATGCTGGGGCTGCATACTCCAGGATTGGCCTGACATATGTGGTATACAAAGTTCTGAATGATTCTTTACACAAGTTTCTGAATGCCGTTCGTATGTTGGCCAGCCTGGCATATGCCGCTGATGTTATCCGCTTGATATGTGCTGCAGGAGACAGGTCTGGCGTGATATCAACCCCCAAGTCTTTTTCCTTCTCTGACTCCTGAAGAATTTCCTCTCCCAGATGATACCTTGTATCTGGCCTCCTGCTCCCTACACCTATCTTCATTACATTACATTTGGTTGGGTTAAACTCTAACAACCATTTGTTCGACCATTCCTTCAGCTTGTCTAGGTCTTCTTGAAGCCTCAAATAGTCCTCTTCTGTTTTAATCCTTCTCATAATTTTAGCATCATCCGCAAACATTGAGAGAAATGAATCGATACTCTCTGGGAGATCATTTACATATATCAGAAACAAGATAGGACTGCCTGTCTCTCCAGCTTATGTACCAGCCTCTTATGCGGTACTGTGTCAAAGGCTTTCCGACAATCCAAGAACATGCAGTCCGCCCAGCCCTCCCTTTCTTGCTTAATCTTTGTCACTTGATCGTAGAATTCTATCAAGCCTGTAAGGCAAGATTTACCCTCCCTGAACCCATGTTGGCGATTTGTCACGAAGTCCCTTCTCTCCAGATGTGTTACCAGGTTTTTTCTCACGATCTTCTCCATCACCTTGCATGGTATACAAGTCAAGGACACTGGCTTGTAGTTCAGTGCCTCTTGCCTGTCGCCCTTTTTGTATATTGGGACCACATTCGCCGTCTTCCATATTTCTGGTAGGTCTCCCGTCTCCAGTGACTTACTATTGTTATGATCTCAGCCTGCAGGAGAAACGAGTCTCCCTTCTTGAGAGTTATTCAGCAAGCCTGACCTAACTAGAAGGTCTAGCAAGTATTGAGGTGATAACGCATATGTAAAATAGTTGGTTGGATATGTGTAACAGTTTGAGATTATGGGCAATGCAGAAGAAAATAGATAAATGACGGGCTAGGAGATGTGGACATTTTGCTGGAGGCGTGAGGCTCGCTTCTGGAGGACCTTGACCTCACTTGAGTGCCAGACATCGTAGGGGGAAGCCGCGCTCCGTTGAGCTCCCGTCAGAAGGGAACCCCTAGTGATATATCTCTAAGAGAAGAGAAGTGTGCAGACGTGCCAGCTGTGGAATCGAGCTGGGGACGTGTGGTCTCAAGTCGTGGACGATAATTAGTGAATATTAAGCCGCCCGGAGGCATTATTGTGGGCCGTGTGGAGCGCCCTGACCAGACGCCGTCAGAGGGAAAGCGCCCTCGATCAGTTAATCTGTGGTAAGCACAATATACGCCAGTTCATAGTGATCGCTTGTAGTTGGTCGTGTGCCCAGCGACAGTAGCAATGTTTATTTATAAGTTAGACATGTTTTAATAAGGCAGAAAGCCTGAAATAAGAGAGTGGAGAGGGAGGAACACGGAGCGACGTCCGCCCCCTCTGAGCGCTGGCGGAGGACTGAGGGAGCCTGGCTCCGGATGGAGGAAGACCCTCCCAGCGAGTGAGGACCGCCGCCAGGCGAGGTGGAGTATGGACCCGCCCAAAACGGGGGAGTCCACTCTCACTGTATGTAGAGAACAGATAGAGGTTTGAGGCAAGCATATTGTGTGGTTATTTTTGTTTATGTGTTAAAGGGGAACATTTTATTGGAACGTCGATGGGTTGCAGGTTTGTCTTTGGGGAAGAAGTTGCTGAGAACTTCGAAGCCAGCAGATGATGTAGCTGATGAGACTCCAAGGTAGTGGAGCAGAGGACCTCAAGCTGTGAGGAGAAGCAGCAGTGAAGAGGAGTGTCACGTGCTTCTGTAGAGGTGGTGTAGCAGCCAAGAGAGCTGTGGAAGAACCTAACAGAAGGGTGAAGCACCGTAGTTGCACAAGGAAACTTCATGATAGCAGCCTGGAGGAGCTGCAGAGGATCCTGGTAGTGAAGCCCGGAAGAACCTAAGGATATTAGGGTAGTGAACTTCCAGAGGTGGAAGGGGAAGTTCTGGTGGAGTACTAGTAGGGAGTTGATAGTGTTTGGTTGTCATTAGCGTGCAAGACGCAGTGAGAGGTGAGTGACTGTTGGCATTCTTATGTCAAGGAGTTTTTTTATACTGAAGTATCAATGAACATTTATACTGGTATATGTTATTGCATTCAAATGCTGATTTTCTATATATATATGTTATCTTGCTGATGGTGCAACAGTGTACGTAGGCTTGGTCAATTTGAGGAGGTTGATAGTATCAGGTGGTGAACCAGTGGAGCAGGATACCACTTGATAAGCTGATAATAGAGTTCTGATGGTGTTGGAGTGCAACCTGATTGTGATATTATAGAGTATAGGATTCATTATTATTATATGTGTGTATGTATCGTGTATGTGCTTTGTCCAGTAAATGTGTCACAATTTGCTGGTGTTTGCCCTTGTCCTAGTGAGGCTTCCCAGGAGGTAGTAAAGAAGGAGAGAGAAAGAACCAAGAACCACTGCTGTGGACAGGGTAGGAGGTAATACTAGTAAGTCATAGGGGATTGAGGAGATCATATCTTATCTAAGGAGAGAGTGGGGAGTCACAGCGGCTCGAGTGGGTGTGTGCACGTGACAACGAGGCTAAGTGTTGGAGCCGCATCCCCTAAACGTGTGACGTTGAGCCCCTCTCCAAGAGCCAGAAGTGCCAAGGGTGATCTCCTAGTATAAGCACTCTACCGAGTTGTGGGTTGGGTTGTCCGTAGAGAAGGATCAACGACGACAACACCAACCAACCCACAGTCTATAATAAATTGGGGGCCTGTGTCCGGGAGAGTGAACTGACACACCCACACCCTGTCCAAGAGTGGATTTGTACATCCTTGCTGAGATAAACTGTGTGACCGCAGGTGTATATTCTCTCTTGGGAAGACTCACAGGACAAAGATGGATAAGGTGCAAGCGTTTGTGGAGTCAGGCAAGCCTGAGGATTTAGAAGGTTGCACGAAGGATCAATTGAAACAAATAGCAGAAAAATGTGGCATCAGGTTGAAAGCATCTAAAGTAGCTGGGATGAAGGATGAGATCCTTAGACAGTTGAGAGCCAGAAGTGAAGCGGCAGAACAAGGAGCCCAGGAAGGAGCTGAAAGTAGAAAGGAGGATGATGGGCAGGATGACGTGAGATCCCAGGGATCGAGTAGGAGCAGCAAGAGTAGCCGCAGTAGCAGGAGTAGCCGGAATAGGAGCTTGGAGAGATTCCAGTTAGAGCTCCAGATGCAGCGTGAGGACAAGGAGAGACAGTTCCAGCTGGAAAAGATGAAATTAGAACTCCAGATGAAAAATGAAGCCGAGAAGGAAAAAGAGAAAACCAGGCTGGAAGTAGAAAAAGAGAAAACCAGGTTGGAAGTAGAAAAAGAGAAAACCAGGTTGGAAGTAGAAAAAGAGAAAACCAGAGTAAGGGAACTGGAGTTGGAACAAGAAAAAGAAAAAGCCCAGGTCGAAAAAGAAAAAGCCCAGGTCGAAAAAGAAAAAGAGAGAACAAAACAAATGCAGATAGAAGCGAATAGAACCTTGGCTGAGCAAAGGATTGAACATGGGTTGCCAGAGAGCACCACCCAGGTATCACACCCACCAGATGTTAGGGTTAGGGAGAAGGACATTCCCTTGTTTGTTCCCGAAGAGGCAGAGAGCTTTTTCGAGCACTTTGAAAAAGTAGCCAGCATCAAGGAGTGGCCACAGGAGGAATGGGCCCAGCTGGTCCAGTTAAGATTGACCGGTGCAGCCAGGGAGGCATACACCCAATTGTCACTGGAAGAGTGCCAGGATTACGCCACAGTAAAGAGCAGCATATTGCGCTCGTTTCAGTTAACCTCAGAGGCTTATAGGAAGCGCTTCAGAGAAATGATCAAAGTTGGAGCATGTACGTTTGCTGAGACAGCAAGAGATCTGGAAAGACGATTCCAGAAGTGGATTGAGGCTGCTGGAGTTGGATCTTATGCTGACCTGAAGCAACTGATGGTCATGGAGAAGTTCTTGGAGATGATGCATCCCGAAACAAAGTTCAAGATCCAAGAAGCAGGGATAAAGGAGGTGAAAGATGCCGCAGATAGGGCGGATATGATTACTGAAGCGTACAAGAGCTTAAGGGAGAACAGAGTGAGAAGCGAGGCGAGACGCAGCAATAGCAGACCCAGTGGAGTCTGGGGAGGAAGAAGTTTTGGGGGGCAGACAAGCAGACCAGCTAGTTTTAAGCCCCAGGAAGGAAAGTTGCCGAGTCCGCCTGCTGGAGGTAAGCAGGAAAATAAAAGTGTGCAGAGGAGACAAGAGTCCAATGAAGCTCCACAGAGTATGAGTAGTACATCTGGCCCGAGGAACTCCAATACGAGTGGGCAGAGTCAGAGCTACTCGGGGGCGTATAGGAGAGATTTCTCCCAAATGAGATGCTACAAGTGCAACAGATCAGGTCACATGATGCGAGATTGTCGGCAGGGCAAGAGAGTCGTGACCCTGACGACATGTGATCCCCGGAAGAAGTACATTGATGTACAACAAGACAAACCACAGAAGGTAGATTTGATGAACGAGCGGTATAGGCCGTTCATTAGTAAAGGTTGGGTCGGCATAGAAGGTCAACCCGAGGTGGAGTTTAGTATCCTCAGGGATACTGGAGCCAATCAGAGCTTGATTCTGAGAGGCCTAATAAAAAATGATCGACTGTTAGCTGGCAGTAGGAGGATAAAGGTTCATGGGTTGTTGTCTAAGAGTGACATGCCCGTATGTGCTGTCCAGTTGAAGTCAGATTATTTGTCGGCGGAGGTGATGTTGGGAGTGTGCCCCAACATACCTGTTCCAGGAGTCCAAGTGATCCTGGGGAACGACTTGTGTGGGTCCAAGGTGCTGCCAGAGCTGATAGTAAAAGCTGTGCCGGAGGTGAACCAGAAGGACCGCGGTACAAGTGGAACGCCGGACAAGACAGATCTAGCCAGCATCCTTGAAGATGAGGCAGAGGACAGTCAAGTCATCGTATACCCGGCCTGTGTAGTGACAGAGTCGGACGTAGCCGCCGAGGAAGACATTGGAGATGATATGGCAGTGTCGACTCCACCAAGGGAGGAGGTCAACATGGACATGTCTGGGCTGTTCGACGAAGATCGAGCTCAGAAGAATGAGGATTCGAGGAGACAGGAAGTGAAAATGACCCTACCTGAAAAGTTCAGCGTGAACCGAGCGGACCTGATTAGGGCTCAGAAAGAGGAGTTTATAGATCTAATCAGGGAGGCAAAAGGGGGAAATTCATGTCCGGAGTCCCCCGTGTATTACTACTTGGACGATGATGTACTAATGAGGAAATGGCGACCGGACAAAGCCGGCGCAGATAAGGTATGGTTGGAGAAGCACCAAGTGTTAGTGCCGAAGGAGTTTAGGGCGGCTGTGTTAGAACTAGCCCACTCCGTAGATATGGCAGGGCACTTGGGGGTGAAGAAGACCTTAAATAAGGTGCAGGAGCACTTCTACTGGCCGAACGTATGGAAGGAGGTAAAGAAATATTGTAGGACATGTTTGGCGTGCCAACGTGCAGGTAAGCCGGCTCCGGCTATACCAAAGGCACCCTTAAAGCCCATACCGGCATTTGGCGAGCCTTTTGAGAGAGTCTTGATAGACTGTGTAGGTCCGTTGCCGAGGACCAGAAAAGGCCACGAGTACTTACTGACCATAATGTGCACGGCCACCCGTTTCCCTGAAGCAATCCCTCTGAGAAGAGTGACGTCGAGAGCCGTTCTGGATAGACTACAGAACTACATTGCGTGGGTAGGAATGCCCAAGGTTATCCAGACGGACCAGGGGAGTGTCTTCCAGTCGAAGTTGTTTAGGGAAACTGTGAAAGGATGGAGAGTAGAGCAAGTGCGCTCGTCACCGTATCACCCTCAGTCGCAGGGAGCATTGGAGCGTTTCCATGGAACGCTAAAGAGCTTGTTGAGGATATACTGCGCTGAGGAAGGGAGTAGTTGGGACGAGGCATTACCATCCGTGTTGTTCGCCATCAGGGATGCGGTAGTAGAATCACTCGGATTCACCCCATTTCAACTGGTGTACGGACACTCCGCGAGGAGCCCAGTGGGCGCGCTGAAGGAGCAGCTCACCGTGGATAGGCCTAAGGTGGATGTGGGAAAATATGTGAAGACTTTTAGAGAGCGACTCTCTAGGGCCAGAGATTTGGCCAAGGAAAATTTGAGGACATCCCAGGCAGAGATGGTAAGGTACCACGACAGGAAGGCGAAGGGCAGGAAATTTCAAGAAGGAGATCAGGTGTTAGTCTTGCTACCGGTAAAAGGAAGTATATACGAGTCGAGATTTTGTGGACCATATACCATCCAGAAGGCATTAGGGGATGTGAATTATGTAATCCACATGCCAGATCGTCCGAGGAAGTCACAGGTTTGCCACGTGAACATGATAAAGAGGTACTATGACAGAGATAAGCCTCTAGGCGATGAAGAACCGATGGAAACCCCATTGCAGGCGACGGTGCTGTGTGGAGGAGACGGCAAAGGAATAGAAGAGGAGAACTGTAAGTTAGAGAGGGCCGATGGCGCGAAGATATCAAATACAGAAAGCCTGGCCAAGATAGGTGAGCGTCTGGGTCATTTGGAGGATGACCAACGCCAGGAGCTAGTGGAGATCCTACGGAGGAATAAGTCGTTATTCACGGACGTGCCTAGAAGACACCGCGGAACGGTGCACGAAGTGAATGTGGGGAGTGCTGAGCCCATCAAGCAGCACCCTTACAGAGTTAACCCGGAGAAAGCAGCGGCAATGAGAGCAGAAGTAAAGTATCTGCTAGGTAACGACTTGGCAGAGGTTAGCGACAGTGACTGGAGTTCGCCGTGCCTCCTCGTGAAGAAGAGTGACGGCACGTACCGGTTCTGTACCGATTATAGGAAAGTGAATGCACTCACGGTCGCTGACTCGTTTCCGATACCGCGCATTGACGATTGCATAGATCGGATTGGGAGTGCACGGTATGTCTCGAAGATAGACCTGTTGAAGGGATACTACCAGATTCCCCTGTCTGAGGAGGCCAAGAGGATCTCAGCGTTCGTGACTCCCGACGGCTTGTACCAATATAAAGTGGTGCCGTTCGGAATGAAGAATAGTGGTAGTTGTTTTCAACGAGTAATGAATCAGGTATTACAAGGCGCGACCGGATGTGCAGTGTACATCGATGATATTGTGGTGTTCGCTGATTCCTGGAAGGATCATGTGGATCGACTTTTAGATTTGTTCGATCGTTTGGAGAAGGCCAACATGACGATCAACTTGGCAAAAAGCGAGTTCGGGAGAGCCCGCCTGGAGTACCTTGGATATATAGTAGGGCAAGGCGAGGTTGCTCCGGTAAGAACAAAGGTGGAGGCCATTGACAACTTCCCGGTGCCCAGGAGTAAGAAAGAATTGTTGAGATACCTCGGTATGATTGGATATTACCGGAAGTTCTGTGAAAATTTCTCCACCATAGCCGCTCCTATGACGAGTTTGCTATCAAAGAGCAAGAAGTGGGAGTGGAATGGAACAGCACAAGAAGCGTTTGAGAAGACCAAAAGACTGTTGACTGGGGCACCTGTACTAGTGTCGCCAGATTTTGAAGCGCCATTTACGTTATTTGTAGATGCCAGTGATATAGGGGCCGGAGCTGTACTGACGCAGCAGAATGATGGAATTTACCGCCCCGTGTCCTTCTTCTCGAAGAAGTTCGTTAAGCACCAGAGGTCGTACAGTACAGTCGAGAAAGAGACTTTGGCCCTGGTGATGGCATTGAAACATTTTGAAGTGTATGTGAGTGGGGGAGGACACCCAGTAACGGTGTATACAGACCATAATCCCCTAGTTTTCCTGAAGAAAATGAAGCATGCAAACCAGAGATTAACCAGATGGTTTTTATCGCTCCAAGAGTATGACCTGGTGATAACGCACATAAGAGGGCGAGACAATGTAGTGGCTGATGCGTTATCTCGAGCCTAGCCACTAGAATAACTCTCAAAAATAAGGGGAGGGGAGTGTTATGATCTCAGCCTGCAGGAGAAACGAGTCTCCCTTCTTGAGAGTTATTCAGCAAGCCTGACCTAACTAGAAGGTCTAGCAAGTATTGAGGTGATAACGCATATGTAAAATAGTTGGTTGGATATGTGTAACAGTTTGAGATTATGGGCAATGCAGAAGAAAATAGATAAATGACGGGCTAGGAGATGTGGACATTTTGCTGGAGGCGTGAGGCTCGCTTCTGGAGGACCTTGACCTCACTTGAGTGCCAGACATCGCAGGGGGAAGCCGCGCTCCGTTGAGCTCCCGTCAGAAGGGAACCCCTAGTGATATATCTCTAAGAGAAGAGAAGTGTGCAGACGTGCCAGCTGTGGAATCGAGCTGGGGACGTGTGGTCTCAAGTCGTGGACGATAATTAGTGAATATTAAGCCGCCCGGAGGCATTATTGTGGGCCGTGTGGAGCGCCCTGACCAGACGCCGTCAGAGGGAAAGCGCCCTCGATCAGTTAATCTGTGGTAAGCACAATATACGCCAGTTCATAGTGATCGCTTGTAGTTGGTCGTGTGCCCAGCGACAGTAGCAATGTTTATTTATAAGTTAGACATGTTTTAATAAGGCAGAAAGCCTGAAATAAGAGAGTGGAGAGGGAGGAACACGGAGCGACGTCCGCCCCCTCTGAGCGCTGGCGGAGGACTGAGGGAGCCTGGCTCCGGATGGAGGAAGACCCTCCCAGCGAGTGAGGACCGCCGCCAGGCGAGGTGGAGTATGGACCCGCCCAAAACGGGGGAGTCCACTCTCACTGTATGTAGAGAACAGATAGAGGTTTGAGGCAAGCATATTGTGTGGTTATTTTTGTTTATGTGTTAAAGGGGAACATTTTATTGGAACGTCGATGGGTTGCAGGTTTGTCTTTGGGGAAGAAGTTGCTGAGAACTTCGAAGCCAGCAGATGATGTAGCTGATGAGACTCCAAGGTAGTGGAGCAGAGGACCTCAAGCTGTGAGGAGAAGCAGCAGTGAAGAGGAGTGTCACGTGCTTCTGTAGAGGTGGTGTAGCAGCCAAGAGAGCTGTGGAAGAACCTAACAGAAGGGTGAAGCACCGTAGTTGCACAAGGAAACTTCATGATAGCAGCCTGGAGGAGCTGCAGAGGATCCTGGTAGTGAAGCCCGGAAGAACCTAAGGATATTAGGGTAGTGAACTTCCAGAGGTGGAAGGGGAAGTTCTGGTGGAGTACTAGTAGGGAGTTGATAGTGTTTGGTTGTCATTAGCGTGCAAGACGCAGTGAGAGGTGAGTGACTGTTGGCATTCTTATGTCAAGGAGTTTTTTTATACTGAAGTATCAATGAACATTTATACTGGTATATGTTATTGCATTCAAATGCTGATTTTCTATATATATATATGTTATCTTGCTGATGGTGCAACAGTGTACGTAGGCTTGGTCAATTTGAGGAGGTTGATAGTATCAGGTGGTGAACCAGTGGAGCAGGATACCACTTGATAAGCTGATAATAGAGTTCTGATGGTGTTGGAGTGCAACCTGATTGTGATATTATAGAGTATAGGATTCATTATTATTATATGTGTGTATGTATCGTGTATGTGCTTTGTCCAGTAAATGTGTCACAATTTGCTGGTGTTTGCCCTTGTCCTAGTGAGGCTTCCCAGGAGGTAGTAAAGAAGGAGAGAGAAAGAACCAAGAACCACTGCTGTGGACAGGGTAGGAGGTAATACTAGTAAGTCATAGGGGATTGAGGAGATCATATCTTATCTAAGGAGAGAGTGGGGAGTCACAGCGGCTCGAGTGGGTGTGTGCACGTGACAACGAGGCTAAGTGTTGGAGCCGCATCCCCTAAACGTGTGACGTTGAGCCCCTCTCCAAGAGCCAGAAGCGCCAAGGGTGATCTCCTAGTATAAGCACTCTACCGAGTTGTGGGTTGGGTTGTCCGTAGAGAAGGATCAACGACGACAACACCAACCAACCCACAGTCTATAATAAATTGGGGGCCTGTGTCCGGGAGAGTGAACTGACACACCCACACCCTGTCCAAGAGTGGATTTGTACACCCTTGCTGAGATAAACTGTGTGACCGCAGGTGTATATTCTCTCTTGGGAAGACTCACAGGACAAAGATGGATAAGGTGCAAGCGTTTGTGGAGTCAGGCAAGCCTGAGGATTTAGAAGGTTGCACGAAGGATCAATTGAAACAAATAGCAGAAAAATGTGGCATCAGGTTGAAAGCATCTAAAGTAGCTGGGATGAAGGATGAGATCCTTAGACAGTTGAGAGCCAGAAGTGAAGCGGCAGAACAAGGAGCCCAGGAAGGAGCTGAAAGTAGAAAGGAGGATGATGGGCAGGATGACGTGAGATCCCAGGGATCGAGTAGGAGCAGCAAGAGTAGCCGCAGTAGCAGGAGTAGCCGGAATAGGAGCTTGGAGAGATTCCAGTTAGAGCTCCAGATGCAGCGTGAGGACAAGGAGAGACAGTTCCAGCTGGAAAAGATGAAATTAGAACTCCAGATGAAAAATGAAGCCGAGAAGGAAAAAGAGAAAACCAGGCTGGAAGTAGAAAAAGAGAAAACCAGGTTGGAAGTAGAAAAAGAGAAAACCAGGTTGGAAGTAGAAAAAGAGAAAACCAGAGTAAGGGAACTGGAGTTGGAACAAGAAAAAGAAAAAGCCCAGGTCGAAAAAGAAAAAGCCCAGGTCGAAAAAGAAAAAGAGAGAACAAAACAAATGCAGATAGAAGCGAATAGAACCTTGGCTGAGCAAAGGATTGAACATGGGTTGCCAGAGAGCACCACCCAGGTATCACACCCACCAGATGTTAGGGTTAGGGAGAAGGACATTCCCTTGTTTGTTCCCGAAGAGGCAGAGAGCTTTTTCGAGCACTTTGAAAAAGTAGCCAGCATCAAGGAGTGGCCACAGGAGGAATGGGCCCAGCTGGTCCAGTTAAGATTGACCGGTGCAGCCAGGGAGGCATACACCCAATTGTCACTGGAAGAGTGCCAGGATTACGCCACAGTAAAGAGCAGCATATTGCGCTCGTTTCAGTTAACCTCAGAGGCTTATAGGAAGCGCTTCAGAGAAATGATCAAAGTTGGAGCATGTACGTTTGCTGAGACAGCAAGAGATCTGGAAAGACGATTCCAGAAGTGGATTGAGGCTGCTGGAGTTGGATCTTATGCTGACCTGAAGCAACTGATGGTCATGGAGAAGTTCTTGGAGATGATGCATCCCGAAACAAAGTTCAAGATCCAAGAAGCAGGGATAAAGGAGGTGAAAGATGCCGCAGATAGGGCGGATATGATTACTGAAGCGTACAAGAGCTTAAGGGAGAACAGAGTGAGAAGCGAGGCGAGACGCAGCAATAGCAGACCCAGTGGAGTCTGGGGAGGAAGAAGTTTTGGGGGGCAGACAAGCAGACCAGCTAGTTTTAAGCCCCAGGAAGGAAAGTTGCCGAGTCCGCCTGCTGGAGGTAAGCAGGAAAATAAAAGTGTGCAGAGGAGACAAGAGTCCAATGAAGCTCCACAGAGTATGAGTAGTACATCTGGCCCGAGGAACTCCAATACGAGTGGGCAGAGTCAGAGCTACTCGGGGGCGTATAGGAGAGATTTCTCCCAAATGAGATGCTACAAGTGCAACAGATCAGGTCACATGATGCGAGATTGTCGGCAGGGCAAGAGAGTCGTGACCCTGACGACATGTGATCCCCGGAAGAAGTACATTGATGTACAACAAGACAAACCACAGAAGGTAGATTTGATGAACGAGCGGTATAGGCCGTTCATTAGTAAAGGTTGGGTCGGCATAGAAGGTCAACCCGAGGTGGAGTTTAGTATCCTCAGGGATACTGGAGCCAATCAGAGCTTGATTCTGAGAGGCCTAATAAAAAATGATCGACTGTTAGCTGGCAGTAGGAGGATAAAGGTTCATGGGTTGTTGTCTAAGAGTGACATGCCCGTATGTGCTGTCCAGTTGAAGTCAGATTATTTGTCGGCGGAGGTGATGTTGGGAGTGTGCCCCAACATACCTGTTCCAGGAGTCCAAGTGATCCTGGGGAACGACTTGTGTGGGTCCAAGGTGCTGCCAGAGCTGATAGTAAAAGCTGTGCCGGAGGTGAACCAGAAGGACCGCGGTACAAGTGGAACGCCGGACAAGACAGATCTAGCCAGCATCCTTGAAGATGAGGCAGAGGACAGTCAAGTCATCGTATACCCGGCCTGTGTAGTGACAGAGTCGGACGTAGCCGCCGAGGAAGACATTGGAGATGATATGGCAGTGTCGACTCCACCAAGGGAGGAGGTCAACATGGACATGTCTGGGCTGTTCGACGAAGATCGAGCTCAGAAGAATGAGGATTCGAGGAGACAGGAAGTGAAAATGACCCTACCTGAAAAGTTCAGCGTGAACCGAGCGGACCTGATTAGGGCTCAGAAAGAGGAGTTTATAGATCTAATCAGGGAGGCAAAAGGGGGAAATTCATGTCCGGAGTCCCCCGTGTATTACTACTTGGACGATGATGTACTAATGAGGAAATGGCGACCGGACAAAGCCGGCGCAGATAAGGTATGGTTGGAGAAGCACCAAGTGTTAGTGCCGAAGGAGTTTAGGGCGGCTGTGTTAGAACTAGCCCACTCCGTAGATATGGCAGGGCACTTGGGGGTGAAGAAGACCTTAAATAAGGTGCAGGAGCACTTCTACTGGCCGAACGTATGGAAGGAGGTAAAGAAATATTGTAGGACATGTTTGGCGTGCCAACGTGCAGGTAAGCCGGCTCCGGCTATACCAAAGGCACCCTTAAAGCCCATACCGGCATTTGGCGAGCCTTTTGAGAGAGTCTTGATAGACTGTGTAGGTCCGTTGCCGAGGACCAGAAAAGGCCACGAGTACTTACTGACCATAATGTGCACGGCCACCCGTTTCCCTGAAGCAATCCCTCTGAGAAGAGTGACGTCGAGAGCCGTTCTGGATAGACTACAGAACTACATTGCGTGGGTAGGAATGCCCAAGGTTATCCAGACGGACCAGGGGAGTGTCTTCCAGTCGAAGTTGTTTAGGGAAACTGTGAAAGGATGGAGAGTAGAGCAAGTGCGCTCGTCACCGTATCACCCTCAGTCGCAGGGAGCATTGGAGCGTTTCCATGGAACGCTAAAGAGCTTGTTGAGGATATACTGCGCTGAGGAAGGGAGTAGTTGGGACGAGGCATTACCATCCGTGTTGTTCGCCATCAGGGATGCGGTAGTAGAATCACTCGGATTCACCCCATTTCAACTGGTGTACGGACACTCCGCGAGGAGCCCAGTGGGCGCGCTGAAGGAGCAGCTCACCGTGGATAGGCCTAAGGTGGATGTGGGAAAATATGTGAAGACTTTTAGAGAGCGACTCTCTAGGGCCAGAGATTTGGCCAAGGAAAATTTGAGGACATCCCAGGCAGAGATGGTAAGGTACCACGACAGGAAGGCGAAGGGCAGGAAATTTCAAGAAGGAGATCAGGTGTTAGTCTTGCTACCGGTAAAAGGAAGTATATACGAGTCGAGATTTTGTGGACCATATACCATCCAGAAGGCATTAGGGGATGTGAATTATGTAATCCACATGCCAGATCGTCCGAGGAAGTCACAGGTTTGCCACGTGAACATGATAAAGAGGTACTATGACAGAGATAAGCCTCTAGGCGATGAAGAACCGATGGAAACCCCATTGCAGGCGACGGTGCTGTGTGGAGGAGACGACAAAGGAATAGAAGAGGAGAACTGTAAGTTAGAGAGGGCCGATGGCGCGAAGATATCAAATACAGAAAGCCTGGCCAAGATAGGTGAGCGTCTGGGTCATTTGGAGGATGACCAACGCCAGGAGCTAGTGGAGATCCTACGGAGGAATAAGTCGTTATTCACGGACGTGCCTAGAAGACACCGCGGAACGGTGCACGAAGTGAATGTGGGGAGTGCTGAGCCCATCAAGCAGCACCCTTACAGAGTTAACCCGGAGAAAGCAGCGGCAATGAGAGCAGAAGTAAAGTATCTGCTAGATAACGACTTGGCAGAGGTTAGCGACAGTGACTGGAGTTCGCCGTGCCTCCTCGTGAAGAAGAGTGACGGCACGTACCGGTTCTGTACCGATTATAGGAAAGTGAATGCACTCACGGTCGCTGACTCGTTTCCGATACCGCGCATTGACGATTGCATAGATCGGATTGGGAGTGCACGGTATGTCTCGAAGATAGACCTGTTGAAGGGATACTACCAGATTCCCCTGTCTGAGGAGGCCAAGAGGATCTCAGCGTTCGTGACTCCCGACGGCTTGTACCAATATAAAGTGGTGCCGTTCGGAATGAAGAATAGTGGTAGTTGTTTTCAACGAGTAATGAATCAGGTATTACAAGGCGCGACCGGATGTGCAGTGTACATCGATGATATTGTGGTGTTCGCTGATTCCTGGAAGGATCATGTGGATCGACTTTTAGATTTGTTCGATCGTTTGGAGAAGGCCAACATGACGATCAACTTGGCAAAAAGCGAGTTCGGGAGAGCCCGCCTGGAGTACCTTGGATATATAGTAGGGCAAGGCGAGGTTGCTCCGGTAAGAACAAAGGTGGAGGCCATTGACAACTTCCCGGTGCCCAGGAGTAAGAAAGAATTGTTGAGATACCTCGGTATGATTGGATATTACCGGAAGTTCTGTGAAAATTTCTCCACCATAGCCGCTCCTATGACGAGTTTGCTATCAAAGAGCAAGAAGTGGGAGTGGAATGGAACAGCACAAGAAGCGTTTGAGAAGACCAAAAGACTGTTGACTGGGGCACCTGTACTAGTGTCGCCAGATTTTGAAGCGCCATTTACGTTATTTGTAGATGCCAGTGATATAGGGGCCGGAGCTGTACTGACGCAGCAGAATGATGGAATTTACCGCCCCGTGTCCTTCTTCTCGAAGAAGTTCGTTAAGCACCAGAGGTCGTACAGTACAGTCGAGAAAGAGACTTTGGCCCTGGTGATGGCATTGAAACATTTTGAAGTGTATGTGAGTGGGGGAGGACACCCAGTAACGGTGTATACAGACCATAATCCCCTAGTTTTCCTGAAGAAAATGAAGCATGCAAACCAGAGATTAACCAGATGGTTTTTATCGCTCCAAGAGTATGACCTGGTGATAACGCACATAAGAGGGCGAGACAATGTAGTGGCTGATGCGTTATCTCGAGCCTAGCCACTAGAATAACTCTCAAAAATAAGGGGAGGGGAGTGTTATGATCTCAGCCTGCAGGAGAAACGAGTCTCCCTTCTTGAGAGTTATTCAGCAAGCCTGACCTAACTAGAAGGTCTAGCAAGTATTGAGGTGATAACGCATATGTAAAATAGTTGGTTGGATATGTGTAACAGTTTGAGATTATGGGCAATGCAGAAGAAAATAGATAAATGACGGGCTAGGAGATGTGGACATTTTGCTGGAGGCGTGAGGCTCGCTTCTGGAGGACCTTGACCTCACTTGAGTGCCAGACATCGCAGGGGGAAGCCGCGCTCCGTTGAGCTCCCGTCAGAAGGGAACCCCTAGTGATATATCTCTAAGAGAAGAGAAGTGTGCAGACGTGCCAGCTGTGGAATCGAGCTGGGGACGTGTGGTCTCAAGTCGTGGACGATAATTAGTGAATATTAAGCCGCCCGGAGGCATTATTGTGGGCCGTGTGGAGCGCCCTGACCAGACGCCGTCAGAGGGAAAGCGCCCTTGATCAGTTAATCTGTGGTAAGCACAATATACGCCAGTTCATAGTGATCGCTTGTAGTTGGTCGTGTGCCCAGCGACAGTAGCAATGTTTATTTATAAGTTAGACATGTTTTAATAAGGCAGAAAGCCTGAAATAAGAGAGTGGAGAGGGAGGAACACGGAGCGACGTCCGCCCCCTCTGAGCGCTGGCGGAGGACTGAGGGAGCCTGGCTCCGGATGGAGGAAGACCCTCCCAGCGAGTGAGGACCGCCGCCAGGCGAGGTGGAGTATGGACCCGCCCAAAACGGGGGAGTCCACTCTCACTGTATGTAGAGAACAGATAGAGGTTTGAGGCAAGCATATTGTGTGGTTATTTTTGTTTATGTGTTAAAGGGGAACATTTTATTGGAACGTCGATGGGTTGCAGGTTTGTCTTTGGGGAAGAAGTTGCTGAGAACTTCGAAGCCAGCAGATGATGTAGCTGATGAGACTCCAAGGTAGTGGAGCAGAGGACCTCAAGCTGTGAGGAGAAGCAGCAGTGAAGAGGAGTGTCACGTGCTTCTGTAGAGGTGGTGTAGCAGCCAAGAGAGCTGTGGAAGAACCTAACAGAAGGGTGAAGCACCGTAGTTGCACAAGGAAACTTCATGATAGCAGCCTGGAGGAGCTGCAGAGGATCCTGGTAGTGAAGCCCGGAAGAACCTAAGGATATTAGGGTAGTGAACTTCCAGAGGTGGAAGGGGAAGTTCTGGTGGAGTACTAGTAGGGAGTTGATAGTGTTTGGTTGTCATTAGCGTGCAAGACGCAGTGAGAGGTGAGTGACTGTTGGCATTCTTATGTCAAGGAGTTTTTTTATACTGAAGTATCAATGAACATTTATACTGGTATATGTTATTGCATTCAAATGCTGATTTTCTATATATATATGTTATCTTGCTGATGGTGCAACAGTGTACATAGGCTTGGTCAATTTGAGGAGGTTGATAGTATCAGGTGGTGAACCAGTGGAGCAGGATACCACTTGATAAGCTGATAATAGAGTTCTGATGGTGTTGGAGTGCAACCTGATTGTGATATTATAGAGTATAGGATTCATTATTATTATATGTGTGTATGTATCGTGTATGTGCTTTGTCCAGTAAATGTGTCACAATTTGCTGGTGTTTGCCCTTGTCCTAGTGAGGCTTCCCAGGAGGTAGTAAAGAAGGAGAGAGAAAGAACCAAGAACCACTGCTGTGGACAGGGTAGGAGGTAATACTAGTAAGTCATAGGGGATTGAGGAGATCATATCTTATCTAAGGAGAGAGTGGGGAGTCACAGCGGCTCGAGTGGGTGTGTGCACGTGACAACGAGGCTAAGTGTTGGAGCCGCATCCCCTAAACGTGTGACGTTGAGCCCCTCTCCAAGAGCCAGAAGCGCCAAGGGTGATCTCCTAGTATAAGCACTCTACCGAGTTGTGGGTTGGGTTGTCCGTAGAGAAGGATCAACGACGACAACACCAACCAACCCACAGTCTATAATACTATACACTATGGAGAGTGGCAAGCAAAGTGCCTCTGCACACTCTTTCAGTATCCATGGTGAGATCCCATCTGGACCAACAGCCTTTCTAACATCCAGATCCAGCAGGTGTCTCTTGACCTCCTCTCTCGTAATTTCGAACTCTTCCAAGGCCGCCTGGTTTACCTCCCTTTCTCCTAGCACAGTGACCTCACCTTGTTCTATTGTGAAGACCTCCTGGAACATCTTGTCGTGTTCTTCACACACCTCTCAGTGTGGTAGCTTGAGGGTGGCTGTGGGTGGGGTTGCCTAAGGGTGGCAGTGGGTGGGGTAGCCTAAGAATGGCAGTGGGTGTGGTAGCCTCAGAGTGGCAGGGGGTGGGGTAGCCTAAGTGTGGCAATGGGTGGGGTAGCCAGAGGGTGGCAGTAGGTGACTGCTAAATAGCAAGAGGACTGCTACCTCTTCGCCCTTCCTTCATTACACACAGAAATCACAATAACGTGATGCATCAATGAACGGCCTAATGACATAGCTCGAGTGCATGGGGGACTTGTGTAAAACCCTGGTTTGTGTCTCGGAGAGCCTGCAGGATCTAGTAAGTTCAGTAGAACTTGGGTTTCAACTCTTTTAACCATATCGTAGCTCATTCGATTAAGGCAGCGTCTGTGATGCTCACAGACGTAGGTTCGAATTCTCGCCACGGTCCTTGTGGATTTGTTCATTGATGCATCACAGTTATTGCGATTTCTGGGTGCAGAGGGTAGCAGTGGAGGCGGGGTAGCCTGAGGGTGACTGTGTGGCGTAGCGTGAGAGTGGTAGTGCGTGGGGTAGACTGAGTGTGGCAGTGGGTGGGTTAGGCAGAGGGTGGTAGTGGGTGGGGAAGCCAGAGGGTGGCAGTGGGAATGTTGGCCTGAGTGTGGCAGTGGGTGTGGGTACCCTGAGGGTGGCAGTGGGTTTGGTAGCCTGAGGGTGGCAGTTGGTGGGGTAGCCTGAGAGTGGCAGTAGGTTGCGTAGCCTGAGGGGGTGGCAGAGGGTGGCGTAGCCTGAGGGTGGCAGTGGGTGGGTAGCCTGAGGGTGGCAGTGGGTCAGGTAGTCTGAGGGTGACAGTGGGTATGGTAGGCCTTAGGGTGACAGTGGGTGGGGTAGCCAGAGGGGTGACAGTGGGTGAGGTAGCCTGTGGCTGACAGTGGGAATGATAGTCTTAGGGTGGCAGTGGGTAGGGGTAGCCTGAGGGGTGGCAGCGTGTGCATGGTGTAGCATGAAAGTGGCATTGGGTGCAGTAGACTGAGTGTGGCAGTGGGATGGGTTGCCTGAGAGTGGCAGTGGGTGAGTGTTATGATCCCAGACTTCCTGAGAAACGAATTTACCCTCTGAGAATTATTCAGCCAGGCCTGACCTAACTGAGAGGTCAAAGAGATATGGACATGTGAACGTGTACTGTAAACACTTGGTTAATGTTGAGGAATCGTTTAAAAGTATTGGCAGTGAATAAGAATATAAATAAATGGCTTGACGTGAGATGTAGAGAATTTGCAGGAGGCGTGAGGTTTGTTTTCAGAGAGTCTTGACCTCACTTGAGCTGAAGAAATTGTGCTGAAAAGCCTCTGCTGAAAAAGAACCCCCCTGTTTAATATACCTTCAAGAAGAAGGAAGTGGACAGACTTTTTGACTGTGGAATAAGTCTGGAGACGTGTCAGTTCATGTCGTGAACTGCAGAACGAGTGTGGAGCAGTTTAAAGCAGTTCTATGGGCAACCGAGGGCGCCCTGTGTGTTGTCGCCCAGCCAGTGAGCGTCAGCGAGCGAATCAAATTTCTATGGTTTGTCTGGGGGAAGGAGTTGCTGAGAGAACTTCGAGGCCAGTAGAGAAGGAATCAGTGGATGGAACTCCAAGGCTATTGATGAAATACTGAGCTCTGTGGAAGAGCAGTTCCCATAGTGAGGAGTTGGACCTAAAGCTGTGAGAGGAGAAGCAGTGGAGTGGAGTTTCACATGCTTCTGTAATACCAGTGGTGAAGCACTATTGCTGTTTAAGGAAGACTTCATGGTGTAGCAGCCGGAAGAGCTGTGGAGGACCCTGGTAGACAATTCTAGGAGGACCTGAAGACGTTCTGGGTAGTGAACCTCTGGTTGTAGAGAAGAGGTTCTTAGTGACTATTTATATAGAGTTGATAGAGTGTTTGAGTGTCATTGGCATGCAAGAGGCAGTGGAAGGTGGGTGACTGACCATTTTTGTATCAAGGAATCTTTATACAGATATTTATAGTATTACAGCCATAGGTTGAGATACCTGTATATATTTATATATATACTAGCAGTACCCGGCCACAGCAACCTTCCCTGTCCCCCAGTCCCCCCCACCATTCTCTCCTCACCTGAATCCTCATCCTCCCAACCATTCCCCACTCCACCATCCCCTCGTCCTCCCCACCATTACCTACTCCACCATCCCCTTTTTTCAGGGATATTCCTGCTTGGGCCCTAAGCCTCTGGCTGGCCCACTAAGTGTTGCTTGTTTCTGTTTTACTTGGGCAGAGTATGAGTATTTATGACTCCCTGTCCCACAGTCCTCCCCACTATTCTCTCCTCACCTGTCTCCTCAGTCTCCCCACCATTCCCTACTCCACCATCCCCTCTTTTTTCCAGGGATATTTTTGTGCGGGCCCTAAGCCTCTGGCTGGCCCACTAAGTGATACTTGTTTCTGTTTTACTTGGGCGGTGTATGAGTATTTATGATTCGGATGGTTGCTTTAGAAAGATTTTGTCATATGTGTTTAACGACTTCTTCTGCTCTGTTGAATCTAAGTTGAAATCTTAATGGGTTTGTAACTATGCACTGTGTTAAATAAGTTTCCAGTGGTCTGTCAGGCATTTCTCCACAGTGCTGACATTTTCTCTCATCTTCCGGAACCTGTAAACCTATTTCCCATGCACATGGGTATCGAAGCCTGATGCGATGTAAGTGTACTTCTGTTACTCTACTGCTCCCTTTCATCAAACTAAGTGGTTCGTAGTTGGTTGAATTCTTGTACCAACCCACAGATCCTGATGTTGCACCTGCTGTGTTGTGGTCACTGTACATCTTTTGGATTGCTCTGTTTCTAATTACTTTTTTAATGTGTGATTGACTCTGTGGTCTGTAAATGTATACAATTCTTCTCTTAGTTGCAAGTTTTGCAGTTTCGTCTGCAATGTCATTTCCTATTATTCCCACATGACTTGGTACCCAGTTGATAAGTACACGTCGGCCTTGTCGTTTGAGTGTTTGCATTAATTATATGACATTTGTGATCAGATGCACCATCCCCTCTTCCTTCCCTCCATGCCCTACTCCTTTTTCCCTTTGTCCTCCCCACCATTCTCCATTCCGCCATCCCCTCATCCTCACCATTCCAAACTCCCCCATCCCCTCGTTCTTCCCCACTATTACCCTTCCTTCCCTTGTCCACCCTCGTCAACTTTCGGAGATTACAGCGTGTGTTGCTCTTACGCCCACCAGATGGTGTTGTTTTTAAAAAAAACATGTTTTTCTTGTCACAGGTGAGGCATGTATATACTAGATGTATAAAAAGACGCGTCTATTCGAATGCAACGTTGTGTCAAAATTTCATAGCAATCGGTAAAGACGTTTCGAAGATTTCCCTCACATGAAAAAAACATGAAAAACACATTTTTTTTAGAAAAAAACATGTTTTTTACGGTGACAGACGTGACATCTATATAGTATGTATATAAAAACCTGGCCGGATGCGAATGGAACATTGTGTGAATATTTCAAAGCAATCGGTGTAGAACTTTCGGAGATTAGCGATTTTGAACAAACGAACATTTACATTTTTATTTATACAGATTCTCGGGCTGATACGTGCCATATTGTATTACAAAATTTCACCCACTTGGTGAGGTTGGTAGCATAAGTGGCGCAGCGAGGAGTTGTGCGAAGAAGAGAGAGAGAGAGAGAGAGAGAGAGAGAGAGAGAGAGAGAGAGAGAGAGAGAGAGAGAGAGAGAGAGAGAGAGAGAGAGAGAGAGAGAGAGAGAGAGACAGAGAGAGAGAGAGACAGAGAGAGGAGAGAGAGAGAGAGAGAGAGAGAGAGAGAGAGAGAGAGAGAGAGAGAGAGAGAGAGAGAGAGAGAGAGAGGAGAGAGAGAGAGAGAGAGAGAGAGAGAGAGAGAGAGAGAGAGAGAGAGAGAGAGAGAGAGAGAGAGAGAGAGAGAGAGAGAGAGAGAGAGAGAGAGAGAGAGAGAGAGAGAGAGAGAGAGAGAGGGAGAGAGAGACAGAGAGAGAGAGAGACAGAGAGAGGGAGGGAGAGAGAGAGAGAGACAGAGAGAGAGAGAGAGAGAGAGAGAGAGAGAGAGAGACAGAGAGACAGAGAGACAGAGAGAGAGAGAGAGAGAGAGAGAGAGAGAGAGAGAGAGAGAGAGAGAGAGAGAGAGAGAGAGAGAGAGAGAGAGAGAGAGAGAGAGAGAGAGAGAGAGAGAGAGAGAGAGAGAGAGAGAGAGAGAGAGAGAGAGAGAGAGAGAGAGAGAGAGAGAGAGAGAGAGAGAGAGAGAGAGAGAGAGAGAGAGAGAGAGAGAGAGAGAGAGAGAGAGAGAGAGAGAGAGAGAGAGAGAGAGAGAGAGAGAGAGAGAGAGAGAGAGAGAAGAGAGAGAGAGAGAGAGAGAGAGAGAGAGAGAGAGAGAGAGAGAGAGAGAGAGAGAGGAGAGAGAGAGAGAGAGAGAGAGAGAGAGAGAGAGAGAGAGAGAGAGAGAGAGAGAGAGAGAGAGAGAGAGAGAGAGAGAGAGAGAGAGAGAGAGAGAGAGAGAGAGGAGAGAGAGAGAGAGAGAGAGAGAGAGAGAGAGAGAGAGAGAGAGAGAGAGAGAGAGAGAGAGAGAGAGAGAGAGAGAGAGAGAGAGAGAGAGAGAGAGAGAGAGAGAGAGAGAGAGAGAGAGAGAGAGAGAGAGAGAGAGAGAGAGAGAGAGAGAGAGAGAGAGAGAGAGAGAGAGAGAGAGAGAGAGAGAGAGAGAGAGAGAGAGAGAGAGAGAGAGAGAGGAGAGAGAGAGAGAGAGAGAGAGAGAGAGAGAGAGAGAGAGAGAGAGAGAGAGAGAGAGAGAGAGAGAGAGAGAGAGAGAGAGAGAGAGAGAGAGAGAGAGAGAGAGAGAGAGAGAGAGAGAGAGAGAGAGAGAGAGAGAGAGAGAGAGAGAGAGAGAGAGAGAGAGAGAGAGAGAGAGAGAGAGAGAGAGAGAGAGAGAGAGAGAGAGAGAGAGAGAGAGAGAGAGAGAGAGAGAGAGAGAGAGAGAGAGAGAGAGAGAGAGAGAGAGAGAGAGAGAGAGAGAGAGAGAGAGAGAGAGAGAGAGAGAGAGAGAGAGAGAGAGAGAGAGAGAGAGAGAGAGAGAGAGAGAGGAGAGAGAGAGAGAGAGAGAGAGAGAGAGAGAGAGAGAGAGAGAGAGGAGAGAGAGAGAGAGAGAGAGAGAGAGAGAGAGAGAGAGAGAGAGAGAGAGAGAGAGAGAGAGAGAGAGAGAGAGAGAGAGAGAGAGAGAGAGAGAGAGAGAGAGAGAGAGAGAGAGAGAGAGAGAGAGAGAGAGAGAGAGAGAGAGAGAGAGAGAGAGAGAGAGAGAGAGAGAGAGAGGAGAGAGAGAGAGAGAGAGAGAGAGAGAGAGAGAGAGAGAGAGAGAGAGAGAGAGAGAGAGAGAGGAGAGAGAGAGGAGAGAGAGAGAGAGAGAGAGAGAGAGAGAGAGAGAGAGAGAGAGAGAGAGAGAGAGAGAGAGAGAGGGAGAGAGAGAGAGAGAGAGAGAGAGAGAGAGAGAGAGAGAGAGAGAGAGAGGAGAGAGACGGAGAGAGGGGAGAGAGAGAGAGAGAGAGAGAGAGAGAGAGAGAGAGAGAGAGAGAGAGAGAGAGAGAGACGGAGAGAGGGAGGGAGAGAGAGAGAGAGAGAGAGAGAGAGAGAGAGAGAGAGAGAGAGAGAGAGAGAGAGAGAGACGGAGAGAGGAGAGAGAGAGAGAGAGAGAGAGAGAGAGAGAGAGAGAGAGAGAGAGAGAGAGAGAGAGAGAGAGAGAGAGAGAGAGAGAGACGGAGAGAGGAGAGAGAGAGAGAGAGAGAGAGAGAGAGAGAGAGAGAGAGAGAGAGAGAGAGAGAGAGAGAGAGAGAGAGAGAGAGAGAGAGAGAGAGAGAGAGAGAGAGAGACGGAGAGAGGGAGAGAGAGAGAGAGAGAGAGAGAGAGAGAGAGAGAGAGAGAGAGAGAGAGAGAGAGAGAGAGAGAGAGAGAGAGAGAGAGACGGAGAGAGAGGAGAGAGAGAGAGAGAGAGAGAGAGAGAGAGAGAGAGAGAGAGAGAGAGAGAGAGAGAGAGAGAGAGAGAGAGAGAGAGAGAGAGAGAGAGAGAGAGACGGAGAGAGGGAGAGAGAGAGAGAGAGAGAGAGAGAGAGAGAGAGAGAGAGAGAGAGAGGGAGAGAGACGGAGAGAGAGAGAGAGAGAGAGAGAGAGAGAGAGAGAGAGAGAGAGAGAGAGAGAGAGAGAGAGAGAGAGAGAGAGAGAGAGAGAGAGAGAGAGAGAGAGAGAGAGAGAGAGGAGACAGGGGAGTGGGGGATGGTGGGGAGAACGAGGGGATGGTGGAGTGGGGACTAGTTAGGAGGATGAGGGGATGGTGTAGCGGGGAATAATTAGAAGGACGAGGGGGATGGTAGAGTGGGGGATGGTGAGAAGGACAAAGGAATGGGGGAGGAGGGGAATGGAGGGGAGGACGAGCAGAATGGGGATGGGTTGGGAGGACGACAGGACGGGGGGACGTGAGACATGATTGGTCCGACGAGGAGGCGGGAGAGGGGGGGGAGGGGTGTGGAGGATTGGGAGACAGGGGAAGGTTGCTGTGGCTCAGCAACACACACATGCATTGCTAAGCCACAGCAACGCGTGGCCGGGTACAGCTAGTCTATATAAATAGAAATGGATATGTTCATTTGTTCAAAATCGCTAATCTCCAAAAGTTCTTCACCGATTGCTTTGAAATTTTCACACAATGTTCCATTCGCATCCGGCTAGGTTTTTCCTAAACATACTATATAGATATCACGTCTGTGATGGTAAAAAACAGGCTTTTTCTGAAAAAAATTGTTTTTCATATGAGGAAAATCTTCGAAACCTCTTTACCGATTGCTTTGAAATTTTGAAACAACGTTGCATTCGAATAGGCACATCTTTTTATTTGTCTACTATATACATGCGAGTTGCTCCTGAGCTACTGTGCAGTGAGGACGTGTCGCCTGCTCGCTCCGGTAGTTTGAGTCGGTTCTCACTACTGTGAAGTGTCATGGGGAAGGCTAAGAGCAAGAGGAAATGGAAGCAGCTTTCGGACGAGGAATGAACGGTGGACCGATGTGCAGCAGGCACCGAAGAAAACTGCTATTGAGGCTTTACCACTTGCTTCTACCAGCAAGTTAGCGGACGTAATGGACCTAGAGAGGACAGCGTCAGTCACTCACCAGTTGGTGTCAGTCAATGCTTCTCTGTCCACAACACAGCCACAGGGCGGCGGTATGAGTCAGGAGAGGACACCGCCAGTTTCACACCAGTCGGTGTCAGCCAATGTTCCTCTCTCCACAGCCCAGCCGCAGGACAGCAGTATGAGACAGGGGAGGTCACCACCAGTCTCACACCAGACATCGCCAGCCTCTGCACATCTTCCAAAATTCAAGATCGTGCAGACAGACCACTTTCCTACAGCATATGGAGTAGTAACGGCAATGGAAAAAGAACAACCAGAGCTCAAACTTTCCATTACAGTCAACCTGAAGGGAGAAATAATAATGTCTCCACAAGACCAACAGACTGCACATTACTTAGAGAAGGTAAGAGTCCTGCAAGGGAAACCTGTATGCTTGGTAAAGCTGGACCCTTCAGAATGACGCACACGAGTCGTGCTTTTGGGATACCCAATCGACTTTCCCCTGGATCCAGTACTAGAACACAAGCAAATCCTGAATGTGGAACGTTGCCGCACAAAAGTAGACAAGGCGGCGATGCGTCAGGTTCTGGTGACCGTCATGGGACATGTGCCGGAAACATTCGGTCTTGGAAATTGGGGAACATACCGACAGAGGCCATACGTCCCGGAACCCCTACGCTGCTTCAGGTGTCAGAAATACGGCCACCATCAGTCACGCTGCACAGGACAGGAGAGATGCGGAGTGTGCAGCCTGAGACATCCAACCAAAGACTGTATTGCCAAGCACAAGGCAAACCAGACCACAACAGCCAAATGTCCAAATTGTGGAGGCAAACATCATGCCTGGAGCACGACCTGCTCTGCACGGAAAATAAAAGTGCAGACAGCTCAGGCCAGGATCAACACACTGATCAGCAGTACATACCCCAACACCAACGTCTGGAACACTCGTGCACAGCCACAACAGCCACCCACTCTCACAGAGCAAAATTTCCCGAATCTGTTAATTCCGAATCAGACATTACACGCAAGTGTTGCAGAAGTACAGCAAATGCAAAAGAGCAGAAACCACTTACTTTCGGATTCAACACACCAGCTATACAGTTTTTCCGAGGTCCAGCTGAAAACCATCGTGAAGATCATGGCAGAGACCATTATCAATTGCCTACAGATGACGCAGAACGCCTCACAACAACAGACTCAGGACATCACTTGTGTGATAATGGACAAGATCGTGCAGCAGACCACAGTTACACGCGAAGTAGACAGTCTCCGACAGGACGGAGCACAAGAGGACAAACAACGCAACGTGGACATACTGACTACCAACAACAGTCGGCTAGTCAAGACACCGGAACATCAACATTCACAAACGCAACTGCAAGAAGCAGTGGCCACCCACGATCAACAGAATCTTCCAACACAGGAGACAGACAACAACAGCCAATGCAGTCTGATATGCAGCAACGCCAACACGGACGTATTGAACAGCAGAGATGCGCAGGTTCCACCAACACAAGAAACGGCCACGAGCAATCAATGCAGTCCGACTTGCAGCAATACCACCAACGAAGTGATGGCCCACGGTTCTGCACAGATTCCAACGCTGCCGGGGATGACCACGGACAATCAATGCAGTCCGACCTGCAGCACTTCCAACAACATAGCGATGGACCACAGTTATGCACAGATTCCGACAACGTCGGGGATGACCACGAACTATCAATGCAGTCCGATTTGCAGCGATACGACTTGCGAGGTGGAGAATATAGAGGTCGATTCCGAGGAGGAGTTCTAGTAGAACAAGCAACACCAACCGAACCCGTCGTCTGGCCATTACGAATTCTGCAGTGGAACATACAAGGTCTTGGAAATAAAAAACACACACTTCAGGAGGCTCTAATCAGCACGAAAGCAGATTTAATCGTTTTGGAAGAAACTCTTTTCACTGCCACGAAATCCTTCAGATTAGCTGGATATCAACACTATGTTCTACCGTATGAGCAGGGGAGACAAAGAGGATTAATGACCCTAGTCAGGAACACCATACCCAGCAAGAAAATAGACTCAGTTTCATGTGGGGATGGAGTAGAGGTATTAGCAGTTACAGTGAATTTGGCTAATTTTGAGCTCCTCATATACAACGTCTACAAGCCCCCTAGACGTAAACTAGAAGCAGAGACAGTGCTTGCCTTGGCCACGCAGGAAAATGTAATTATTGCTACCGATTTTAATGCTCATCATCCAGAGTTAGGTGCAACTGGGCCAGCCAATGCAGATGGGCGCCATTTAGCTGCAGCTCTGCGAGAAGTACCTGAAATTACGCTACTCAACACTGGGGAACCCACTCACATTCTAGGAGGTTTCCTTGATCTTACATTCATCTCAACAGCACTCCAGCAACAGGCGAAGTGGGAAGTAGACCCGGTGATCACCAGTGACCACTATGCTACTGTCACAACACTAAACCTGGCACGACCTCCTACACCACCTGCGCAGCCTCGGTGGAATTTAGGAAAGGCCAATTGGAATGTATACCAAGCAGAACTTGAAAAATGGTATGCAACATACACGCCACCTGAGGATTTGAACATACACGAGACCAATCTGCAGGAAGCCGTTGCAGCTGCTGCAAACAAAGCTATTCCAATCATTATCACAGGTAACACAAAACGAAAGAACTATTGGTTCTATAGTAATGAAGTTAAAGAACAGAACCACAGAGTCAACATCTTCAGAAAACATCTAAAGAGAAACCCCACACCAGAAGGACGAACTCTGCTACGAGCGGTGATATCTGAAGCAAGACGAGTTTCTAGAGGAGTAAAGGAGGCAAGATGGTTTGAGTGGTATCAAACTCTCAATGAACATAGTAGTCTTGGCAAGATATGGGGTCAGATTAAAACTATATCAGGTCGTCCAGCCCGGCCACAGGCATGTATTCAACCATTGCAGGAGGCTGAGAGACTTGCTCTCCAATTTGCAGAAAGAACAGCTTCATATCAGCTTCCTGCAATGGTCCGAAGGGAGCAAGTACAATTAAAACAGGAGAGGATGACAGTCATTCATGAGGGCATAGCTATAAATGACGAGTGTGACTGTCCCTTCACCGAACAGGAACTAAGCAGAGCCAAAAAAGGTGGTAAGGACACTGCACCAGGTGCTGATAACATTACATACTCAATGATCGCACATGCAGGTCCTGCTGGAGAACGAGGAATATTGGACGTCATCAATGCTTCTTGGCAGCAAGGCAAACTACCAACCTCTTGGAAGAAAGCAGACATTATACCGATTCCTAAGCCGAACGAACCTGGCAATTACAGACCCATTTCATTAACATCATGCATTTGTAAAACTGCAGAACGGATGGTCTTAAATAGGCTACTGTGGAAGACTGGAGACCTTCATAAACACATATTTGGCTTCACTAGAGGAGTAGGTACTGCAAACTGCATAGCAACATTACTAGGAACAGTTAACTCGGGTCCAGCTATAGTGGTCTTCCTTGATCTAGAAAAAGCGTTTGAACTTGCAAGCCCGCAAGCAATACTACACACCTTAGTTAAAAAAGGTGTGAAGGGGAAAATGCTAGCATGGATTCAAGATTACCTAAGTCACAGGTATGCCAGAGTAAAGTTGCAAGGACAAGTGTCGGACTACCACTTGCACGAGAATGGGACTCC